>NC_141693.1:1166694978-1167117478 GCF_964263255.1 Lissotriton vulgaris
CTGCACTTGTTCTCACCTCTAGAAAAACGACAGACTCAAAGGAATGATGAAGATTTTTTAATCGTACAAATGCCTAGAAACTGCCATGTGTTGTGTTTTTGGCCCTTCAACAATAAATTTTACCATAATAAAGTTTCTGGAAGGAACAAAACGTGTTAGCAAGGCTGATTCTTGTTTTTTTTTAAATACATTGAGTCTATCTAATAAAGAATTCAACTATTGAATGAAGATTGGTTTCGCCTTAATTTGTGAATCCAAGGAGAGTTATTGATTCTCTCTTCTCTCAACATTTCACTGAATGTTGAGGACTTATAGTACATTGTGAAGTTTTGAGTATGCCACCCTACTAGAATATTTTATTCTGAGCCAACCAAGTTTGAATGTTTACTAGTACAGAATGGAGCCAGGTCAAGCAGTGATGAGGTGTTTGCTGTGTATTTAGGTTGCTCTTGAAATCGTCTAGCGCCCTGGAACATATCCATGTATTGACCAGTTCTTCTACCAGCCTTTGAACCCTTCTACCATTTGTGGTGCACTGTAATTATTTAGAATCACAGTATCCTTTCCATACAGTTGTGGACTTTTGACTGATGCGTTTTGTTAGTAAATCTTTGTTTGTCCAGTCTCTTGTGTAATCATTTTTTATATTAGTTATTGTAAATAAAAGGTAAGACGGGGGCTTTATGGTGCATTGTGTGCATGGTTGCACGTGCCAAAGGATACATTTATTTCATTCTACTGGGGTCAAAGGCTTTCCACTTAAAGCCCTCGAAACAAAACCATGTCACAGTCACCTCATGGCCTGGCACTGTGCATCTTGCATGACTCATGACTCAGATTGCCTATGTGCAAGGGCATAATGAACCCTTCCCCGCCCCACCCCTTGCTTTAGAAACCAGAGCAAGGGTGACAATCTTGATGGGCCTCTACTATCTCCAACTCTGCAGACAAAGGCTCAGTTCATAATTAAAATGAAAAGGTGGGTGAGTGAGTAAGTGAAGGGATGGGTGGACGGCTGGATAGATTAGTGAAAGGTTGAATGGATGGGTGAATGGATGAGTGAACGGGTGAATGGATGGATAATGAGAAAGGATGGATGAATGAGTGCGTGGAAGGATGGCCAAGACAAAAAGTAAAAAGATAGATGTTATGGTTGGAAGGGTAGATGGATGGGTAAACGGGTGGATGTATGAATGAAAGGATGGAGGGATGAGTGAAAGGGTGGATGATGGGCGAGTGAAAGGGTGGATGATGGGCGAGTGAATGGGTGGATGGATGAGTGAAATGATGGATGGATTGATGAATTGATAAGTGCAAGGGTGAATGGATGGACGGATGTGTGAAAGGACGGATGTAAAGACGGATGAGTGAGTAAAAGGGAGGGTAGATGGAAAAGGATAGCTAGATGAGTGAAGGAGAGCGAGGGTGGATGGATGACTGATCGGGTCAATGGATGGATTTAGGAGTGGATGAGGAGATGGATGAGTGGAAGGAAGGATGGCTATGTGAAAGGGTCGATGGAGAGAGAATGGGAGGATGGATGAATGACTGAAAAGGTGAATGGGTGGAAGGATGATTGACTGGGTGGATGGATATGTAAGTGAAAGGATGGCTGGTTGGGTGAAAGTTCAAAAGGCTGGATGGATGGATGAGTGAATGGATGGATGGATGGAAGTATACATGGTGGATAGGTTTGCAAAAGGTTAAATATGTTTGGATATGGATGGGCTTAATTATATACTATAGCGACCTCCTCTGTTGTGTCTGTAAAACTTACCTTTTGTCCCGAAGTTTTGTCCTGAATTTTGACCCACTGTCCTGAATTTTGACCCTTTGTCCTGAATTTTTACACTCATCGTCCTGAATTTGGACCAATGCCAGTTGGTCACCCTAACACAGCTGTCGGTTTCGTGCTTCTCTTTCAGTGCCAGAGACCACAAAATACACTCCATACAATTGAACCGTAACCAGGACAGGTCAGATGAACGTGAGTGTTTGCGACAGAGTCAGGTGAGAGTCTGGCATCATGATAGTGAACCCAAACAATTTTAAGAGGTTCCCAGTCACTTGGAGGTGGTCTGTTACTGCCTAGGGCGAGCCAGCCTTCAACAGTCAGTCACAGAGGAAGGGGAAGACTGGCACCCCCGACCAACGAAGATGCGCTTCGGCCACCTACACCAATTTCATGAAAACCCAGTGGGCATTGGTAAAGCCAAAGGGTGGCATTGGAACCTGGAAATATACACTAAAGTGTTTTTGTGTTTGTGGTTGGCAGAGGGGCAGTGGACAGCCCTCTACGTTGTCCCCGATGCCCTGAACGTTATTGTCTCGGTGCCTGGATCATGAAATTGCTGAGCATTGTGGACAACCAATGTAGGGAGCTGCAGGTCAGGGACCAATAAAGCCATCTCACGACCACAGCAAAAGAGGCACTCTACTCAGGGGCAGGGCTATGGGAAGAGACAAGCCCAGTGTTTCACCCACTACACACTAGAACTGTATACAATACGTTTTCAACAAGAGGACTTGCATTTGGCAGTTGGTGTATACATAAGCCGTCTAAGGTGCAAACAACAAGCAAATAAAAGTTTATTAATTATTCAAGCTATGTTCCAGTCCCTTGCCCTACTCCCCTGGGCATTCCTAGGGCCTGGAAGAAGGGGAGGCACTGCAAAAAGTTCAAACTACAGCAAAATGCAAAAATACAATAACAGTGAGGATGTAGGATGAGGATGCTCTGCATGTAAACTTAATGGAGGGTACACTCAACCAACAACGGCGACAGGAAGCGCCCTTGAGTGGCTACCTGCGGCCCTTAAATATCCTGTGCTATACCGGCCTAAATCCCCCAGATGACATCGCCTCCCGGTTGGTAAAACGCTGCAGAGCCTGGAAGGCAGGGGGCGTACTGCAGCCGGTGGGGGCCCCTGGGGGGTGCAAAAATCAAGCCACGCCAGGGCTGGCCTGAGTGAGGATGGCTGGGCGCCCCCCGGCGGAGCGCCTGGGGTGGTACTGATGGGGTACTGTCGATCCGAGGCTGGGCTTCTGGGGAGCAGTTACTGGGGCCCTTGTGAGTGTTTGAGGGCCAGAGGATTGATGAGAGGCCCAGACTCATGGTTCCCTACTCTTTGCTGCTCCTGGGGATGGAGGGGGTGGGGCCTGCTGGAGTGAGGCCTGCGCTGTCTTGGGGGGACCCTGTCGCAACTGTCTTATGGCGGCTGCCTGCTGTGGCGTGGGGTTCTGGAGGCTGGAGAATGTGGTCCCGCCTCCTGTATACTGTTCACCTACATCTGCGGACACTTCATACGGGGGCCACTCGCTTCCTGGGCCGCTAACCTGGATTCCTCTGTGGCAACACAACTCCCCTAGACCATATCTGAGAGGTCTGATCTCCTGCGGTCTGGCTCCCATATTTATATGGTGTACCCAGGGGCAGGCTTTGCCGGATCTGATAACAGGGACCTCCCCCCTTGGCGACCAGAGGGTCTACACGTCAAAGGAGGGACCCTGAAGCGGGCGGGAAGCTGGGTACTGCATAAGCTGGCCTGGGCCATGTGGTTGTGGTCTGGGGAGCTGTTCGGCGGCCTGCGGTGGCCCGCTCACCTCAATACTAAGCCGGAATCTTGAGACCCCCGGGCCTGTGCCACTGGAGGCAAGTGGAGGGAGCGTGTGGACAGTGGTTCGCCACTGATACAGGGCCCGCCGACTGGGTACTGCTGGTTTTGCAGCGTGAATCTTTCTGGATTCACTATGCTGTGCATATTCCGTGGTCTTGTGGTTGGGTCCGGATTCGTAGTCTTTTCTTTGTTTTTTTGTAGCCCTTGTGGGCGTCGGCGTCACACCTCCTCGGGTGCATTTCCGGTGACGTCGGCATGCTTCCTGCGGAAGCCCCCACTCCTGGGCGCCATCTTCAGATTCTTTTTTCCGCGGTCAGGTCTGGATCGTTCCCGTTGGGCTCCAGACATTTTTGGAGAAAGTGCTGAAAAGATTGGAAGTTGGAGAAGATATTGGAAGAAGAAGACTAAAGAAGACTTCACAGAACATTGACGAAGAGAAAAGAAGGTGAAAATCTCGAGAACTTCGACGATCGTCGACGTCCACGCGGTCAGGGAGGCCTGAATGCACGAGGATGGACAACACGCCGTTCAAGTTCTGCCCGAACTGCAGACACAAATACGTGCAGAAAGACCAGCACCCGGTTTGCAACCTTTGCCTGCCGGTAGAACACAGAAGCGAGGACTGCAACGCCTGCTCCGTCTTCGCCCAGAAGACCCTTCGTGTGAGGAAGAGACAGAGGGTAGCACACGCCACCCTCGAAGGAAAATCCCTGACGCCATCGCTGTACGAGCTGGGGATGTCCTCGGAGGAAGAGGACAACGCTGCCGCCGAAGACGACAGCTACACGGTCGTAGAGACCGATTACAAGAAGACACCTGATAAGGTAGGAGACTCGACGTCCCACAAGAACACGAGAGAATCTGAGTCTCGAAAGTACGAGGCCAAGAGCCCGAAGGCGCCGACGCAGCGACATCTGCCGTCCGCGACCACAAACCGGCCCAGCGGATCCTCGGAGAAGGAGTCCCTGGCGCCGAGAGCTGTTGACCAGCAGAAAGCGTCGAAGATCGTCGCCGAAAGGGACCGATCGACGTCGAGGGAGAAAGACCCTAAAGCCTCGGCGCCGTCCAAGGACCCGAAAGCCAGTTCGACGTCCAAGCCATCGACGCCGAGAATCTCGGCGCCGAACCAGGCGACGAAGAGAGGGGCCGAACGTTCCGAAGCCGAAAACGCGGCCAAGATGGAAAGGAAAAAACGTCGGCTAGAAGCCGAAATGGCAAGCCTCTTGCAGCGGAGAAAGGATTTTGACGCCGAGATGAGTGCCTTCAAAATTCCACACAAGACCAAGCACGCCGTGCTAGATCTGGTCGAAGAGGAAGAAGAACATGTCGACGACCATGTGCCTAGCGACGAGATGGTCGACGACCAGGAAGGTGAAGAGAATCCCTACGAGGATTACAGCTATGAGGAGTTAGAGGGCAGTAGGTTGGACGCCGAGTCGGCCATCTCTGACGCACGCGAGGAGGATTACCTAGACGTCGACACCGAGAGCCCGGAAGAGGCGGTCGACTCATACCCCTCGAGGCCCTCGCCGCCGGACGACATCGGGGCATACAACTCGGCGATACAATCTGCTGCAGCTGCATTCAAGCTAAAGCTCGGCGAGGAAAAGCAGAAAGCAGACTTCCTGCTAGAGACCTTGCTCCCAACACAAACAAGAAGCCAGTTCCTTCCAATGCTCGAGAGCGTCTTGGCTCAGGGAAAGGAAGCGTTCAAAGAGCCCGCAACATGCAAGGCGGTAACTCTCAGAACAGAGAAAAAGTACAAACACTCCTCAAAGGACCCGGCCTACATTCGGGGCGAGGTCTCCGATGACTCCATTTTCGCGGCCACAGCTAGGAAGAGGGCGAGCGTATCCACTACCTCGGGCCCACCACCGGATAAGGAGAGCAAGAGGATGCATCTGGTGGGGAGAAGGATCGAGCGGAATGCAGCGACCCACTGGCGCATGGCTAATTCCAACGCCCTGTTAAACAGGCACATGTACCAGATCATAGAGGGGCTGGGTCAGTTGGTGAAGGACCTACCCCAGGATGCCAGGCAGAAGGCCGAAAAATTGATAGAAGGGAAAAACGCGTCAACTTCTTGCCTGAAGACGGCCCTGGACGGAGCAGACACCGCCAGCAGGCTCATGATGATGGATGTCACGGAAAGGAGACACGCCTGGCTCAGGATCTCAGGGTTCAAACCCAAGGTACAACACAGTATCCTGAACACACCGTTCAACGGCGAAACGCTTTTCGGAGCAACAGTTGACGAGAAACTATGCCAACTCAAAAAAGATAACGAGACGGCAAGATCCATGGGGGCATTGCAGTTCAGAGGCAACAGAAGAGGCACCCCGGCACGGAGGCCCGGCGGGAGAGGTGGAAACCAGCTAGGTACATCGCACCAGGCCTTCCAGCAAACGCACCAGGCAGACTCGCAGGCTCAGCAAGGTCACCAGAAGCAGTCCTGGCAGTACCAGCCAAGAGGTCAGTCCTTTCGAGAGAGAAATGGACGTGGCCAGAATAGAAGAGGGGGGCAGGAGCCCACCTCGAAGTGACTTCAGAGACCTCCGGGTGCCCGACCACAGAAAAGATCCCAGGGGGCACCACGTACGAAGGGGTCAGGACAATCTAAACACCTACGACCACATGACACCAGTGGGAGGAAGATTAAAGTTCTACCTCCAAGAATGGAGAGAAATAGCATCAGACAAATGGATCCTAAACATCATCCAATTTGGATACTGCTTGGAGTTGGAGAGAAAGCCAACAAACAGAAAACCAAGGGGAAAGCCACCAGCAAGAGAACAGCTGGCGAGGCTTCGGGAAGAAGTGCAAGAACTTCTACAAAAACAGGCCATAGAAAGAGTTCCCTTCAGGGAAAGGAACAAGGGAATATACTCAACGTACTTCCTAGTACCAAAGGTCGACGACAAGATGAGACCCATCCTAGACCTAAGGTTCCTCAACAAATTCATAAGAACACAAAAGTTCAAGATGACCTCCCTGCAGGAGGTGCTGCCGCAATTGCAGGTCGGAGACTTCATGGTCACGATAGACCTCAAGGACGCCTACATACACATACCGATGAACGAGAAGCACAAGCATATGCTCAGGTTCACAATCGGAGGAGGTCACTACCAGTTCACAACGCTGGCCTTCGGACTGAAATCAGCACCGAGGGTATTCACGAAGTGCCTCGCGGCAGTCGCAGCGCACTTACGAAGACAGGGGATACACGTATACCCTTACCTGGACGACTGGCTGGTGAAAGCAAACTCGTACCAGAAGTGCAAGCAGCATGCACATACAGTGACGAGCACGCTCATAAACCTGGGGTTCTCCGTCCATTGGAAGAAATCATCAATGGAGCCGGTGCAAGTGAAGATCTTCCTGGGGGCAGAGATCAACACCTTACAGGGCAAAGTGTTCCCCAGCGAGAAGAGAGCAAGGGCACTGGTCAAGGAAACTCGCCTCTACCGGAAGGGACAAGCTCGGACAGTGAGGACTGCGAGCAAGATCATGGGGATGATGGCATCGTGCATCCACCTAGTGCCGAATGTGCGGCTCCACATGAGACCCATGCAAGAATGGCTCCAGGAACAATGGTCACAGGCTTCGGGCAGTTGGGAGGATCTTGTGGTGGTGACGCACGCAGTGCAGAAGGAGATGACATGGTGGACCATGGAGAACTTAAGGGGACAGCCTCTAACACCCCCAAATCCGACAGTGACCATCACCACAGACGCATCCCTGAAGGGGATGGGGCGCTCACATGGAGGAACTCAAAGTGAGGGGTCTTTGGACGCCAGCAGATGCGACAAAGCACATCAATTACCTCGAATTGAAGACAATCTTCCTTGCACTGAAAGCATTCCAGACAAGACTGTACAGGCAGAGGGTGTTGCTACAGACAGACAACACCACGGCGATGTTCTACATCAACAAACAGGGTGGAACACAGTCAACAACGCTTTCAACGCTGGCGCAGGAAATATGGAGGTGGGCCATCCCTCTCCAGATAGACCTGCTAGCCATACACCTACCAGGGAAGGAGAACATTCAAGCAGACTGGCTGAGCAGACAGACCTCGGCATCCCACGAGTGGGAGCTCAATGCTCAGGAGACAAGGAGGCTGTTCAACAGGTGGGGAACGCCATCAGTGGACCTGTTTGCAACACGCCAGAATGCGAAATGCCGAAACTTCGCATCCAGACAACACGAAGAAGGGTCCTTTGGGAATGCCCTATGGATAGATTGGTCCGGGACATTTGCTTACGCTTTTCCCCCCGATACCACTGATACACAGAGTACTGAGCAAGTGCAGAGCGAGCACCATGACCCTGATACTGGTCGCGCCACAGTGGGCGAGGCAGACATGGTACTCGCAGATCATGGAGATGGCACAGTGTGCACCCCACAGATTCGGCAGAAGAAAAGACCTGCTCTCCATGCAGAACGGAGAGGTGCTGCACCCAGAACCAGAGAGCATGAGTCTAGTAGCATGGCTCCTGAGGACATAGAGTTCGCACATTTGAGACTGCCAGAGAGCACCCTCAGGGTCCTTCGGGAGGCACGAAGGCCCAGCACACGGAAGTGCTATGTCGCAAAGTGGAAAAGATTCACGATGTGGTGCAGGAGGGAAAGGCTGCACAATAAAATGAAAAAGGACTCCACGGTACTGAAGTACCTGACGCACTTACTGGAGAAAAACCTCAGCTCGTCCTCCTTGTGAGTTCACCTGGCGGCTATAGTGGCATACACAAGGGGTGAGATGGGCAGAAGCTTCTTCACATCACAAGTTGTAAAGAGGTTCCTCGAAGGAGCGAAAAGGATTGCACCACCCAAGCGTGTGCCACCACCGGCATGGAACTTAAACGTGGTCCTGACGGAACTCATGAAGGAGCCCTTTGAGCTGCTTCACAAGGCCTCCTTGAAGATGCTAACTATGAAAACTGCTTTCCTGGTTGCAATAACCTCCTTACGCAGAGTGAGCGAGCTGCAAGCACTAACGCTACAGGAGCCCTACTTACAAATACACAATGACAGGGTTGTGATGAGGACACACTTCATGCCGAAGGTGGTGTCCAAATTCCACATGAACTAGTCCATACAGATACCGAGTTTTTTCCAAAAACCAACCACTAGCGCAGAGCGAGCTCTGCACACCCTAGACGCCAGAAGGGCGGTCAAGCATTACATTGAAAGGACAAAAGGACACAGGAAAACGAAACAGTTCTTTGTGTCGTTCGCCAACAGTTACATGGGCAAGGCAGTGACTAAGACCACTATTGCATGCTGGATCGCGCAAACAATCCAACTCTGCCACAAAAGGGCAGGAGAAGAACTGGCAGAGGGGGCACGTGCCCACTCCACTAGGAAAAAGGGGGCTACAATAGCCTTCCTGGCCAATACACCCATACAAGACATATGCCTGGCGGCAACATGGGCTTCGGTGCACACATTCACGAAGCACTATTGCGTGGATGTTCAGATGAACAAAGAAGCACAAGTCGGACAAAGGGTGCTCCAGCATATATTCAGAAACCAGAGCTCATCTTCCACCCAGCCGCCACAGAAATGAGAAACCGCTACGAAATCTATGCACAGCATAGTGAATCCAGAAAGATTCACGCTGCAAAACGAATAGTTTCTTACCTGTCGGTGTAGTTTTTATGCTTGAAGATCTTTCTGGATGCACTAGCGAACCCACCCACCTCTGCCAGAAAGATGAGGCTGGAGAGAGAAGAGGTGGTCAAAAAAAAAAACAAAAAAAAAAAAGAGAAAAATAGGGGGATAGAAGTAAGAGAATATAAGGACAAGCGGTAAAGAAATTCTCACCTGAATAGAACATTGCTTCGGAAAAGAAGGAAACACGGAAAAAAGAATCCGAAGATGGCGCCCAGGAGTGGGAGCTTCCGCAGGAAGCATGCACCCGAGGAGGTGTGACGCCGACGCCCACAAGGGCTACAAAAAAAAAAAAAAAAAAAAAAAAGAAAACAAAGAAAAGACTACGAATCCGGACCAAACCACAAGACCGCGGAATATGCACAGCATAGTGAATCCAGAAAGATCTTCAAGCTGCAAAACTACACCGACAGGTAAGAAACTATTTGTTCATCTGGGGTCCTGGGACTTTGTGTGGGGGTCCCACACCGTTTATCAACAGAGATCGAGTAAAGACTGCGACCTCTGTGCACGGCGGTGCGCCCTGCTGTTTTCTCTGCAGTGGGTGCTCCTCGTCCATTCTCTTCGTAGGGAGGGGAAGACTGCCTGCGACCTTTCTGGGAACACTATATAACAAAATGACGCCCCCACGCCCGCCACCCAACAACGAGCACGTGACGGGAGTTCGCTCAGTGACAAGGGAGAGCGCCTCCCCAGACAAGCTTTCCCGGGCCGGTCCTTCGGTGGCTATCCAGGGCTCCCGGGCGGCCTTAAGGGGAAGATCAATTCAGACTCCATAGGAGGTGAACCTCCTGCGTACGAACCCGCAAAAGGTGTCTGACAAGGTTAGAGCAGAGGGGGGTTCCACCGTTGATCTCAAGTCTGAAATGCCAACTCTTAAGAAACAGGTAGCCACGCTTACACCGAAAACTGGGACACTAGAGGCGAGGGCAGAGGACGCAGAGGGGAGGTTCTAAAGAAACGTCTGCCTCCTGGGCTTCCCTGAGCATGCCCAGGTCCCTAGAGACATGGATTGAGAATGCTCTGAAACCCACAGATCCGTCTCTGCAATCTGCAGTCGAGAGGGCGCATCGTGCTCTGGTGCCCCTCCGAGGCCGGTGGCCAGTCACCACGGCTATCATAGCGCACATCATGAACTATAGGGACAGGGACTGCCTCCTTCAGGCGGCTCGTGCAGTTCATATCCTGTTTGAGAGGGGCAGAGCTAGCTTGCAACCAAGATGGCTGCTTGAGCTGAGAGCTCCTCCGTCTCGCAATTTATCCTCCAGTTATCCTGCGTGTTTACGCACTCCCAGCTGTACAGAAATTATGGTCCGGGCCGTGGACATACTGTAGCTCACGGACTGAGCTAGTTCGGACCCCGCCTCCCCCTGCTTCAATTGGTGCGAGAGCCGGCTGCGGCGGAGTCTGAGTGGCGGGACCTCCCGCAGAGGGTGGAGGCGCTGCCCGGGCCCCTACCCCGGTGGCGTAACTGCGTAGGAGGCCGGTCCCGCAATCGGCAAGGACCGAGAGGGGTGCTCCAGCCCTGATGCCCCAAACTGAGTTCCTGTACGCTTGTGTGGCCTGTGGGGAGCCCCGGGAGACGGCTGCGCCGCACGGAGCAAAAGAAACACATAGCCGAGGCCTGCGGTGCGGCCCCCAGCGAAGGCCCAGACAAGAGACTAGGGTATCCCCGTTACTGTTGCGGTGGCGCTGTGCAGCGGAGGAGGCCGTTCCTGGGACTAGGGGGGACTGAGCACCCCCCCTCCTGCAGACGTCTAAGAAGCCTTTCTGGCGGTGTTTGGCCCCGGGACACAGCACGGGTGAAGGTGTGCATTGGCGTAGAGGGGAGCGCGTCCTGGAGGATTGAAGTGCGGCCCCGGCGCTGACTGAGACCGGAAGTCGCGGATGGAGCATCGAGGCTGCCGGGGGCGGAACGCGTAGCTGTAAGTGCACCCTGCGGCGTACTGAGCCCTGGTGCCGGGGAGGACTGCGCTCACTCTAGTGGGGAGACCGGCTGATTGCTTGCCTACATCGGAACCTGCGCACAGAGGTGACAGCTGCCATTGATATGGTACAGGAGGAGGGGGGTGGGGGGGGGGGAGGGAGGGGGTTTTCGGGGGCTGCCATAGTGCATACTGACTGTGGCAAAGACCACAGAGTCTACCTGTGGATTCAGATTTGCGACGATACGTGGGAAACCCCTCTGGGTCTTGGCTGAATCCCCCTACAGTGTCTGAGAAGAGCTGCCCGCAGGGTGGGGACGGGCTGGAGAGCGGCAGCTGAACCTTCATAGCGAGGGAGGACAGCCGACTCGCCTTGTGGGTGCTGGGGCGCTTGGGGGCCCTGCACTGATGCCCTTTAGAGTTTACTGGCCAAGTCTGCAGCGTGTCTGGAACAAGGAGGCTGGCATGGGTCAAGTTGCAGAACTTTTAGCTTCGATCACTACCTAGGTGACCCGCACAGTCACTAGTCAACTGGTGACACCAGTGGGCTCGGGCACAGTCTCATAGGAACCATCGTCATTGAGTGTAGGAGGCTGTGACCCCCGGAGTCGATCACTAGACCCTGTCCACACTCCCTTCGTTAGGGGGATACACAGAGGCGCAGCAATGGGGCGAATGGACAAGAACCAGCCCAAGCGAACATTTGATCCGAAGAGGTCCAAAGCCGGGGGGAGGTAGAGGAGAGTCGGAACCTATTGAAGAGCCTTCGCAGCAAGATATCCGTAGCCTGTTACTCGCCATGGAGAAGGGTCTACAGGGGGGGATAGCCTCCTTGGGATCCAAGATGGACGCCCTTACCTATCGGATGGACCGCATGGCAGAGAGGCTCGACAAACAGGCGGAACGGCTCGACATGTCCGAACGCCACCTAACGGAAGTGGAGGAGGAGCAGACGTCCCTGGACTCTGAGCACAAACAGCAAGGCAGAGTGATTCAGATATTGCAGGACAAGACAGAGGACTTAGAGGCCCGCTCTCGTAGATGTAATCTCCGTATTACGGGTCTCCCGGAGACCACACAGACCGGAAATATGTTTGTGGAAAACCTTCTGAAGAAACTCCTGGGGGACACAGCCTTCTCTGGAATGTTTGTGGTCGAGAGAGCCCATCGATCTCTGGGCCAGAGGCCCAAACTGGGAGTGCCTCCGAGACCTAGAATTGCTAAGCTGTTAAATTACAGGGACCGTGATGTGGCGTTGAAACTCGCCAGAGAGAAACAGCCAATGAAGTACGAGGGGTCAGTGCTCTCAATATTCCTGGATTTCACAGCGAAAGTCCAGGAAGCACGGAGGCAGTTTGTGCCGAAGAAACGTCAGCTCCGTGAGATGCTGTACTCCACGAAGCTGCGGGTCAACAGGAAGGGCAAATTATGATTTTCATGGATCCCAGGGCACTCCAGAAGGCCCTCAGAGAATGGCGTAGGGATGTGCGGCTCTCCCCGAACAGAGCAGCAGGACGAAGAAGCAGGAAGCCCACTGGACGAACAGGAATGACAATCACCTTGCTATGGGTCGCTGAATCTTGGTCCTGCCTGTTGGAAGCCCCAGGGCGGGGGGTTTCAGAACACTGGGTGGACATTATGACACTCGTTTGTGTTTTTTGCTCTCTCTTCCAGAGGTTATCCTTATCAGGCTCAGACGTGGGTTGGGGAGGGCGGGGGGGGGGGGTGGAGTTAGGAGTGGAGCTATTGGGTTGGAATTGATATATGCAAAGTCTCGGACCAGAAGTTCCTGCAGCCAGAAGTAGGAAGCACAGTGGTACAGCACGCAGGCACTGAGCTAAGGTATACTACTTGCGGGCCTTTGAGAGCGGAGGGGCCCGTTTATTGAAGATGTTGCTGTCACCGCAAAAAGCAGAGCCTCATTGAAGTATGCTCAGCGCTGACATGGGTAATGGGTGTATGTACACTGGTTGTGGTTACACGCTACACGTACTCTATCTGAGAAGGGGGAGGGGTGGGCAGGCACACGACATAGCACTGTACTGTGATTTTTCTGCTGGCTACCTACGTCCCCGCGTGTATACCACTTTTCCCAAAGGTTGTTTTGCTTTCATTTTGATTGGAGGTTCAGAGGGATGGGGTGAGAGGAGTGTGGGGTTTTGCAGGGGTAGGGGGGATGTTCGCGGCCTAGTTGGGGAAGGGCAAGCGTGGGAGGGAGTTGGGTGGGGGGAGGGGCGTCACTGTTCAGTGCCGCTTAGGCAGGGTAGGGGGCGTTTTGTTCTTTGATGGTTTGAGTTTGTTGCTTTGCACAGGAGTAACAAGGCATGGCGAGATAGCACATGTACAGGCCACATGGCTGGAACCCATACACCGACCGCTAATGTTCAGATGATACCTCCTGGGGACCCTCCAGACACACGGACGCTGATGACCTGGAATGTTCGAGGTCTCAATGACCACAGAAAAGTTAGGAAGATCCTACAATATCTTTCCAGACAAGGTGTTGACGTTGCGCTCTTACAGGAGACACACCGTCACCCAGACAGTCACATATTGCGATCCAGGGGTTTAACACCATCAATGCTAGTGTTATTTTCCTCCTGTGCTGGCTCCTCTTCATTCCCATTGTTCATGACGAGCTCAGCTCGTCATGAGTGTATGGAGGTGTACATCATGACGAGCTGAGCTCGTCATGAGCGTCCAAGGAGTTAATGGGTAATGTGCACGCAGTGGGATTCACATCACATGCTAGTGGGGTTCTCATGTGGATTAACCCAAAGACATCGCTGAAGTTGACCCCAATGAAGACGGACAGGGAGGGACGGTGGACAATCGCGAAATGCTGTGGGAAGGGCATGGAGATCATTATAGTGAATACCTACGGCCCCAACTACGACCACACAGCCTTTTACGCAGATTTGACGGTTAAGGTGCTGGAGCATTCTGGGGGCTGTGTTCTTTGGGGGGGGGGATATTTTAATATGACGAGACAACTCAACATAGACACATCGGACGGCCCAGAGCGACGCCCCTCTGCTTCTGCAAAGGCGCTAGAGGCAGCTATGACACGACTGGACTTACGAGATGTGTGGAGATAGACACCAGACTCTGGGAGGCTTCACGCACTACTCAGCTCCACATAACATCCACACTAGGATTGATTATTGGTTAGCCTCCCCTCACTTCACTTGCAATATGCAGGCTTGCAAGATACTACCGCGCACATATTCGGACCATTTGCCTCTGTTGCTGAAGGTCTCCACTCGGGCAAAGCGCAACCCCCCATTTGCTTGGCGATTTCCTCCTTGTTCTCTGTTAGACAACTCCTTTAAGGAGGTGCTCGCCGCGTCCATTGAGATGTTTTTCGACACCAATGTGGGAACGGTCGACTCGTTTCAAACAGTCTGGGAGGCCTTCAAGGCGTATATTAGAGGGATCGCCATTTCCAAGCACGCGGGGGTGCTCAAATCGATCAGGGGATGTTTGGAGACCCTGGAGAAACAACTGAAAGAGCTGGGGAAACGGCGAACGGAAGCGTCGCTTCGACAGCGAGCACCGGCGCCTGGACCCATCACGACGTTGATGTAGTTCTCGACGTCGACCTTGTTCGAGGTCTCGACATATTTGTATATATTTGTATATTTTGTATATTTATAAAGCGCAAACAATCGCTCTGAAAGGAGCATCCTGGCACTAACTACACAGTGTGCAAAAGATCGGCAACAGAGCAAAAACTATATGAAGGACATTACATAATCGTCGGAAAGAGAATAAATCCACGTTTTGAGTTGTTTTCTTAATTGGTTTTCCTGGGTTAGAGATCTGAGGTGGATGAGAATAGAATTCCACGCTTTACCAGATAGAAAGGACAAAGACTTGCCTCCTTTGGTCTTAAGTTTGAATTTTAATGGCTTGATCAGGTTCTGACCTGAAGATCTTAAGGACCTTACAGGATTGTAGTGAGGAAACCGTTTGATGAGATAAATCGGGCCAATGCCATTGAATGCACGGAATGCTATTAAGATTTTAAACAATATTCTTTTTGGGAGTGGTAACCAATGAAGGGTTTTAAGGGCGGCTTATGCAGATCTGCTGGGTAACTTGAGAACAAGTCTGGCCGCTGCGTGTTGCACGTCTTGGAGTTTTCTGAGGGTGTTTTTCTTTTTAACGCCTGCCATCAAACCGTTACAATAGTCAAGACGTGCAAGGATTAAGGCCACTGCCACAGCCTTTCTTGAGTCTATGGGAAGAAAGTCGAAGAACTTTTTCAATGAGTTAATGATATTAAAGCAGCTTCCTGCAACATTCCTGACATGTTGGTCAAAAGATAATTCTGCGTCGAATAGAACACCAAGATTCCTCGCTGATGCAACTACTTGTGGTGGCGCAGGGATGTTCTCAGGCCACAATTTACTGGGACAGAATTGGGGATTTTTACCCATGGGCAGAATTTCCGTCTTACTGGTGTTGCATTTAAGATGGTTTTGCTCCATCCAGCAGAAGACATCTTTTAAACACTTCTTAAAATTCGACTCAGCATCTGTAGAATTGTTCTCAAAGGGAACAATAAGCTGAGTGTCATCGGCATATGATGTTACTAATATGCCGTATGACTCAAAGAGATGAGAGGGACCATATATATATATTGAACAATAAAGGGCTCAATATTGAGCCCTGAGGGACTCCAGAATGTACCTTCTTCTCTTAGAAAGAAAAGTGCCCAGGGAGATGGTCTGGGACCTGTCTGTTAGGAAGGAAATTATCCAATCCAATGCAACATCCATGGTTCCTATATCCCTAAGTCTATTAATCAATATGGAATGGGAGATGGTATTGAACGCCGCCGTAAGATCTAGTAGGATTAGGACGGCGTTCTTTCCCTGATCTTTTAATAGTTTTATTGAATCAGTGAGTTCAATCAGGGCAGATTCCGTGGAATGGTGTGAACGGAAGCCCGATTGCTGAGGATGAAGAATATGATGTGCGTCTACATAATTTTTTTATTCTTTATGGACCATTTGTTCAGTGATCTTGCCCAGAACGGGAAGAAGTGAAATCAGGCGTAGATTAGCAAGGTCTGTAGGGGATTTGTTTGCTTTTTCATGAGGGGTCTCATGATTGCATGCTTCCATTCGCCAGGCACAACGCCTGTGCTAAGGGAAGCATTAACAATCTCGTTTATGGTGGGATTGACAACCTCAATTAATTGGTGGAGGATTCTAGGTGGACATGAATCCGAGGGGGCACCCGATTTACATGACATAATTGTCTCCCGGGTCTGGAGGAGCGTGACCAGGGTGAAAGTTCTAAGACAGCCCTTCAGATTCTTTCCACAGTCCGGTGGAGTGGCAGACAAGACATGACAGGGAACTTGGAAATCTTTTTTTATTAATAAGATTTTTTCTTCAAAGAAGTCCGCAATCTGATTGCAGAATCATAAAGAAGGTGGGATTTCTGGTTGTAGGGCTCTAGGATGGGTGAAAGACTTGACAATGGCGAATAACTTTTTTTGCTTTTGCTTGGCTGTATTAATAGCATTGGTATAAAAGGTCTTTTTAGCTATTTTGACCGCCGTGAGATACATTTTTCTCTGCTGAGTATACAAGCTTCCTTCTGTCGGGTCATAGGTTTTTCGCCAGCTACGTTCCTTTTTTCTGCACAATAGATGAATTTTTGCTAGTTCAGCTGTGAACCAAGGGGCATTAATCTTCCCTTTTTTCCCTTTGCCTTGAAAGCGCTTCTGTGGAACTCTGTCCTTAATCTCCTGACGCATCCATGTATGAAAGCATTTGGAGCCCTGGGCAGCATCACTAGGCATAGTGGGAATAAGTGCAGTAACGATGGGATTACGCTTCAAGTTAACCTCCACTTGCGTCCAATTAACATGGTTCCTTGAATTATGAGTCAATTTGACTAGAGGTTGGGGCTGTGTGAGCTTAATATGAAATGGGACCATGAAGTGGTCTGACCAAATCTGTGGGACAGGGGGCTGAGTCTCTAAGAGGGGAAAATTTGTGCACATTCCGTCCAAAGTGTGACTGGCTTGATGGGTGGGCTGTGTGACTGTTTGTAAAATGTCGAAAATCTCCAAGGTTTGGAGGAAATTCAGTACCTGTGAGTCAGATGAGGATTCCAGATGTAAATTAAAATCACCCAAAAAAGTAAAACGTGGATAGCGGATTAAGAATTGTCCTAAAGAGTCACTTAGTGAGTCTAAAAATGCTGAGGCACTACCTGGAGGGCGATAGATCAAGCCGCCAGAAAAGGAAGAGGAATCATTTAGCTTGATGGAAAAGCCCAAACCTTCAATCCCTTTTAGGGGAGCTTAAGTAAAGGTGTGACATTTCATATGGCTTTTGAGCACAATCGCTACTCCTCCTCCTTTACCTTTCATTCTATCCTGTCGGAAGATAGTGTAGCCAGGTGGAAGGGCAGTTGCTACATCCGGTTTGCTGGACTCAGTCAGCCATGTCTCGGTTATAAAATTTATTGCACAATAAGATCATTTAGATCTTGACTGTGACAGCCCATGGAGCAAAAATTTATTAACCCCTCTTTAAAATGTGGTATAGTCGCGGGGTTATTATTGGGGGGGGACTGTGTTATAACTGGAGCCCAGGGTGAGGACCAGTGACAGAATCTATACAAGAATGGTCCTCTGATTTTAGCCATATCAATCCTACAAGGACAACCTATGGGCATAGTAGAGTTGGTAAGCTCGCTTACCTGATGGGGAAAAGCAGATTGCGATTGACCAGCCCCTTTCCTTTGGCGCGCCGCTGCGCCCGCCCGCTGCGCGGAAGGGACCTTTTATTCATATACTGGTGGAGGAGGGCGGTAGGCGTCGCAAGACTGGAGCGCTACCCTTGTTCCAACCCAAGATGGCGGCCGTCCCTGTGTCCGATCGTGTCAGCTGCTAATCGCTGCACCTGGACCAGGGTTCTAGGTGCTGCGAGGGCAGGAAGGAATGTAGGTAAAAAGGGAAATTAAATCTTCCCAGAAGTGGGCGACGTAATAAAAAACAATTCAAGCAGTTTTTAGAACAATCAGCCTTTAAGCAGTTTTAAAACAATCAACCTGACCCCCGGCTTTCCGCCTCAGGGGAGAAATCTGGAGCACACTGAGTGAGCCCCCTAGACGCCGAACGGCGACGCCGCTTTGACCCAGAGCCCTGTGTCGACAGGGAGCACACAGTGGTTAACCCTCTTGACGCCGACACCATCGACGTCGACGGAGATCTGTGCCGTTTTCTGGCCTTCTCTTGACTGGGGAGCCCCCCGGAGGCCACAGCACGGGCAGAGGACTCAGATCCAGTCCTCCCATGCCCAGACCCACCTTGATCCTGAAGTTTCCTCAGCTCGAGGCCTTGGAGCCGGATCCTCTCTCTGTCCCTCACGGTCCTCTTGGAAAAGGACTGACGGATCTCGCAATCTTCAGGGACATGGGATGAAGGGAGACAGAGGATACACACTGTGAACGTCCGATTTAGCCTTCTTCCCGGCACGTTCAGGGCACCTGTCGAACAATGCAGGCATTTGACAGAAAACTAATATGCTACTTATCAGTATGCATCTGTTCTTGGCATGTAGGGCTGCTGACATTCATATCTGTGCATAGATCGCCGCCTAGTGGTCTGGATGATTGCACATTGTTGTCCTGGAAGAGTCTTCGAAGCATCACGAGATAGGTGGCTCCTCCCCTGGACTACAGTGCGCATGGGCATCAACTCCATCCTTAGATTGTTTTTAGCCATTGTGGCAAAGATGGAGTAACTTCGTGAATGATGACCATGCTAAGAGTATTTCTGAGTGCTGCAGCCGCTACAGGCGCCGGGGAGGAAGGCGGGCGATATGAATGTCAGCAGCCCTACATGCCAAGAACAGATGTATACTGGTAAGTAGCATATTCGATTCAAGGCATGTGGGCTGCTGAATTCATATCTGTGCATAGAATACATAGCAGTCCCTCCATTAGCGGCGGCCGCCTGTGCCAGCTGCAGCAGTTTGAAAATGTGTTTTTAAAACAGCCTGCCCTACAGCTGCCTGCTGTTTGGAGTGCACATCTACACAGTAGTGTTTCGTAAATGTGTGTGGTAGACCATGTGGCTGCTCTACATATGTCTTCTAAAGGAATATTTCCAAGGAAAGCCATGGAGGCCCCTAACTTCCGGGTGGAGTGGGCCCGCGGGGGGATCGTTAGAGTGCGCTTGGCTTTCTGATAGCAGATCTGAATACACTTAACGGGATTGCCTTTGTGTTGTGGTGAAAAGGCAACAAATAGTTGTTTCGTCTTCCGAAAATCTTTGGTCCTATCAATGTAGTACATCAAGGCTCTATTGACGTCAAGCGTGTGGAGCATTCTCTCCGCCACTGACTCAGGATTTTGGAAGAACACAGGCAGTTCTATAGTCTGGTTGATATGGAACTGTGAAACCACCTTAGGAAGGAACTTGGGGTTAGTGCGAAGCACCACCCTGTTGGAATGAATCTGTATGAATGGCTCTTGGATAGTTAGTGCCTGGAGTTAACTAACGCGTCGTAGCGACGTAATCGCTATCAGGAAAGCCACTTTCCATGTTAAGAACTGAATCTCGCATGAATGCAGTGGCTCAAAAGGTGGACCCATCAGTCTTGTGAGGACCACATTTAGGTTCCATTCAGGAGCTGGTGGGGTCCGGGGAGGAATGACTCGTTTGAGTCCCTCCAGAAAAGCTTTGATGGCAGGCACTCTGAAAAAGGAGAGATGCTGCCTGTTTTGGAGATAAGCAGCCATTGCGGATAAATGAATACGAATGGAAGCATAGGCCAGATTACATTTGTATAGCTGTAACAGATAACAAATGATGTTTTGAGTAGATGCGTCCAGCGGGTTGATGTTGTGGTCCGCACAATAAATGACAAACCGCTTCCATTTCGCCGTACAGCATGCTCTGGTGGTGGGCTTTCTTGCTTCCCTGATGATGTCCATACAGTCAGGAGGCAAGTTGAGGTAGCCAAACTCTAAGACCTCAGGAGCCAGATCGCCAGGTTGAGCGGTTGCGGATCTGGATGCTGAATGTCGCCAAGGCTCTGCAAAAAAAAAGCCTGGGTGTGAGGCGCAGCCTTTGATGCGGTACCACGGATAGTTCTAGAAACGTGGTGTACCATGGTTGGCATGCCCACGTTGGAGCAACCAGGATGAGAGTCATCGAGTGTTGCTTCAGCTTGTGTGCCACCAGCGGTATTAAAGGTGCTGGGGGAAACGCATACACAAATTTGCCTGACCAGTTCATCCATACATTTGGTGGCTGTACCTGCTGAGCAGGTCCGCCATCTGATTGTCCTTGCCCAGGAGGTGTTCCGCCATGAGGAAGATGTGCCGTTGAATGGCCCACTTCCACAAGCTCTGAGCCAGATTAGACAACTGTGGAGAGTGTGTACCTCCCGGCTTCTGAATGTAGTACATGGCCGTCATGTTGTCCGTCCGGATCAACAAGACCTTGTTGCACAGATGTACTTTGAATGCTTTCATTGCCATGAAGATAGCCATCAGTTCTAGAACGTTGATGTGCATCTTTTTCTGCAGCGTTGTCCATAGTCCCTGCACCGTGTAGTGGAGAACATGAGCTCCCCAAACCTGGAGAGATGCGTCAGTCTTCAGAATGATCTGTGGCACAGGCTCCTGGAACGGTCGTCCCTTGCAAAGGTTTTGTGGATTCCACCAATGCAGAGAGTTGTATGCACGACCGGTTACCAACACTAGGTCTTTCAACTGTCCGTGAGCCTGATTCCACTGCCGTGCTAAGCACTCCTGAAGCAGACGCGTATGTAGTCTCGTGTGCGGGACTATGAAAATGCAGGAGGCCATCATGCCTATCCACTGCATGAACACTCGGGCCTGAAGCGAGTGTTGAGGTCTGAATTTCTGTATCAGCGATTGAATGCTGCTGATCCTTACTGAATTTGGCTGTGCTTTGGTTGCCAAAGTGTCTATGGCCGCACCCAGATACTGCCGTATGTGGGCGGGTTGCAGATGGGACTTTGGGTAATTCAGTGAGAATCCCAGATCGTGAAGAAGGTGAATGGTGTGGGACATGTGGGCGGCACACTGCTTGGCCGACATTGCCTGGATAAGCCAGTCGTCCAGATAAGGGTAGACGTGAATGTACCGTCTCCGTAAGTGCGCTGCTACCGTCGCCAGGCACTTCGTAAACACCCTGGGTGCCGTGGTGACTCCGAAAGGTAGGACCTTGACCTGGTAATGTTGATTTTGGATGGTGAACCTGAGGTATTTTCTGTGAGACGGGTGCAGTGGAGTATGAAAATACGCATCCTTCAGATCTAATGTTGCGAGAAAATCTCCCTGACTGAGCAACGGTAGGACTTGCTGCAGTGTTAGCATGCGAAAGTGCTCTGATAGAATGTACTGATTGAGGGGTCTGAGGTCCAGTATGGGTCTGAGGGACCCGTCCTTTTTTGGTATCAAGAAGTACAGTAAGTAAACTCCTGTGCCTTTTTCTTCTACAGGCACGAGCTCGATTGCTCCTTTTTGCAGCATGACGAGTACCTCCTGCTGCAATAAGTGCAAATGCTCTGTGGACATAGGACGGTGTCTTGGGGGTATGTTGGGTGGAGTGGATGTTAACTCCAGACAATAACCGTACTGGATAAGCTTTGTGACCCACCTGTCTGTGGTGATGGACTTCCAGACTGACCGGAACTGTTGAAGTCTCCCCCCGACAGGTGTTGTATGGTCGAGGGCAGTGACAAGGCGTCACTGTTTGTTAGTGGCGGGGGACCTGGAGCGGTTTCCCCGACCTCTGCCCTTAGCGCTGTTTCCACGATAACCACCTCTACTTTGTTTGGTGTATGTGGTTTGCGCGCCACCTTTATTGTACTGTGTTTGCAGGGACAGCTGGCCTCTGGAAACACTTCTATTGCCTGAGCGACGAAAAGAACCTCCCCTGAACAGCTGCGGCTGTTGAGCCCCCATAGACTTTGCAGTCTCTGTGTCTTTCTTGATTTTCTCCAAGGTGGTGTCCACCTCTGGGCCAAATAGATGATCAGGGTTTACTGGCTGATTTAGAATGGTGGTCTGTATCTCTGGCTTGAACCCGGAGATTCTGAGCCAGGCATGTCGTCTCAACATGACACTAGTGTTAACGGCTCTGGCCGCGGTGTCTGCTGTGTCCAGTGCACATTTGATAGAAGCATTTGATATGAGCTTCCCTTCCTGTATGAGCATCTCAGCTGCCTCCTTATATTCATCTGGCAGGTGCTGTAACAGGGTCTCCATTGTGTCGTAATGGGCCCCGTCATACCTGGCTAAGAGTGCCTGAGTATTTGAAATGCGCCAGATATTGGCCGCATGAGCTGCCACCCTTTTCCCTGATGCCTCTAGCACCTTAAAATGCTTTATCTGGGGGAGGAGCATCACCCGTTGTTAGTGAATTAGCCCTCTTCCGGGCATTAGAAACAACAAGAGAGTCCAACTGCAACTGTCCCTTAATGTAGGTAGGGTCCCCAGGCGCCGGTTTGTACTTCTTTTCAATCCTGGGGTTTATCACCCTGGCTCTTGTAGGCTCCTTATATATTTCCCCAGCATGTTTCAAGACACCCTTCAACATAGGCAGAGTCTTGACAGTCCTCTCTGAGGTGGAAAAGGTGTCGAACAGAAAGTCCACTTCAATAGGGCCAGCATGGAGCTGGACATCATGATTCTTGGCTGTCCTTTCAATGAGTGCATTAAACGCTGCCGAATCCTCAGTAGGCAACGTTTTTACAGCATACACATGTGTCTGGAGCAGTGTGTGGATCTCCAGGGTCAGCAGCATCTGCCCAAGGTTCATTAGTATCATCTGGATCAGTGTCCACAGGATAGCTGTATTCGTCATTATCACCTTCCCCAGTTTCCATATCTGAATAAGTGGGCGAGACATCATGGCCACGTGGAGATACAAGTTCTACAAGAACAGGTGTTGTAGTAGAATCCTTCTTTTTTAGTGGGATTTTATAGGACTACATTGGCTGTTCTGGGGCGAGCTTTCGTTTATAAATAGAAAGTCTGCTTGTCTCGGCATCGATAAACTGTTCCTGTTGCTCTTCAAGCGAGAACTGTCGATGCTTTGTGGCCGGGACCACAGTTGTTGGCTTTGGCACCGTGGACTCCTTCTTGGGCACGTCGACGGCCATTTTAGGAACGAAAGCCTTCGGCACCACTTTCGGTGGCGTGAAGTGGATGGTTTTGAGGCTTATCGGCAGGCTTCGAAGGTGGAGGATCCTTAGGCCCGACAGCCGAAGCCTTGTCCTTGATGCGCTTTAAGGATTCTGCCACCTGCTTCGAGAAGGAGGCGGACGGCTGCGTCGACTCAACGGAATCTTTCGAGGCACCACCAGGCGTGGACTCGGGGGTTGTACCGCTCTTGGCCTTGTCCGGCCGACGCCGAGGTTCGAGAACCTTCTGATGGCTGAGTCCTTTGTCAGTGTCGACTGTCTTCGGCGCCGATTTGCTCGGGTCGACGGCCTTGACTTTTGCCTTTGGCGTGCCAGACTTTGGCTCCACGCCCTTTAGCGGCCTCTTCGGATCGATACCGCTCTTCTGCTTTGTCAGTGCCGATGGATCCGAGGACTTCGAGCGGACCAAAGCAATCTGCACTTTCGGTTTCGATTTAGCCTAGAGTACTTTTGGTTGCGTCGACACTTGAGCTTTCACTTTCGGTTTCGAATTCACAACTTGCGGCTCCTTAGACATGTCCGAAGCAGAGCCCGAAGGCGGGGCCGTAGAACTAAAAGGAAGATCTTGGGTAAGGCCTTGTGGCGATCCCTCGACCTGAGTCTTATGAAGTGTTTTGGCCCCAGTATCAGTTTGTGGGCCTGGCTCCTCGCTCGAGCTATATTCCATGGCCACAAAGGCCCCATCGTAGTCTCCTACCTCGTCGACGACGTCTTCCGCATCGAGCATCTCAACATCAGCGTCGTAGCTGGAGTCGACCTCTGATGCGGGATCCGACAGGTTTTCTTGAACCTCTCGCTCTGCTCCATCATCCCTGGCATCGAAGATGTCCACCGGTTCAGGTGCAGTCTGCTGGGCTTCCTTGCGCGCAGCGCACCGATGCAGAAGTGTCTTCTTGGATCGAAAACGGGAACAAGCCATACAGCTGGCTTCATCATGATCCGGCGACAGGCACTTGTTGCACACCGGGTGGACGTCGATGTGAGGGTATTTCGAGTTGCACACGGGACATCTCTTGAACGGGCTCCGTTCCATGATGGTTCGTCGATACGGCCTCTGGCGTCGACCGGGCCTTCAGCGTCGAAAAGCACGCAGCTCTTCTGGATAACCGGTTCGGGAACTGAGCTGGAACAGAACTGGGCAAGACAAAACCGACGAAAAAACTAAAGGCTTTTTGGTCTAAAGAAACTATTTTCTCGATTCCGACTTGAGTGAACCAATATGCATCCGAACCCAATGGCGGAAAAAAACAATCTGAGGATGGAGTCGATGCCCATGCGCATTGTAATCCAGGGGAGGAGCCACCTATCTCGTGATACTTCGAAGACTCTTCCAGGACAACAATGTGCGATCATCCGGACCCAACACTAGGCGGCAATCTATGCGCAGATATGAATTCAGCAGCCCACATGCCTCAAACATGGCACAAAACTGGCAAAAGAAAACAGCAAATGGAAGGAGTAGGCAGACGTCGATTGAAACACTCTAAACACTTGAAAAGTGTCAAAATTCGAATTAAACCCAAAAAGGGAGAGCTCAATGCTCCAGGGTCCTGCTAGCAGGAGCCGGAAAAAAGAACTGAAAGTAAAAGGACTATTGCTGTGCATCCTGGGATACTGAGGGTCTCTGGTGAGTTCCTTAAAGGCATGGTATCCCTTTTCCAGACACATAATGGCAGCCTATGGGGCTTGTCTGTCCATCCCTTCCTCTCTATCATTCCAAGGATTTTGTGAAGGGGAAGTTTCTCTATTGATGAAACTTAGCAGACTGTGTTAAATGTGATATTGGTGGAATATCCTTTGCATTTCTATTTGAAGTACTGGACAGTGTAGCCTTGTGAATATAGGCTGCATTATAGTCTTTAATTTTCTCTTAAGCTGTCTTCAGTGCAGTCCTGCATAAACACTTAAGAGATTATTTTTGATTGCTCCGGGGTCCACGCACATGGGCGGGACTATTCACTAGATTATGACTATACAGAGATCCCCTACTACAGAATTTCTGGTCAAGGTTTCTGGACAAGAGGCACACAAAGGACACTTCGGACGAGGAAGGTGTAGATACACATACACAAGAGGAGGTTTCGGCTGGGGACACTACAGCTCTTTAGTGGAGCTCCCACTCCAAGCGATTCAGAAGTCATGTGGAAAGACTACCTATATAGGAACTGACTGTAGAGGCCCCGGGTAGGGACAAAAGACTGGGATACTATGTTCACGGTGGGTCTTTATTTACCATGCTGTACTGGCCTACATTTTTACTATGTTCTTGCAGTGGATGTTTGCTACAGACTGTTTGCTTCGATTTCCAAACACTGATGCCAATGTCATCTGTGCTGGTTTATTTTTTGAAATACCAATAAACATATATAAACATATATATACACACATACACACATATATATATATATATATATATATATATATATATATGGTTTGAGAATCACAAGACCTCCAATCTTCCTGGATTATACGCAGACAGTGCATGCCCAAAGCAAATCTATCCCGGAGGCGAAGAACCAGCTACTGGCTAGGGGCTCTGATATATGCTTCTATAACCAGCCCAACCGGTATTTCAGGGGTGTCAAATTTTTTTTGACACAGCGGAGGTTGTTTGATCATGTGGGACAAAGTGCTAAAGGAAAGGAGAGGATCCTGGAGGGCGGGTATTTGAGGCGGAGCCACGCCCCTGCATTCGGACTGGAGGGCCCAGGCCGACTCTTGGATCGCTGGGGCAGATGGTGGCCAGGATCATTGCTCAGGAGGATGGCACCAATGCCTTGTATTTGTATTTAAATGTATAGGGCGCACAGCTACCCACAAGGGGTCTCCCGGCGCCAAAGAAGCAGTGGTTAGCGCATCGCAGGTGTTATTGAGAGAAGAGCCAGGTCTTAAGCTCTCTGCGGAATTTCAGCAAAGATGGTTCGAGTTTCAAGGACACCGGGAGGGAGTTCCAAAGCCTGGGGCCAACGCAAGAGAAGGCGCGCCCACCCATTCTCATTAGTTTGAAGCGTGGAATTTGGAAATTGCCTCGACCGGATGATCTAAGGGGCTGGGAGGGAGAGTATTGTTGAACAAGAGCCTGGAGGTAAGCTGGGGCTGACCCTTTCTTGATTTTGTGCCTTGACGGCTCCTAAACTGGGACTGTGCATCCTGGGGCCTAAGTCAGCCTCGACAATGGACTTAAAGCTCCCGGATGCCACGGCTGGGCAGGAGGTAACCTGAGAGAATTGGGAGGTGATTGGGGGAGGGGGGTGACAGAAGATCAGGGAAATTACATTTAATACAGTATGCAACAAGGTATGACGCACCACATATTATACACATGGGAGGGAAAGGGAGCCCTTCCCTCTTATTGGTAGATTACTGGTTGTGGAGGAGGGGTTTTAGGCTGTTAATGAACAGTTATGTTATATTGTGGTTTGTCTGGGGAGGGGTGTGTTCAACAGTTGGTTTCTGCTTTACAACTCCAAGTTCCTATGGGGGTTTGTTTGACGATTTTAGTGCACTCGCAAGTGCTGCTTAGGGTGCTCCGGCCACCCGTTATGGGTGCCCTGTTCGCCTCTCTGGGAGGCTCACGGGTGGGGGGTTGCGATCTGTTGCCCCGGGGTGCTCTTTCACCAGGTCTACAGAGAGGCAGATGTGGAGGGGCGTTACCTGCTCTTTCAGGTCACGCACGGCGGCGAGGATATCACCATTCTTAACACCATGGTCCGAATATTTATGATTAGCACTTTTATGGAGCCATGCAGGTATTGCTAGAGGGCAGCGTGGGTCCCAATAATCTGGGCAGGAGATTTTAATTGCATGCTAGATGGGGAAATCTAGTCCCTCTCTCAAGCCATGGATAACTTGGATTTGATGGTTCACTGGCACACCGACGATCGGTGCAGTTCATATGCCACTCACTGGCACACGGCATATACAGCCGCTTAGATCGACTGCTGTTGGCGAGGGTAGACCCAGAGAGGATGAAGCGGCTTATCACTTGGAGAGGTTCCTCTCAGACTATGCACAAGTGCTGCTACATCTACATTAAGGGGCTGGCGGGGGAGTTTACTAGCGGTTAGGAGATGGCACATGCACTTAACTCCTGACTGACTAAGCTAGCTGGGCGACATTAGCAACTGCCATTCAGGAATATCTGGAGTGTAACTGGGGCACTACTACCTTTAGGGCTAATGAATGAGACTCCCTGAGGCAGTGGTCCAAAGGGCCTGTATAGGGACAACATGTGATGTACGCCGGCAATTGGTGGCGGAATATGGCGCCTTTCAGCAACAGTTGGCCGACCTGACCAGACGTCGTGATGTCTTAGAGGGCCACTTTCAGAGTTTACATTTAGCCTGGGTCGATGATCAGCTGGAGCTGTGCAGATGAATTCCTTACAGGACTGGACCTACCTCGTCTCTCACGAGACGAGGCAAATAACTTCGAGTAGGCTATTAGGCTAGGGAGCTTAGGCTTGCCTTGCAGGAGTTAAATACGGCAAAGGCCCCCTGGGGGCGACTGATTCCCAGCGGATTTCCTACAGAACAACTCAGTAAAACTGACTGAGAAACTACTGGAGATATTTTTAGAGGCTCGGAAGACTGGGACTCTGATCCCTACTATGCACAAGGGCATCATATGTAGAAGCAGGAGGGGGGGTGACCAGGAGGATCCCTCCTCGTACCGTCCACTGACTATGATCAATCCTGAAGTTAAGGTTCTCCAAGTTGTTGACTAGGTGCTTGCAGGTGGTAGTGCATGGGTTGTTTCATGAGGACCAATGCGGGTTCATGCCGGCTCGTAGCACAACGCAACATCTCAAGCAGTTAACACATGTACTGCACAAGACCACTGGAAGGGACAAAGATATGGCACTCGTATCGTTCAATCTAGAGAAGGCTTTGAAACTGTCAACTAGAGCTATCTCATAGCAGTGCTCCGGGGGACAGGCTTTGGCCCAGCGTTCCTGGACTGGATTTGATTGTTGCACACGGACCCCTTGGTTCGGGTGGGTGGCGAGCTATCAGAGGTATGGGTTGTTGAGAGCGGCATCTGAAAGGTTGTCCACCTTTCGCCACTCCTATTCGCCCTGGATGTGGAGCTGATGGTGATGTGATTGCGCAGGGCATTGGAGCCTTGGGGTCTACGTGTGGGTGAGTAGAATCACATGGTCTCCTTATATGGATATGATGCATTGATCTAACACTACTCACCGGAGGAGTCTGCGCCATCCTTGATGAGGCATATGGCAGCTTTTGGTCGAGTCTCCGTCCCCCGAGTCAATATCCGAAAGACTTTACTGTTCCCATTTGGGAGGTGGACCACAATACCTCCTGAACAATTGCCTGCGTTTAGGATTAGTTGATAGGGGACAAGCTTTCGCTACTTGGGGCTGATGGATGCACATATAGAGAGGCGCCTGTTAATTTCTCTGGTTGGGGGGGGGGGGGGGGGGGGCTCAGTCTGGTCGCCATGTTGTTACTCAAAATGGACATGGATAGGAGGGGGGAGGGCTTTGGTGCTGCTTGATATGCAACTATTTTGCAGCACAATTTCAGTATGCGGCTCGAGGTTAACAGACAGATAATTGGGAAAAGCAGCTGTTACAGGTTATGACTGGTGAGGACACCTTGCTGTACTGGTGACCTGACCCTCTACGTAGTACAGTACATGGCCCGGTGTGGGAGCAGGCGGTAATAAAGTAATTACACAGGGCACCCTTTTGGTCCATAGATCAAGATATGTCTAAAGAAAGTTGGGCGGGGGTGGATGCCTTTTAGTGTGGGACCTTTACCCAGGGGAGGTCTTCCTCACGTTTCAGGACACACAGGACACCTTAGACATGGGGCAGGGTAACTTCCTCCACTACGCCAAGCTGGAGAACACAGTTAAAAATCTGGGGCATCCACCCACTGGATCCACCGCCTTCTCATACATTGTGAGGTTTGAATAGATTGGGCAAGGAAAGACACCTTGTCACACTAGTCTATAAAGCTCTCAAGGAGCATACCTCTAAAATACCCTACTGAGGCAGGGAGGCAGACCTGAGGGACACGATCCATGACTCAGATTGGGATCTTGCATGTGATCTGTTGAACAGTGTCTTGCAACGAGCTTCTCCACAGAGACAGCACTCCTAAGAGCTACTGAAACTCTGCGGGAAGGAGCCGACGAGGGCAAAACCATGGCCTTGATCATGCTGGACCTCAGTGCCGCGTTTGACACTGTAGAACACTCCATCTTGCTACAGTGTCTAAACAGAGCGGGGGTCACTAGAGAGGCACTAGGATGGCTGAAAGCTTTCTTTACCAACAGAAGCTTTCAGGTCCAAAGAGCGACTTTTCTCTCAGATAGCATGACACTAGAACAGGGGGTACCCCAGGGCTCGGCCCTGAGCCCCACCCTGTTCAACTTATATATGGCGCCATTGGCAGAGGTGGTCCAATCGTTCGGCGTAGAGCTTGTCTCCTACGCCGACGATACTCAACTCCTGATATCCCTGTCTCAAGCTCCCTCCTCCGAGGCCGACAATTTTAGATCTTGCATGTGCAAGTTGGCTGTATGGATGACTGAGCACTGCCTCAAGTTAAATGGAACAAAAACCGAGGTGCTCATAATAGGTGGGAACAACACCAAATGGACCAAAGACTGGTGGCCTACATGTTTGGGACCTGTACCTACTCCCAGTCAGGAAGCCAAGAATTTGGGTGTCTGGATAGACAACAAGCTCTCCTATGACAGTCATGTCAAAAAAACAGTTGGTAAATGCTTTGGAGTCATGAAAACGCTTAGCCGCACTCTGGATCTCCTCCCATTGAATTCCAGGCGCACCATGACTCAGGCACTTATTACCTCCCGTATAGATTATGGGAACGTGCTGCTGCTGGGCACTTCCGAAAAAAACATTAGGAAATTACAAGTCCTGCAAAATTCAGCGGCACGTCTTGTGCTAAGACTCCCTCGCAGAGCTCCCTCTAAACCTCTGAATACCCTGCATTGGCTGCCTATCAGCAAGAGGATAGTATTCAAGGCACTTCTTTGGTGCCACAGAATCATTCATCATAAAGCCCCTTCCTACATGTCTGATCTAGCTTCACTCTACGAACCCAATAGACCCCTACGTTCCAAGGGAACAGGTCTGCTCAATACAACGCTCCCAAAAAAGGCTAGATTGAGAGGCAGATCCTTTCGCACTCTTGCGGCGAAAAAGTGGAACACCCTTCCCTTGAATATCAGACAGAATGAAAACGAGACATCCTTTAGAAAAATGTTAAAAACATATCTTTTTACTCTGTAATTGCTTGTTTTCTGGCTTCATCCTGTTAATACTCTCTCTCCACAGCGCGGGGACACGCCGGGAGGCGTCACCAGGCGCTTTACAAACCCCTATAATAATAATAATAAATAATAATAATAACCACAGTTTCAAACTGTGAGGAAGGCACCACCTTTTGCATTGGACGTGGCAATATACCAAGGTTTTAAGCTTCTGGAAGGAGGTGGTCCCTAGAGTGGGGTGAAGTCACGAGCATAGAGGTTCCTTGCACGACGGCGGCATGCTTGCTGGGAATGGTAGAGACCCAAAAGATGCAAACTCTCCAACAAACTCCTGCAACTTGCATTGCTCCTGGCGAAACTTAGTTTAAATGAAAAGCGGTTCTGTTGGGTCGGACCAATTACTTTTGGGAACACTCATTAATGAGAACACAAACTCTCTGATACAAGTCCAACAATTTGAGAAATAAATGCTCAAAAGCTTTAAGCCATGTAATCAATCAATTGAATTAAAAAAATTAAAAAAAAATTCCAAACATTTGGAATCTCAATTGTAATCATTCTTAGATAACATTGAATGCTTGTAGTGACTGTCAAATATGAAGTGACTTTCAGTGAGAGGTGCTCAGTGAATGACGAAATATACAGTGCAATTTATGTACAAGTATATAAAAATATCTTCATTGGCCAGATAACAATTTTGAACCAAGGATTCCTAGAGTTCCTATCCGGATCCTGGTATTTCTGGGCCTATGATGTTTGTCAACGTTTCGACCCTGATGCGCCCAGATTGGTGGTCGCGACGGGTCTTTATCAAGACAGAAGGGAGACAGTTTAGGGGTCAGAACGGGCAGCCTCAGCCTGAGACCGATGTGGCACAAATGCCAATCAATTCTTGTGGAGAACAATTTCTTTCCAAAGCAAACGGAGGTGCTTAATTCCTCTCGTGCAGGCGCTGATAAAGACCTGTCGCGACCACCAATCGGGGCGCATCAGGGTCGAAACGTCGACGAACATCATAGGCTCAGAAATACCAGGATCCGGATTGGAACTCTAGGAATCCTTGGTTCAAAATTGTTATCTGGCCAATGAAGATATTTGTATATACTTGTACATAAATTGCACTGTATATTTCGTCATTCACTGAGCACCTTTCACTGAAAGTCACTTCATATTTGACAGTCACTACAAGCATTGAATGTTATCTAAGAATGATTACAATTCAGATACCAAATGTTTGGAATATTATTATTTTTTTAATACAATTGATTGATTACATGACTTAAAGCTTTTGAGCATTTATTTCTCAAATTGTTAGACTTGTATCAGAGAGCTTGTGTTCTCATTAAGGAGTGTTCCCAAAAGTAATTGGTCCGACCCAACTGAACCGCTTTTCATTTAAACTACAAATGCCCAGGTTCTGAGGGACGCAGGGTAACCCCTTTTTCTTAACTACACCTGGCAAAACTTAGACAAGCCATAGGCTAGATGGGGTCCCAGGTGCAGAGCTTAGACCTTTGGGCTCGAGATGTGTTGGAGTAATGGACAGCAGAAGAGCACCACATACCTATTTCCCACTTGGACAAGAGGGTTCCCAAAGCAGGAGAGGCTTGGAAGCAGCTGCTGGATGAATTTAATACATATGGGGCCTCAGACTCGGACATGGCTGAAAAGGTTGGTTAAACCATATATAGGGTACATTGTCATCTGATGGGGTCAACTTAGTGTGGATCTATTCAATCAATATGTAGCAGGCTTGTAGACTTGGTGTATGCAATGATGTTTCTTATGTACTGCTTGTCAGGTATAGTGAGGCTGGATGGGGGAACACCAACTACCCATGTTGATATGCACTGAATATCATGTTTACTGTTTTGAAAAATAAAGGTTTTAAATAAAAATAAAAAACTTGATGGCAAGGGCTATCTTGCACTACCATGATTTATAGACCTATAACATGTTTTACATCTTACTAACCATGATCATTAGACAAACTGATATTTACCTCATAAACAGACCGTCGTGAAGACTTGAGTTTTTCTTCAAACGAATTTCTATCCTCCAGCATCCGAGACATTCTGTTCTTGTGCTCCAGGGCCTTTTCACGCTCAAGCTTCATTGTTGTGATCTGCAAAATTGCTCATTTTTATTTAGCAGAAAGGATTAACTTACAATGTAAACCAGCATTTTATTTGAGTTTCAGCCATTAAATACGGGAATATAAATTAAAATAGCCATAGTATTAAGTATTAAGTCGAATACAATTTAAAGATCTATTAACTTAAAGTAATCCTAGGACATGAAGACACTTTCATGTGCATTCTATGATTTTCAACACAAATCCAATAACCACTGGCAATGTCTGTAGGTCTGCAAGTTCTCCAGTTAGTGGGTTTATTTACTTGACACTTCATTTATGCACTTAATAAATTAACCTTGCAATCATATATACATTTCTTTCCCCGCTGACTCACTTGCATTCACACACGCATCTAGCCACAAAAAGAAACACACATTTAAGCATTAAAAGATAAATTTAAAAAAATAAATTAAAAAAAAGGTATAAAGTTGTTTGGTACATGCTTGCAATAAATAAAAAAGTGATATATTAAATTAAATATAGCATTGGACAGCCACACAAATAGTATTGTATATAATGCATAACTGTTTTAAACGTTCAAAATGGCTACCATGTGTATAGATGATACCAGCGATCATGAAAGAGTAAAACAATGGCACACTATGAACACCACCATTCCAAGAAGGCTGTAGGACTCCTAAGAGGCGGCTATCCAGGACGAAGCGCACAACAGACAAAGAAAAGTAATGTAACAATTTGTTATCCTAGTTATGTTTTGTAGGAAGCCTCACTGAAGGAATAAACACAGAATGTTCTTGCCAGGATCAGAGACCCCGTGAACCTTCTTTCTGAAACTGTCAATCTGTAGATGGGGGTAGGGATCTCCATGTTCACAATCTGGTGATACCTCCATGAATTGCAAGACTGCTTTATTCCTTCTTTTGTATAGCAGTAAGTCACTTCACAACCCCTAGTTGAAACAAAGTGGAACGTTATCCAAAAGTAATCTCAACCATCACTCAGTAAAAGACAAAAATGAAGGAAAGGTGCCTGTTAGGTCAAAAGTATAGAAGATGTAGTTAACACTGCACAGCAGCTTCGAATTCTATGCATACAATGTACTGCCAGTTTACGTCCCGCCCCAGTACTTTTTGAACGGCATAATGTAATATGCGATAACTGAAATGCATCTAGTACCATTGACAACCACTGCAAGTGCTAGTGGAAGTTTTATAAAGAGTTTGACATCAATAGTGTCCCCTTGGGGAAAACTATATTATCTCCGTCCTTTGAAATCACTGCATGCCGTAATACATTTTTTTTTTATACATTTCACATCATATTTTCTTTAATTTTTTTCTCTTTTGTAACTCAAACGGGCTGTAATAAAGGATAACTGAAACACAATCGCCATTAGCTTAATTAAAAGTTGTGCAGGCACTCTAACCGCTCACCTGTTTTGAGTTTAAGAAATGTAAATAGCCAATGTTAATTTCAGCAGTAAATATAATGGCGTTTTATTCTAAAAATGCAGGTAGAAGACTTGTCTGAATTACGATATCCTGTTTACAACGCTGTGTGGCTCTTCACTCGCCAGTTTTATCTTTGTTTATACAAGTGTAGGCATAAATTAATGCGTTCTGCATTCCATAGTGGATGAGTTTACCTAAAAGCAGTTTTTAGGTCTCGCCTAGCGATGCAGCGACCACCTAAAAGGGGCTTCCCCACACATGGAGATATTGGTCCAAACTTCGCAGCCACGGCAAGAGGACGCGACGTAGGAAGAGGAAAATAAGGCAACCGGTATGTAGACTTAATGTATATGCCATACCTTACCTAGCAGCATAAGAGCAAGTACGAGCTGTTTGCGAAAAGGAGACTAAGAAGCCTCAAAAAAAGGGTGGATAACTATCGCGAAAGCAGATGGCACCAAGGAAAAACAGAACACATAACGGACCTTCAATCGGTGCATGGAGCCCACATCAACTCCAGGCCCAGGTGAGATAAGCAAGGCTATATAATAGCGTACAAGTACCCCACATAGAGTATGTATACACCAGACAACGGGACACACACCTCTTAGGCCAATAAGCCAGGTCAAAAGAATGCAGCAACAAATTAAATCCATGAACAGTGTTACGGGCTGTAATGATATAACCGAGCTGAGCTACCGGCTGAAAGCCAAAAGCAGAGGACACAGGAACTGAAAGAAAACGCATCCAAGAGATGCTAATAAACGAGTAAACACCCCTTGCCACATAAAAAAGAAGACTTATGGTTCACTGCTCATGTTAAACACAGAGCGCATCTAAAGGCTCACTGCCTAGGTAAACACAGAAGGTATCTAAAGGATGCAAAATGGAAATGTACCACAGAAGGCAGGCCTAAAAGGATCTAAGTGGGAGGACGAAAGCCCGCCAGCAGCCGGTGAACCGGCGACTCGGCGTGAACATCAAACAGCAAAACCCCATCAAAGGGTAAATCAACCTGACGTTCCCAGATATTTTCAGGGAAGACACGATCTCGCAACCAAGCGTGACGCCTCAAAGCAACAGAACTCGCCATGGCTCGGCCCAAAAAATCAGCAGTGTCTAAGGCTGAACAGATTGTGAATTCAGCCACGTTACGGCCATCCCGAATGGAGTAAAAGAGATCAGCTCGAGCACCTTTGGAGGAGGCAGTAAGCAAAGAGTCTGCAGAGTCCCACAGGGCAGAAGTAGCCCGAGCCAAAACGCACACAGTATTTAAAGACCTAAGGGCTGCACTAGTGGATGCAAAGACGTTCCTGTGAGAAGGTGGCCTGATATGCAGTGCTCACTATTCTAGTGAACACTATGTATCAGTCCAGCAACCCTTATTGATGATTGGTTGTAAGTCAACCTTATTGACCAGCTATCCTAGTAGCGTGGAGACGAGCAGTCTAATGCTAAAGACTCGAGAGGGCGCGTTGAGCCAGCTGTTTACCACACATATACCCCTTGAATACCAAGTGAAAGGACACCACACAAGTGTTATGAAAATAAACAGTGTATTTATTTAAATCACAACAGCCCTGTACTCTTTATGAGGACAGAGTACTAAGCACAAACCAAAACTCTTACAAAAATACTTAGGTTAGCACAGTATATACAAATGCCCGAGGGGCACGGAAAACCATATACTCTGAAAGTGGAATGCGAAATTACTAGCAGGTAAGTACAGTACTAATAGCCTTTGGAATCGCTAGGACTTGACTATAGAATCGTTAGATTACTTCTAGGAGACCCAGGGGACTCTGGTGCAGTGTGTGCACTCTCACGCGAGATGCGGGACAAAGTCTATGGTAGCTAGATTTCACAGAGTTAGTGTTCTCGGGCGAACCCGACCTGGTAGGGAGAAAACGAAAGTGGATCCTGACCCTTGGATAGTGAGGCTATGCTGGGGCACCGAAATGCCGAAGTTACCTAGCCCAGGGGCTGCAGCTGCATAGGACTCAAAAGACGTCGGGAATCCTCGTTGCCGGACCAGGAGCCTGGAAGAAAGAAGTTGCTGGCAGGCGACCAGTGAAGAAAGTTCGATGGATCCAAGCCTGGATCGAAGGAAGAGGACACCTGAAAGCAGAGGGGACCAAGTTCGAGACTACTAGCCAGTAGTCAGTGGGCACCAGGAGGGCACCGGATGGTAGCCACCTCGACTAGGTGAGTGTGTGACGCTGTGTTCGCAGATCTCACGGACCAGGAGGCGTTGTCGGCGACCAGGATGGAGGAGCGAGCTGTCCCACGAAGATTGAAGCTGTCGGCGTCGCTGGACCCAGGATTGGGCAACAAAGCCTTGGCAAATTCAAGCCCACGCGGTGGACTCAAAATGGCGTCTGGAGTGGACCAGGAGGGTCCGGGGTGCCTCTCTTGAAGAAGGAAGCAAGGGCCAGTCTGGAGCAACCAAACTAGCAGCAGTGATGTCGTCGGGCGTCGTGAAGAAGGCCACAAGCCAGCCGGCTAGTAGCCACACAGCGCGGTGAGCACGCAAAAGCAGAAGGGCCCCACGCAGATCGTGGAGATGCTGGAGGGCTGATCTTCGGTGCTGGAGCTGCTCAGGGTTGGGGCTTCTCGGACCCCAAAGCACTCACCAGTGGAAGACTCGGTGGGCTTGTTACAAAGAAGTCGTGCAGTCTTGGCGATCGTCGGTCCCTCGAGGTCTCGTCGCACTCACAGTTCTCAGCTTTGCTGTAGAGGTGAGTAGAGGTCAGAGGTGCCAGGGAAGCCGGGTCTCGTCGAGCTGGGTCGTCGGATTCGTGAAGAAGGACTTGCAGCAGACCGCAGTGTTCTTAGGATGGTGCCTGCGGATGCAGGGTGACTACTCCTTAGCCACAAGGGAGAATCTTGATGAAGAAATCTTGAAGTCCTTTTGAATAAAGTCGTGTCTTGATTCCAAAGATGATCTAATTTGAACAGGGGGCCCGCTCCTATCTTTATACTAAAAAAGGGGGCTGACCCGGTGACTAAGTCCTGCCTATGGGTGGGACCAGGAGGGGGGTGGTTACACCCCTCTCCCCTGCCGGACTTCCCCAGGCCAGGGGCTGGTGTGCCCCTGGAACTGGTTCTGACTGGCCTATGCGTAGTGAGCACCGGGGTGCCACTCAGCAGTCACCTTCCTGAAAAGCCCTGCCTACCCAGGATACACAAAACCCTGTCTGGGATGGTGCTAGCACCGCACCGGACAGGAAACCCTTTGTCCAAGCCTCCCTCGCTGGAAGGACTCCCAGCAGCAGGAGGTCAGACTCGTGTCTGTGGTGGCAGCATCCATTTTGTGGAGCTGAGGCTTTAGTTAACTTTAACCGGGGTTCACAGTTACATACATGTTGTGTCCCTCTAGAAGGGTGGAATGCTAACCCCGTCGCCAGAATATGTGAGGGGTTAGTATTCCAATTCGTATGACACCTTACTCGACATGTTTTGATAAAGCAATACCAAAGTTAGCATTTAACCGCGAGGATTATAATGCACTTAAGAGTATATGGTATGCGATATCATGGAACAGCTATTAGGACTTGGTTCCGCAAGCTGCAGACAGGCTCAGCTCATGCCAGAGTACCATCTCACACGATTCCAAGCACTCTGCCTTCAGGATTGTCAAGGCCTGCCATAGGAGTGACTGATAGGAATCTGTGTGTCCATTTTAGGGTTAGGTATAGGTATACTACACCTACAGCAAAGGGTGATTACACGACTTTGCCCCAGCTGTCATGCAGCCAGTTGTGTCAAATTTAGGAGGCCAGCCAGGGGTGGCATAATACATGCTGCAGCCCCTGGCAGCCCTGGGTACACCTATGCCCTGACTTACAGGGTCTGATAAGGTGGCCCAGTACCAATTGGTAAATGCACCTAGGGTACATGTTGTAATTTAGAGAGAGAACAGCCAGGCTGTGGGTCTGATTAGCAGGCCCACAGCCAGAGAAAGTCGTAAACCAATGAAACAAAAGCAAAAAATCTGGGTGATCATAGGATTGCAGACCCTACTCTCCTACAGTTCCTATCCCAGGATTCATGCCACCTGGACTCCAGAGAGGGAGGAAGCGTTGGAGGGAGCAGAGAAGGAAAGGCAGTCTGCAACACAAACCCCTGCGCATCAGGGTGCACAAAAAGACAGACCGGATCATGTGGAGATGGGCAGTGGCGGTGCAGAACTGAACGTGCCACCGGATCACCTGAAGCAGGTCGGACCCAGGTACCCAAGAGGGCATCAAAAAAAGATGCCTCAAAAGGCAAAAGCAGCTCCACATTGCCGGACCCACGGTGGAGGACCTCCAGCAAGGGGTCCACAGACAAGGGGGTAGGGGGTTACATATTCAAAATGCGGGTGGCCGAAGTGACCACTCAAGAAAGCCACACCAGCCTCTGTAGCCCTCCATGGAGGGGAAAACAGCTCATCAGTGGGGGAAGGTTGTAGGTTGACCCTCCAAAGACACTGAGGGTGCGCCCAATGCCCCACGAAAAGGAGCCCCATGGAAGAATGAGGATCCGGACGGGGGTCCTGGGGAGGCAAACAGCCTGCCGGATCTGAGAGCTCCTGAGGAGGCGCTACAAATTCTAAGGGAGGCACTGGTAGCAATAGCTCCGGCAACGCCAGGTGGGAGTGCGGCGCCAAACCCTCTCCAGAGGTCTCCATAGAAGAATCCAGAACTCTGCTTCGACACAGCGTAGAAACGACACGTGCTGCGCCGATTGAGCCTTGTCAGATGCCGATTCGGCAGCCTTCGGCGCTGTCTGGCGCCGAAACTATGACAAGCTCTTCCTCTGAAGAGGTCACAGGGCCGGCGAGGCAATCTTCCGGCGCCGGCAATCTTCCGGCGCCGGCAATCTTCCGGCACCGGCTCTATCCAGAGCGGGCTCAGATTCCAGAGAAAGAAGAGGAGGCGAACTTCTGGCGCTGGGACGGTGTCAACCCCAGGTCCGGACTGGCGGCCGCATGCCCGGAAGGAAGGGGTGTGCTCAAGTCAGGGCTATGAGAACGGGCAACCACAGGGAGCTCCGCGGGGCTATGCAGCGCGTCATAGGCGCCATGGGACTAAGAGGGGGACCCAGGTGGGCTGCACCCTAACGACCCCACGTGGAGCGTAGAGGGGACCCAGTCGGGCCACGCCCTGACACCACATCTCGGTTGTTCCTGGGAGGCAAGGGCTCAATCGGCACCAGGGGCGAACCCACCGGCGAGTCCGGAGACCCCATAAGAAGCGGAGATCCTGAGGACGCCCCAGGAACGGGAGAGGACCCAAGAGAGGCCTGCAAGGACGTAGCAAAGGCCGCCATTTGGGCCCGAGTCGTCCCCACACCCTGGAAGGGCGGATATGGGGCGACCGTCCGGAGCGCACATCCGGAAAGTTTTGTGAAGGATTAGTTACTTACCTGTAATCCTAGTTCTCTTCAAGGGGTATCCTCATCAAAGTCATAAGCACTAGAATATTCCCGCCCATGCGCGGGACCCCGGAAATACAATCATATGTGCTATCTATCTCTCTATCTCTCTATCTCTCTATCTCTCTATCTCTCTCTATATATATATATATATATATATATATATATATATATATATATATATATATATATATATATATCCTACTGGCGGTCGCCAGTAGGTATATATAGTTAGGACCTAGTTACCATAGGAAATTCCAAACATTCTATTGGGAATAACTTTGGCGCCGATTGGGGGATCTGCCTGTAATTTTCCTTAAATTTGCCTCGCTGCGCTCCGCTCCTTCCCTGGAAGTTTCGGGGGGGGGGGGATTTGTCAAGCGGGGGCCAAGAAAAAAGGGGGGTCCCAAAACGTGTTTTCCCCATGTTAATTTCCATAGGGACATTCTGACAAGGCTACAGCTTGTACGGCTGAACTGAATTATACCAGATTTGGCAAAATGGTAGGGACTGGTATGCAGCAGTGCCTTTTGTATGTTTGGTGTAAATCCCTCCTTTGAAATTTTTCAAATGGCATTTTCTATGGGACATTTAGACACGGCTACAGCCCGAACGGCTAAACGGAATTACACCAAACTTGGCAAAATGGTAGGGACAAGTATGCAGTAGTGCCTTTTCTATATTTGGTGAAAATCCCTCCAGTAGTTGATGAATTCGAGCAAATTATATATCTATATGCGCTCAACATTCTATTGGGAATAACTTTGGCGCCGATTGAGTAATCTGTGTGTAATTTTCCAGAACTTTGGCCCGCTCCGCTCCTTCCCTGACAGTTTCGGGGTGATTCGTCAAGCGGGGGCCGAAAGGGGGTCCCAAATCGTGTTTTCCCCATGTTAATTTCCATAGGGACCTTTAGACACGGCTACAGCCCGAACGGCTGAACGGAATTACACCAAACTTGGCAAAATGGTAGGGACTGGTATGCAGTAGTGCCTTTTCTATATTTGGTGAAAATCCCTCCAGTAGTTGTTGAGAAAATTGAATTTGATCAAATTATATATCAAATTATATATCTATATGCGCTCACCGTACTCGTACCGTGCGCGTACCCTTACGTGCGCGAGCGAGTTTCTGATTGGCTGGCAGTCGACTCAACATTCCAAACTGTCCAAACCAGGAAGTGTTGGCCACCATCTTCTTTTTCAGGAGAACTGAGGCACAAGAGAGCCCAAAACAAGAGTGGAAAACACGAAAAGGGGGCAGGGTAGAGACCCCCAACCCTTCTCAGGGGGTCCCAAAAGGACCCCCAAGGGCAAAAAAAAACATCGCGGGGTACGCGCACCGTACAAGTACCCTGCGATTTTTTTTTTTCACTTGGTGGTCCTTCTGGGACCCCCTGAGAAGGGCTAGGGAGTCAGGGGGTCTCAACCCTGCCCCCTTTTCGCGATTTCCACTCTTGTTTTTGTGCTCTCTTGTGCCTCACTTCTCCTGAGAAACAAGATGGCTGCTCAGGTGGTCCCAGAAGGATAATAACATATATAAACGTTATCCACTAATAGAATTAGCAATTAAAAAACCATTGAAATTTATTGAAAAAAAATATAGGTTTCAAGCCTGATATAGTTGGGAATTAGCATTTAAAAAACCATTGAAATTGCTCCTATATAGTTAGTTGTATTAACTATATTTCGCGCACCCCCAATCCACTGCTGATGTCACATATTACATCATTCATGACATGGTCAGTGACATCACTGATGACATCTCAAATGACATCACTGATGACATCACTGATGACATCTCAAATGACATCACCGATGACATCACCGATGACATCACCGATGACATCATTCATGTGATAATACGATGCACCTCCTCACACTCTAATATAACCTTTGATACACCCAGTGTTAAATACAGACTACCATTCTTGAAACCATTGACACACCAATACCAGTTACTACATATGCGCTCACTGATTCCTAGGTCTACACACTCATTCACCCATAGAATCCCTCATACACACTGCCACTCATCAATACAACACTATCATATGCACTCATACACCTATACAGACACTCACACACTGCCACTCACCCATGGAGTTACTCACACACCTAGTCAGTCATGCAAAGAATCAATCACATTTCCTCAACTATACAGTTATACACACAACACCTTACTTATTCAAACATATACTAACACATACTTACTCGTATACAATCACTGATACAAGTACGCAATGATCCATATAGCCACTCGCACATTCACTGGCTCTCATGTATAGTCATTTATATATGCCAACTCTCACATGCACTGTGTTTTACATATGTACTTACTTGCACACGTAGCACTGAGATATCCATTCACTCACCAACACACCCATGCACACAGTCAACTGCCCATATAGCTGTTTCCACATGCACTCTTGAACTCATACACCTAGTGAATCAACTGCTCACACATCTATGCACAGAGCCACACACATCCCAGCCACCCACACACACACTCAGTCTCCCATTCAAATACTTGAGCAACCAATCAATAACCCATATAGCCACTCATATAGCTACTGATCAACACATGCAGCAGCTTACACAACAGACATACTGATGCACACATTCAGACAGTTTAGTCACTAACCCATGCATTTAGTAAGACACATTTAATCACTTACTCATACAGTCAGTCACGCACCTACTAAATCCTTCATCCAGACACTTATACATCCACTCATTCTTCAATAGTAAAACATATTTAAACTTCACGGAAACACAGTCACTGGATGATGTCATCAGTGATGTCAAATGAGATGTCAAATGAGATGTCATCAGTGATGTCACTGACCATGTCATGATTGATGTAATGTGACATCATCAGCAGTGGATTGCGGGTGCGCGAAATATAGTTAGTACAACTAACTATAGAGAGATAGATATATATATATATAGATATATATAGATATATATATATATATGCACAAGTTACTACTTGTGTAACAATATATCTGGAAGAGTCATTAGTGAGATTCCTTACCTTAGATTATCCCCAGGCGTCAGACTGGATCCGGAAACTTTTGCGTAGCAATACCCCACGTCCGTCGTCGTTAGCGCCGGAATGATGACGCCGGAGTACTTAGACGCCGCCCTCGCGCGCTGACGTCAGTTTTTATACACAGCTTTTCAGCGCCAGATACGCAGCGCCATTATAGAACCAACACTGGTGCCATGAAACTAGGGCCCAGAAAGGGGATGACCTTAACCCTAGATATCGGTTCGCAGAACTGGGAGGATGGGTGGGTCAGTAAAGAATCTATCACTAACTAAAGTCTCTTACAGATATATCGTTACACAAGTAGTAACTTGTGCATCCCGGTGGTGGGTCTGCGAACCAATAATCACACCAGAAAGTCATGGAGGACGGAACGGCCAAAGAAGCCATCCCTCCGGACCTGGCTGTCCAGGCAGTAGTGTCTTGCAGACGTGTGCAGCGAGGCCCACGTAACTGCCTGACAAATGTCCTCCTCGGCCCAGGGCAGTAGTAGTCGCCGTGGCCCGAGTGGAGTGGGCCCTCAGCCAACAGGAGGTTCCTTCTTAGCCAAAGAGTAACACGCTTGGATGCACAACACGATCCACCGAGAGATGGTCCACTTGTGCACCGCCCGTCCTTTCTTGGTGACCACGTAACCAACAAAGAATTGGTCATCCACCCGGAACTGGCGTGTGCGATCCAGATAGTAAGAGAGCGAACGTTTAGGGTACAGACGGTGGAGCCTCTCTTCCTCTTTTGAGGGATGCGGAGGAGGAAAGAAGGTGGGCAAGGTGATGGACTGCCGGATGTGGAAGGCTGTGACTACCTTGGGCAGGAAAGAGGGTTTTGTCCGCAACACAACCTTGTCCGGATGGACAGAAAGGAAATGAGGTTTAGAGGAAAGAGCCTGGAGCTCACTCACTCTCCTGGCAGAGGTGATGGCAACCAGGAAAGCAGTCTTAAGTGTAAGAAGACAGAGAGGACAGTTATGAAGCGGCTCAAAGGGAGAACACATCAAGTAAGTTAGAACCAAGTTCATGTCCAACTGGGGCATCACGAAAGGAACAGGAGGGAACATATGAGTGATGCCCTTTAAGAATCTGTTTACAATCGGGGACTTGAACAAAGAAGGCTGATCAGGTAGCCTTAGGAAGGTTGAAAGGGCAGAAAGGTAGCCCTTGATAGTGCCCAGAGCAGAGCCCTGCTGGGCAAGAGAAAAGAACCTCAGAAAGAGGGGCATTGAGGGATCCACAACCTTTGCTGTGCACCATGCCACAAATCTGTAGGCTCTCCCCACTGCAGAAAGAGGCCTTGCGCCACGTGAGAGTTTAGATGCCATTCGTGATCGATCATGCACCTTCGGCTGAGCTCGTCTGCCCTGGCGTTCAGAGAACCTACCAGGTGTTGAACCACCAGGGTCACGCCCTAATGTTCCAGCCACTGCCAGAGGCGCAGAGCCTCCTGGCAGAAGGTCCACGACCCCACCCCACCCTGTTTATTGCAGTACCACATGGCGGTGGTGTTGTCCATGAACACCTGCACTACACCCACCCCAACAGGGGGGAGGAATGCCTTCAGTGCTAGATGAATCACCCGCAGCTCCAGAAGGTTGATATGGAGCCGGGACTCCGCCGGAGACCAGAGGCCTCTGATCTCCGCCTCTCCCAAGTGGCCTCCCCAGCCCTGGAGGGACACCTCCGTCACAACTACGTGCTCCGGTTGGGGAAGGGAGAGGGATCTGCCGCTGACCCAATCGCGGTCCGTGAGCCACCACTGCAGCTGTCTCGCAGTGCCCTCAGAGATCATGACATGGTCAGACAGGTTGCCCTGATGCTGGGCCCACTGAAATTTCAGGTCCCAATGCAGAGCCCGCATCCACCACCTGTTGTGATGCACCAGAAGGATGCAGGAGGCCATCAGCCCCAGAAGCACCAGCGTCAACCTGACCGAGACCCGGGATTAAGGCTAAAAGATTGGAATCATAGCCTGAATATCCCGGACCCGCTGTTCGGGAGGATAAACCCGAAACTGCGCAGAGTCGAGGACAGCTCCCATGAAGAGGAGCTTCTGAGAGGGGCACAAGTGTGACTTCGGCACATTGATGGAAAACCCCAGCTGGTGCAGGAGGTCCGCCGTTGTCTGGAGGTGGCTGACGACTGTCTGGGGCGAGCCCGCCTTCAACAACCAGTCGTCGAGGTAGGGGAAGACTGAAACACCTTGTAGGAAGGTACATCCTGACTATGGTTGCCCCCAACTTTTTGCCCTGTGTTTTAGCTGGTTTTGGACATAGTCGACCTGGGACCCTGCCAATCAGGACCCCAGGCCTACTGCTCTCTCTTTAAAATGGATTCCATGTACCCTAGGTACATTACCAATTGGTACTGGGCCACCTTATCAGACCCTGTAACTCAGGGCATAGGTGTACCCAGGGCTGCCAGGGGCTGCAGCACGTATTGTGCCACCCCTGGCTGGCCTCCTAAATTTGACACAACTGGCTGCATGACAGCTGGGGCAAAGTCGTGTAATCACCCTTTGCTGTAGGTGTAGTATACCTATACCTAACCCTAAAATGGACACACAGATTCCTATCAGTCACTCCTATGGCAGGCCTTGACAATCCTGAAGGCAGAGTGCTTGGAATCATGTGAGATGGTGCTCTGGCATGAGCTGAGCCTGTCTGCAGCTTGCGGAATCAAGTCCTAATAGCTGTTCCATGATATCGCATACCATATACTCTTAAGTGCATTATAATCCTCGCGGTTAAATGCTATCTTTGGTATTGCTTTATCAAAACATGTCGAGTAAGGTGTCATACGAATTGGAATACTAACCCCTCGCCAATTCTGGCGACGGGGTTAGCATTCCACCCTTCTAGAGGGACACGACATGTATGTAACCATGAACCCCGGTTAAAGTTAACTGAAGCCTCAGCTCCACAAAATGGATGCTGCCACCACAGACACGAGTCTGACCCCCTACAGCTGGGAGTCCTTCCAGCGAGGGGAGCCTGGACAAAGGGTTTCCTGTCAGGGGCGGTGCTAGCACCGTCCCAGACATGGTTTTGTGTATCCTGGGTAGGCAGGGCTTTACAGGAAGGTGACTGCTGAGTGGCACCCCGGTGCTCACTACGCATAGGCCGGTCTGAACCAGTTCCAGGGGCACGCCAGCCCCTGGCCTGGGGAAGTCCGGCATGGCTGAGGGGTGTAACCACCCCCCACCTAGTCCCACCCATAGGCAGGACCTAGTCACCGGGTCAGCCCCCTTTTTTAGTATAAAGATAGGAGCGGGCCCCCTGTTCAAATTAGATCATCTTTGGAATCAAGATACCACTTTCTTCAAAAGGACTTCACGATTTCTTCTTCAAGATTCTCCCTTGTGGCTAAGGAGTAGTCACCCTGCATCCGCAGGCACCATCCTAAAGAACACTGCGGTCTGCTGCAAGTCCTTCATCACGAATCCGACGACCCAGCTCGACGAGACCCGGCTTCCCTGGCACCTCTGACCTCTACTCACCTCTACAGCCCAGCTGAGAACCGTGAGTGCGACGAGACCTCAAGGGACCGACGATCGCCAAGACTGCACGACATCTTTACTGCAAGCCCACCGTGTCCTCCACTGGTGAGTGCTTTGGGGTCCGAGAAGCCCCGACCCTGCGCAGCTCCAGCACCCAAGATCAGCCCCCCTGCATCTCCACGATCTGCGTGGGGCCCTTCTGCTGTTTGCTGTGCACCGCGTTGTTTGGCTACTAGCCGGCTGGCTTGTGGCCCTCTGAACGACGCCCAACGACTTCACGACTGCTGGTCTGGTTGCTCCAGGCTGGCCTTTGCTTCCTTCTTCAAGAGAGGCACCCCGGACCCTCCTGGTCCACTCCAGACGCCATTTTAGGTCCACCGCGTGGGCTTGAATTTGCCAAGGCTTTGTTGCCCAATCCTGGGTCCAGCGACGCCGACAGCTTCTATCTTCGTGGGACAGCTCGATCCTCCATCCTGGTCGCCGACAACGCCTCCTGGTCCGTGAGATCTTCGAGTCAAGCGTCACCCACTCACCTAGTCGAGGTGGCTACCATCCGGTGCCCTCCTGGTGCCCACTGACTACTGGCTAGTAGTCTCGAACTTGGTCCCCTCTGCTTTCAGGTGTCATCTATCTTCAAGATCCAGGCTTGGATCCGACTGAACTTTCTTCACTGGTCACCGGCCAGCATCTTTTCTTCCGGCTCCTGGTCCGTCTACGAGGATTCCCGACGTCTTTTCAGACCTATGCAGCTGCAGCCCCTGGGCTAGGTAACTTCGGCATTTCGGTGCCCCAGCATAGCCTCACTATCCAAGGGTCAGAATCTACTTTCGTTTTCTCCCTACCAGGTCGGGTTCGCCCGAGAACACTAACTTTCTAATTCCTAGCTACCATAGACTTTTGTCCCGCATCTCGCGTGAGTGCACACACTGCACCCGAGTCCCCTAGGCCTCCTAGAAGTAATCTAACGATTCCCTAGTCAAGTCCTAGCGATTCCAAAAGCTATTAGTACTGTACTTACCTGCTAGGAATTTCGCATTCCACTTTCAGAGTATATGGTTTTCCGTGCCCCTCGGGCATTTGTATATACTGTACTAACTTAAGTATTTTTGTAAGAGTTTTGGTTTGTGCTTAGTACCCTGTCCTCATAAAGAGTACAGGGCTGTTGTGATCTTTAACTAAATAACTGTTTATTTTCATAACACTTGTGTGGTGTCCTTTCACTTGGTATTCAAGGGGTATATGTGTGGTAAACAGCTGGCTTAACGCGCCCTCTCGAGTCTTTAGCCTTAGACTGCTCGTATCCACGCTACTAGGATAGCTGGTCTATAAGGTTGACTTACAACCAATCATCAATAAGGGTTGCTGGACTGATACATAGTGTTCACTAGAATAGTGAGCACTGCATATCAGGCCACCTTCTCACATTGGTGAGCAGCGGTTGGGATTTGAGCTTGCTGTTGTTTTACCACACGTATCCTAAGAATATCTTGTTGAAAGATCACATAAGTACTGTTAGGTACACATAACTAAAGCTTAGAATACTCTGAGTTCTACTGAACCAGCTGTTGTAGCTCCTCAAGGCTTAGCACACCTTGGCTACAACTCTAGCAAGGGACCAGTAGGTAACACATAGTGTAGGTAGGTGCATCACTTACACCACACTAGAAGCAGTATGTCGGTCACAGGAGGAAACACTGAGTCTCCCCTTGTGTCAGTTGACCCTCCACAGGTCATCCCTTCAAAATATACTGCTCTTAGCTTCCATGAGATGAGACAAGTGTGTACTCTCAGGAAACTAAAACAGGGGTCTAACCCCACCACTTCCTTTCTGATTGGTCTCTTAGAGGCTTATGATGCCAGTAGGGCTGGTAACCCAGACCCTTCTAATCCAGATGGAAGTTTGCCCTCCTTACAGGGTCCCTTTGATATCCATCCCCTCCATGAGGCAGATGATGCTGAGGAGGAGGATGAGTTGTCTGGGGATGAGGCAGATAAGGGACAGCTAGAAGTCAGTAGACTAAGCAGGTCCAACTTAAGCAGACATGAGCTTGGTACTGGGGGACTCCTGGGCCCACTCTCAGGTCAGCTTAACATTGGGAATGGACGAGTTAGGTCTCTATCAAGAGGCTCTAGCAGATCCTTTCGAACCAATGGCTCTCTCAACTCTTCTCACAGAGGAATGTCTTCCCCTAAGAGGAGAGTGTATGAAGCTGAAGAAAGGGCAGTCAAACTGAGGATTGAAAGGGAAGAACTTGCCCTGGCCAAAGAGAGACTTGCCCTTGCTAGAGAGCAAGAATTAAGTGGGCTAGTTCCCACTGGTGGCAGCAATAAACCTAGCAATAGGGAAAGGAGTTTTGATACAAAGCACCTGAATAAGATAGTGCCCCCCTTTAAAGAAGGGGATGACATCCACAAATGGATTACTGCTTTGGAGAGAGCCTGCACTGTGCAGGGTGTTCCCCAAAGTAAGTGGGCAGCTATCTTGTGGCTCTCCTTTGATGGTAAAGGTAGAGATAAGCTCCTCACCACAAGGGTGGAGGATGCTAACAATTACCAAGTCTTGAAAAATGTACTGGTTGATGGGTTTGGTTTAACCACTGAACAATACAGGATGCTGTTCAGAGACACCCAGAAAACTCAGTCTCAAGATTGGACTGACTTTGTTGATTGTGCCACTAAGGCTTTTGAAGGCTGGCTACTGGGTAGTAAGGTTACTGATTTTAAAGGATTGTATAATCTAATTATGAGGGAGCAAATCTTAAATAATTGTCAGAACCAGCTATTACATCAGCACCTGGTAGACTCTGAGTTGACCTCTCCACAGGAATTGGGTAAGAGGGCAGACAAATGGGTCAGAACCAGGGTTAGGCCTAAAAACCAGGGTGGTGACCAGAAAAAGGAATCAACCAAGCCTCAAGAGAAGGGTGGGGATAAATCCACAGAGAAGACTTCCCAAGGGCCCCAAAATTCCAACAAGGGTGGTGGGTCCCAGAATACTCCTTCAGAGCAAAAGAAACCTTATTGTCATACCTGTAAACAGGTGGGCCATTACAAAAGTGATGCCAGTTGCCCTAAAAATGGCAATAAGGGAAATACACCCCCAGGTAATACTCCTAAACCTCCTGTTACCACTAGTGGTAATCCCCCAGGTGGTGGGAGTGCCCCCAAGAATGTGGTGGGCATTACTCTGGGCCAACAGGAGGACTATGGCTTAGCCAGGTTCCCTGACCACACTCTTGTCTGTGAGACTGGCATGGGGTTTGCCAACTTCACTACTGGACCCCACATTTTGGGCAAGTATAGACAAGAAGTTTTAGTGAATGGTCAGAAAGTTGAGGCATTCAGAGACACAGGGGCCAGCCTCACCATGGTGAGTGACCATCTGGTCCCCTCTGCTCAACTGACCCCTGGTTTTACTTATCAGGTGACAGACATTCATGGAGTGAAGAAAAGGCATCCCATGGCAGTAGTCAAGCTCAGTTGGGGTAATGTCACAGGGCCCATGAGAGTGGCAGTGACAGATAACCTACCTGTAGATTGCTTACTGGGGAATGACCTAGAACTCTCAGCATGGGCTGAAGTGGAACAAGAAACTCATTCCAGAATGATAGGCCTATCCAGACAGGTTAGTGGGGCAGTAATAGCTACAGCCCCAGTCCAAGCACCAGTCCTCCCTGAAAAGGTTGGAAGGGCAGTGGTAGCCACTGCCCAGGCTCAGACAGACTTTCCAGAGCAGGATAGGAGGGCTGTGACAGTCACAGCCCAAACACAGACTGAGTGCCCTCCTGAAAAGGTTGGCAAGGTTGAAATGGTCTCAGCCTCTACTCAGACAGATAGTGAGGTTGTGAAGCCTGAAACAATGGATCACTCCACTCAAACAGAGAGCATTGAGGAGGAAGAAGAGTCTTCCCCCTCCCAGACACTAGGTGAGAGCCAGCCTCCTCAGGGAACTGACTCTACCCCTGTTGAAGGAACTGCCCCAGAGGTAGTCAGGCCTAGCCTGGCAGAGCCCCTGATGGCAGTGGACCCTTCCCAGGTGGGACCCAGTCTGGAGCAGGTAACCTGCACCTCTCTACCCTGTCTCAGTCAGCCCAGGGCTGAAGAGACCAGGGAGGCCAGTGGTGGACCCCAAAGGGCCCCCTGTCCAAAAGAACCCCTTAATCAGCAGATTAGGATCACTGAAGCTGGCAAACCTAGCCAAGTGAAAATAGAACAGACTCCTGAGGGATCCCCCTTAAAAGTAGTTAGGGAACTCCCACAGCTGGACACTGTTGGGCACAGCCAAACATGGGGCCTAAAAACCCCAGACCTGACCTGTCCCTCCAGTAAGCCAAACAGAGGGACTCAGCCTCCAGCTTTAGGTAGCCAGAGGCTGACCCTGAGAGCTCAGTGCATCTCAGCTAAAGAAAGAAAGGCACACATGATGAATGGTGATTGGAGGAAGTTGAGCCCAAAGGTAGAGGAGCCTCACTTCAGTACTCCATCCCAACATCAGCCTTTTGCTTTCCCAAGACACACCAGAGACAGAGATTCCCTATGGTGGAGACCCTCAGATACCCTTAGGGTGAGGGGTTGCCTAGTGGACCATGACACAGGGGGAAACCAAGCCAGAGCTGGTACTTCCTTATATGGCCACTTAGGTAATAGAGGCTTACCTGGACAAGGATAGCCTTATCTCCTTTCGTTTGGGGGGGGGTTGTGTAGGAAGGTACATCCTGACTATGGTTGCCCCCAACTTTTTGCCCTGTGTTTTAGCTGGTTTTGGACATAGTCGACCTGGGACCCTGCCAATCAGGACCCCAGGCCTACTGCTCTCTCTTTAAAATGGATTCCATGTACCCTAGGTACATTACCAATTGGTACTGGGCCACCTTATCAGACCCTGTAACTCAGGGCATAGGTGTACCCAGGGCTGCCAGGGGCTGCAGCACGTATTGTGCCACCCCTGGCTGGCCTCCTAAATTTGACACAACTGGCTGCATGACAGCTGGGGCAAAGTCGTGTAATCACCCTTTGCTGTAGGTGTAGTATACCTATACCTAACCCTAAAATGGACACACAGATTCCTATCAGTCACTCCTATGGCAGGCCTTGACAATCCTGAAGGCAGAGTGCTTGGAATCATGTGAGATGGTGCTCTGGCATGAGCTGAGCCTGTCTGCAGCTTGCGGAATCAAGTCCTAATAGCTGTTCCATGATATCGCATACCATATACTCTTAAGTGCATTATAATCCTCGCGGTTAAATGCTATCTTTGGTATTGCTTTATCAAAACATGTCGAGTAAGGTGTCATACGAATTGGAATACTAACCCCTCGCCAATTCTGGCGACGGGGTTAGCATTCCACCCTTCTAGAGGGACACGACATGTATGTAACCATGAACCCCGGTTAAAGTTAACTGAAGCCTCAGCTCCACAAAATGGATGCTGCCACCACAGACACGAGTCTGACCCCCTACAGCTGGGAGTCCTTCCAGCGAGGGGAGCCTGGACAAAGGGTTTCCTGTCAGGGGCGGTGCTAGCACCGTCCCAGACATGGTTTTGTGTATCCTGGGTAGGCAGGGCTTTACAGGAAGGTGACTGCTGAGTGGCACCCCGGTGCTCACTACGCATAGGCCGGTCTGAACCAGTTCCAGGGGCACGCCAGCCCCTGGCCTGGGGAAGTCCGGCATGGCTGAGGGGTGTAACCACCCCCCACCTAGTCCCACCCATAGGCAGGACCTAGTCACCGGGTCAGCCCCCTTTTTTAGTATAAAGATAGGAGCGGGCCCCCTGTTCAAATTAGATCATCTTTGGAATCAAGATACCACTTTCTTCAAAAGGACTTCACGATTTCTTCTTCAAGATTCTCCCTTGTGGCTAAGGAGTAGTCACCCTGCATCCGCAGGCACCATCCTAAAGAACACTGCGGTCTGCTGCAAGTCCTTCATCACGAATCCGACGACCCAGCTCGACGAGACCCGGCTTCCCTGGCACCTCTGACCTCTACTCACCTCTACAGCCCAGCTGAGAACCGTGAGTGCGACGAGACCTCAAGGGACCGACGATCGCCAAGACTGCACGACATCTTTACTGCAAGCCCACCGTGTCCTCCACTGGTGAGTGCTTTGGGGTCCGAGAAGCCCCGACCCTGCGCAGCTCCAGCACCCAAGATCAGCCCCCCTGCATCTCCACGATCTGCGTGGGGCCCTTCTGCTGTTTGCTGTGCACCGCGTTGTTTGGCTACTAGCCGGCTGGCTTGTGGCCCTCTGAACGACGCCCAACGACTTCACGACTGCTGGTCTGGTTGCTCCAGGCTGGCCTTTGCTTCCTTCTTCAAGAGAGGCACCCCGGACCCTCCTGGTCCACTCCAGACGCCATTTTAGGTCCACCGCGTGGGCTTGAATTTGCCAAGGCTTTGTTGCCCAATCCTGGGTCCAGCGACGCCGACAGCTTCTATCTTCGTGGGACAGCTCGATCCTCCATCCTGGTCGCCGACAACGCCTCCTGGTCCGTGAGATCTTCGAGTCAAGCGTCACCCACTCACCTAGTCGAGGTGGCTACCATCCGGTGCCCTCCTGGTGCCCACTGACTACTGGCTAGTAGTCTCGAACTTGGTCCCCTCTGCTTTCAGGTGTCATCTATCTTCAAGATCCAGGCTTGGATCCGACTGAACTTTCTTCACTGGTCACCGGCCAGCATCTTTTCTTCCGGCTCCTGGTCCGTCTACGAGGATTCCCGACGTCTTTTCAGACCTATGCAGCTGCAGCCCCTGGGCTAGGTAACTTCGGCATTTCGGTGCCCCAGCATAGCCTCACTATCCAAGGGTCAGAATCTACTTTCGTTTTCTCCCTACCAGGTCGGGTTCGCCCGAGAACACTAACTTTCTAATTCCTAGCTACCATAGACTTTTGTCCCGCATCTCGCGTGAGAGTGCACACACTGCACCCGAGTCCCCTAGGCCTCCTAGAAGTAATCTAACGATTCCCTAGTCAAGTCCTAGCGATTCCAAAAGCTATTAGTACTGTACTTACCTGCTAGGAATTTCGCATTCCACTTTCAGAGTATATGGTTTTCCGTGCCCCTCGGGCATTTGTATATACTGTACTAACTTAAGTATTTTTGTAAGAGTTTTGGTTTGTGCTTAGTACCCTGTCCTCATAAAGAGTACAGGGCTGTTGTGATCTTTAACTAAATAACTGTTTATTTTCATAACACTTGTGTGGTGTCCTTTCACTTGGTATTCAAGGGGTATATGTGTGGTAAACAGCTGGCTTAACGCGCCCTCTCGAGTCTTTAGCCTTAGACTGCTCGTATCCACGCTACTAGGATAGCTGGTCTATAAGGTTGACTTACAACCAATCATCAATAAGGGTTGCTGGACTGATACATAGTGTTCACTAGAATAGTGAGCACTGCATATCAGGCCACCTTCTCACACACCTAACCTGCCCAGATGAGCTGCGACAACCGCCATCACTTTCGTGAACACCCGTGGGGCACTGGTAAGGCCGAAGGGGAGCACGTTAAACTGAAAGTGCTTGTGGCCTTCTGTGAACCGCAGGTAGCGCCGGTGGGCTGGCAGGACGGGGATGTGGAAATCAGCGTCCTGAAAGTCCAACGCTACCATCCAGTCTCCTGGGTTCAGGGCAGCTAAGACCTGAGCCAATGTCAGCATTTTGAACTTCTCCTTCCGGAGAAAGCCGTCGACGTTCCGTAGGTCCAAGTTAGGGCGCAGTCCCCCTTTGCCCTTCTTGGGTACCAGAAAGTAGTGGGAGTAACAACCACATCCTACTTCTGGCCCAGGAACGCGCTCGATGGCCCCCATGGCCAAGAGGGCCGTAACTTCCTCTTGCAGAAGTTGCAAATGATCCCCCGACATGCGGTGGTATTGCGGTGGCAAGGCTGGAGGGGTAGTCTCGAAGGGGAGGGAGTAGCCTCTTCGGACGATTTGCAGCACCCACATGTCCGACGTGACAGTGCGCCAGTGGAAGTGGTGATGGTGACTGAGCCATCGGGAATGCGGTCTGGGAAGTAGAGGCCTGGATAGCCAGGCTCTCGCGGGTGGGGTGGGTGGACAAGAAGTAAGGATCGCCCGGAGCCGGGCGGTAGCGTCTGGTCACGTTCCTATCTACAGGCTGACCTTTGGCGGGTTTGGACCAAGTGCCCAAAAGAACGTCCCACCAGACCTCATTAAATGGCAGTAGAGGCTCAGCCGAGCTTGCCTGTGGTTTAAGGACCTCAGTGAGGAGGTTAGTCCTCGCGGCCGCGACAGGGAGGTCCAGGCCCAATGCCTTGGCCGCCCGCGTCAACACTACACTGTAGGTAGCCCCCTCCTCCGTAGCCACGGTTGGAGGGGAGACAAAACCAGTGTCTGGCGAAGAGTCCAGTCCACTGGCATCCCCAAGCTCACATGTCCAGTCCTGTTGAGACTGGCACTCCTGTGCCAGAGGGTCCACAGACCCCTCCCAATCTCCGTCGTCACCCATCACCTGAAATTCAGGTTCAAAGGATGGGGCCGGTTCGTAGAAATAAAAGTCTCCATACCACGTCGAGAGCGGCGCCGCGCCGGAACCGAATCGAGGGCCGGATCGGGGGCGGCGATGCCCGTTGGCGGCGCTAGGGGTGACACTCTAGGGGCCAGCGTCGGTGAGGTTGTGAGGTCGACCGGCGTTGACCTGGATCCGGAAGCAGATCCAGTGGGGGCCAGCGGCGCCGGGACCGAAGTCGCCGGCGGCGTCTGGGCCGAAGCACCCGGCAGCGTCGGAGCCGAAGCACCCGACCCGCTAGGCCCCCCTAGCCGGGACCGCTGAGCCCGAAGGCAGCATGGAACCCGACGGAGGAGGGAGAGACCTCATGGCCATGAGGTACCGCTCGACCTCCTTAGGCGTCGCATCGTGCCCAGGGACCGGAAGGTGTGGGGCAGGCTGCGGCACCCGCGACTTCGTCGGAGTCGCGTGGGTGGTGTCACCCGAATCCCCGGCCGCGTCGCGACAGCATCGAGGTGGGTCGGAAGAGCGATGACGCCTTTCCGACCTCTCATGCCTCTTACCTGAGGATCTTGATCCCGAAGACCAATGCCGACTCTCTGAGCTACAAGGGTTCCAACCCCGCAACCAGTCCCTTGACCTCCTGTGGGACCGGGACCTTGAACGGCACGGGCCGACTGCCGGATCTCAAGTCGCTTGCGGGACCGCTCCCGCCTAGCCTTAGACGTCGGGGCCCGGCAGTCTGAGCAGGTTTGATCGTCGTGGTCGAGGCCTAGACACTGAAGGCACCGGCGATGGGGGTCGGTAACCGACATCATTCGGCTGCACTTGGAGCAGGGTTTGAACTTGGGCATCCCTACCGGCACCGTAGGAGTCGAACGGTTCGAGAAAAACCAGATCAAAAAAGTTTAGTCAAGAAGTGACTAAGGGGTGGAGCTTCTCCGGATCTGCGCTAGCTGGTGCGGAAAAAAGAACCAACGTCCGCGCGCGTGGGCGGCGTCCAAGTACTCCGGCGACGTCATTCCGGCGCCAACGGCGGACGCGGAGCCGCAGACGCCGCAGACGCCGCAGACGCCGCCGACCGACTCGCTGGGGTATCGCTACGCAAAAGTTTCCGGATCCAGTCTGACGCCTGGGGATATTCTAAGGTAAGGAATCTATCACTAAAGTGTCTCTTTCAGAGATATATATATATATATACACACACACACACACACACACACACACACACACACACACAAAATCAAAAAACAAATACAGCCTTATACACACTAGAGCTGAATAATGCTGTAAGGACTCCCCATTAGATCATAAAAGCATACATTAGAAACAGAGAAAAACAGCAGAACATGTTTTGAATCTGTTTTAATGCTTAGCAGTCAGAAGAAACTCACATAGGACTGAAATCATAAACAGCTCCCAGGGTGCATTGCAGAAACCTAGCCTAAAAAGGCTGAAAAGCTAACTCCTAGCAACAGAGATAAACTGGCACCGTGCCGTTAAGGCAGTCATGACCCCCAGCTTCCCATCATGCCTCAGGAGTGACAGTTAGGTCAGTTCTTTGCGGTGACTCAAAAAGCCATAACACAAACAGTTGACATTACCTTATTAAAAATACAATGATCCTTTGCCCAGGGAGGCAGTAGGGTTGCTTTGACTTTGATGAGGATACCACTGGAAGAGAACTAGGATTACAAGTAACTAATCCTTCTCTACCAGGGGATCCTCATCAATAGTCAAGCACTAGACTAGAATAGCGAGCCTCACCTCATCCCCCTGCGGGCAAAGGAAACAGAACGGTAAATTAACCAATAAGCTCAGATAACTAAGCCTGGATAGATACAGGACTATCCAAATAGATTCCTCAAGGAGGCCTGGCCCACTTGAGTATCCGCCCTGGAATCGGATTCTAGACAATAATGCCTTGTGAAAGTGTGAACCGATCTCCAGGTTGCTGCCTTGCAAATTTCTGACATTAGAACATCATGCAGGAAAGCTACTGTGGTCGCTTTACCCCTAGAGTAGGGTGCTTTAGGAGACAACAAAAGGGGTTTATTCGCAAACTGGTAAGCCAATTTTATACAGGACACTATCCATCATGAAATTTATCTTTTGGAGGCTGGGTAACCTGTTCTCATGGCACCATAATTCAGAAACAATTGATCCGATTTCCTTATACCCTCCAAATAGAATTTAAGCACTCTTTTGAGGTCCAAGAAGTGTAGCAACCTCTCCGCAGGAGTCGTGGGATTTGGAAAAAAGGACGGTAACGACATTGACTGATTAATATGGAAATCAGATCTAACCTTTGGTAAAAAAAAGCAGGGTGAGCCCTTAACACTACCCTGTTGTGGTGAAACACAGTATTGAATATGCTACTTACTAGTATGCATCTGTTCTTGGCATGTAGGGCTGCTAACATTCATATCTTTGCATTAGATCGCCACCTAGTGTTGGGTCCGGATGATCGCACATTGTTGTCCTGGAAGAGTCTTCGAAGTATCCTGAGATGGGTGGCTCCTCCCCTGGACTACAGTGCGCATGGGCATCGGCTCCATCCCCAGATTGTTTTTCGCCATTGTGGCAGAGGATGGAGTGGCAAGTGTAAAGGATGTCCATGCTAATGATTGAATACAATAGTATATCTGCAGCTGCGACAGGCACCGGGGAGGAGGGTGGGCGATATGAATGTTAGCAGCCCTACATGCCAAGAACAGATGCATACTAGTAAGTAGCATATTCAGTTCGAGGCATGTGGGCTGCTAAATTCATATCTTTGCATAGAATACATAGCAGTCCCTCCATCAGCGGCGGTTGCCCGTGCCAGCTGCAGAAACCTGAAAAAGTGTTTTGAGAACAGCCTGCCCTACAGCCGCTTGCTGTTTGGAATGTACATCAACACAGTAGTGTTTTGTAAAGGTATGTGGTGTAACCCACGTGGCTGCTCTGCAAATATCCTCTAGAGGAATGTTTCCAAGGAAAGCCATGGATGCCCCCAACTTGCGTGTGGAGTGTGCCTTTGGGGGTATTGTTAAAGTGCGCTTGGCTTTATGATAACAGATTTGGATGCACTTAACAATCCATCTGGCTATTCCTGCTTTGGAGATTGGGTTGCCTTTGTGTTGTGGTGAGAAGGCAACAAAGAGTTGTTTTGTCTTCCTAAAGTGTTGTGTCCTGTCTATGTAGTACATTAATGCCCTCCGTACGTCTAAGGTATGGAGCATCCTCTCCGCCACTGTTTGTGGATTTTGGAAGAATGCAGGCAAATCAATAGTTTGGTTGAGATGAAAGTGTGACACCACCTTTGGAAGAAATTTGGGGTTAGTACGTAGTACCACCCTATTTGGATGAATCTGGATGAAAGGCTCTTGTATCGTGAGTGCTTGCAACTCACTTACGCGTCTTAGTGACGTAATGGCAATTAGGAAAGCAACTTTCCACGTTAGGAATTGCAGTTCGCACGAGTGCATTGGCTCAAACGGTGGTCCCATCAGCCTGGTGAGGACCACATTGAGGTTCCACACGGGAGCTGGCGGTGTTCTTGGGGGAATGACTCGTTTCAGGCCTTCAAGAAAAGCTTTAATGGCAGGCACCCTGAAGACTGAGAGATGCTGCCTATTCTGAAGGTAAGCTGCGATGGCGGATAGATGTATCCGAATAGAAGCGTACGCTAGTTTGCACTTGTAAAGGTGTAACAGATAGCAAATGATGTTAGGGATAGACGCATCTAGCGGGTTTATGTCATTGTTTGCACAGTAAATGACAAAACGCTTCCATTTCGCGGCATAGCATGCTCTGGTTGACGGCTTCCTCGCCTCCTTGATGATGTTCATGCATTCAGGAGGTAGGTTTAGGTATCCAAACTCTAAGACTTCAGGAGCCAGATCGCTAGGTTGAGCTGTTGCGGATCTGGATGCTGAATTTCTCCATGGTTCTGCGTCAGAAGTCTGGGCGTGAGGCGCAGTCTTTGATGCGGGACCACTGAGAGCTCGAGGAACGTGGTGTACCATGCTTGGCGCGCCCACGTTGGAGCAACTAGGATGAGTGTCATGGAGTGTTGCCGTAGTTTCCTCGCCACCAGTGGTATCAGGGGTGTCGGGGGAAAAGCGTAAGCAAATTTGCCTGACCAGTTCATCCATATCGCATTGCCCTGCGATTGGGGGTGTGGGAACCTGGCGGCGAAGCTTTGGCATTTTGCGTTCTCCCTTGTGGCGAACAGGTCTATGTCTGGACGCCCCCACCTTTGGAAGTACGGCTGGAGTACCGATGGATGTATCTCCCACTCGTGCATTTGATGACTGTGTCTGCTGAGCAGATCCGCCATCTGATTGTCCTTCCCCGGGAGGTGTTCTGCCATGAGGAAGATGTTCCTTTGAATGGCCCACTTCCACATGCTCTGAGCCAGGTGAGACAGCTGTGGTGAGTGGGTGCCCCCCTGTTTTTGGATGTAGTACATCGCGGTCATGTTGTCCGTCCGGACTAACACCACTTTGTTGCACAGATGTACAATGAAGGACTTGAGTGCCATGAAGATCGCCATCAGTTCTAGATAGTTGATGTGCATCTTCTGTTGCTGCGTCGTCCATAGTCCCTGCACTGTGTAAGTGAGCAGGTGTGCTCCCCATCCCTGGAGAGATGCGTCCGTTGTCAGGATAACCTGTGGCACTGGCTCCTGGAACAGTCGGCCCTTGCAAAGGTTGTGTGGAGTCCACCAATGCAGAGAGTTGTATGCCCGACTGGTAACCAACACTAGGTCTGTTAATTGTCCCTGAGCCTGTGTCCACTGATTTGCTAAGCACTCCTGGAGCGGGCGCATATGCAACCGTGCGTGAGGGACTATGAAGATGCAGGAGGCCATCATGCCTATCAGCTGCATGAACACTCTTGCTGGAAGCGAGTGTCCCGGTCTGAACTTCTGGATTAAGGACTGCATGGCCTCTATCCTGACCTGGTTTGGTTGTGCCGAGGCCGTCAGGGTGTTGATTGTCGCACCCAGAAACTGCCGGATGTGTGCCGGCTGAAGGTGTGACTTCGGGTAATTCAACGAGAAACCCAGGTCGTGAAGGAGGTGAATGGTAGTCGACATATCCGCGGCGCACTGCTGTTCCGATCTGGCTTGAACGAGCCAGTCGTCGAGGTAGGGGTAGACATGTATGTTCTGCCTCCTGAGGTGCGCTGCTACAGTCGCCAGACACTTGGTAAAGACCCTTGGGGCAGTTGTGACTCCGAAGGGTAGGACTTTGAACTGATAATGCGTGCCCTGGATAGTGAACCTGAGGTACTTTCTGTGGGACGGATGTAACGGAATGTGGAAATAAGCATCCTTGAGATCCAAGGTTGCTAAGAAGTCTCCTTTGTTTAACATAGGAAGAATCTGTTGCAGTGTAAGCATGTGGAAATGCTCTGACAGTATGTACAGATTGAGGGGACGGAGATCCAGAATTGGTCTGAGAGATCCATCCTTCTTTGGAATGAGGAAGTACAGAGAGTAAACCCCTGTGCCTTCCTCCCCCACTGGCACGAGCTCGATAGCCCCTTTTTGCAGCATCACCAACACCTCCTGCTGCAATAAGTGCAAGTGCTCTGCGGACATAGGTCTTTGCCTTGGTGGAATGTTGGGTGGAGTGGACTTTAACTCTAGACAATAACCGTACTGGATAAGCTGTCGCACCCACCTGTCTGTGGTGATGTTGATCCAGACGGGCAGGAACTGCTGTATTCTCCCCCCGACAGGTGTTAAATGGTCGGGGGGCAGTGACAGAGAGTCACTGGTTGCTCGGGGCAGAGGAGCGTGAATTGTTGCCTCCTTTGCCACGTCCTTTGTTGCTGTTTCCCCTGTAGCCCCTTTTGTTTTGTTTGGGGTACGAGGACTGTGCTCCACCTCTAGGGAACTGTGACTGTTGACCCATCTGTCCTCTGGTGACTCCACGTGCACCTGAGCGACGAAAATTATTGCCACGAAACTGCTGAGATTGTAGGGCCCCCATTGATTTAGCGGTTTCAGTGTCCTTTTTAATCTTTTCCAGGGTGGTGTCAACATCTGGACCAAACAGTCTATCCGTATTGACTGGTTGATTAAGTATGGTTGTCTGAATGTCAGGTTTGAACCCCGATATGCGGAGCCAAGCCTGTCTTCTGAGCATGACACTGGTGTTAACGGCCCTAGCGGCTGTGTCCGCGACATCAAGTGCGCACTTTATGGCTGCGTTGGAGATCAGTTGTCCCTCTTGTATAATCATTTTGGTGCCTTCTTGAAACTGCGGAGGCAGGTGTTCTACAATCTGCTCTAGTGTGTCGTAATGTGATCGATCATAACGTGCCAGTAGTGCCTGTGTATTCGCAATACGCCAGAAAGTGGCAGCCTGTGCAGCCACTCTTTTGCCTCCTGCCTCTAGCACTTTGGACTCCTTATCCGGGGGAGGAGCTTCACCCGTTGATTGGGAGTTGGCCCTCTTGCGTGCGTTTGCTACCACCAAGGAGTCAAGCGGCAACTGTCCTCGAATGTATGCAGGGTCTGCAGGCGCTGGTCTGTACTTTTTTTCAACACGTGGGTTGACCACCCTCGCCCTGGTAGGCTCTTTAAAGATGTCCGCAGCGTGCTTGAGGACCCCTTTGAGCATAGGCAGTGTCTTAACATTTCTTTCCGAAACTGAAAACGTGTCGAATAGAAAGTCTTCCTCGACTGGGTCAGCATGCATGTCCACATCATGATTAGCAGCTGCCCGCTCAATTAGTGCATGAAAACCTGCAGAATCCTCCGTAGGGGATGCACGTGTACTGAAGGACTGTGGGTCCTGCCCCACGTCTTGGTTGCCTTGGTCCCCAATGCCATAATAAGAATCTGGCTGTGCATCAGGTTCATTTGCTGGGAACGTGTATTGTTCATCTTCACCATAGTCCCCATTGTCAGAGTGGTCTGGAGACGGTGTTGGGCTCCTTCCCAGAGGAGGCAGAATAGGTTCCATGAGGACAGAGGCGTCCTGTGGAAACTTCTTCTTCTTTAGGGGAATGACGTAGGATTCCACCGGCTGCGAAGTGATCTTCCTTTTATAAAGGGTCAACTTCCCCGTGTCCGCGTCTATAAAACACTCCGAATCCTCTTCAGGGTCGAGCACTGGACCCGAAGATGTCCCCGCCGTAGAAGAATCCGGCTTCTTTGTCGTCGATTTCGAGGAAAAGGCCTTTGGCACCACTTTTGGCGGTAGAAGGAAGAGGAGCTTGCTTGCCGGCTTGACCGGGACATCTGCCGCCTTCTGCGTCGATGGCGTTGGCGTCGACGAGGAAAAAACCTTGTCCTTAATTCTTTGTAGTGAAGCAGCCACAAGAGATGCTTCGGTGACCGATGTCTTTGGCACCGACGAGGTGGCCTTGCCTTCGGATGCGACGTTCCGTTGGTCTTTTGGAGGGATGGACGGCGCCGACCCCGAGTCCCTGGATCGATGCGCAGATGTCCCCGTTGGAGCCGGTGCCGTGTCGGTTGCTTTAGCAGGCTTCGCCGGCGCCGGCGCGCTTGACTTGTGCGTGCCACTCTTCTTAGAGGATCTCTCCTCTGGCGCCGATTTCGAACCTGAGGAATCGCCGTGTTTCTTCGACTTCTGTGGACCGGAGGTCGACGGAGTCGATGAGGCCGCCGGTTTACTTGTTTTTGCCGTTGCGACCGCCATCTTAGGGACGTTCGAGTCCTTCACTTTCGGTTTCGGTTTCGGGTCGGCCATTTTAGGTGCAGTCGAGACCGTTGCTTTCAGTTTCGGTTTCGAAACCCTAGGCGCAGCAAGTATGTCCGTGGCCGGGCCGACAGGCGGGGCCGTGGCTTGCGCTACAGGGTCTTGGGTAAGGCCGACAGGCGATCCCGCGACCCCATCATGGTGTTCTTCAACTTCGGGGCATAGCTCGTCCTCTGAGCTATCTTCCTCGGCCCCATAAACCATCGCGTCGTCTCCTACCTCGTCGACGTATTCAAGGCCCTGTCCCACGACTCCGTCGTCGTCATATTCCGGCTCGGCCTCGACCTCCGTCTCAGGCGGGGAGATTTGAAGATGATGGCTCTGGTCCTCGTCTTCTTGGTCGCCGAAGATGTTATCTGGATCCGGGGTCGCCTGCTGGGCCACAAGGCGCACCGCGCGCCGAATCGTGAGAGTTTTCTTCGACCTGAACTTCGCACAGGCCCGGCAACTTCCTTCGTCATGGTCTGGCGAAAGGCACTTATTACATACCGGGTGTACATCTATATGTGGGTATTTGGACCCACAGAGCGGACAGAGTTTAAACGGACTCCGCTCCATGTTGGGAACTTATCGTCGAGTCGCGATGAGAAGGCCTCGATGTCCGAAGAGTCGTAAGAAACTCCGGTGATTCCGGCTCCGAGAGACGGAAGAAGCTCGAGACCGTACGCAAACAATACCGACGCGAAGAACCCAAGGCCTTTTGGCCGTAAATAACGATGTTTAATCGGTTCCGACGGAGAGACGTCGAGACCGCATCCGAACCCAATGGCGGAAAAAAACAATCTGGGGATGGAGCCGATGCCCATGCGCACTGTAGTCCAGGGGAGGAGCCACCCATCTCAGGATACTTCGAAGACTCTTCCAGGACAACAATGTGCGATCATCCGGACCCAACACTAGGTGGCGATCTAATGCAAAGATATGAATTTAGCAGCCCACATGCCTCGAACATGGTTCTTTTGCACACAGCTCTTGGATTTCACTTACTTTGAGCACTGATGTTATCGTTACCAGAAAAGCGGTCTTCCACGTCAGGTGCTGCAATGTGGCTTTATGAATGGGCTCAAAAGTAGGACCCATTTATCTAGACGGCACCAGAATCCATTCCAAAGGAGGAGAAGGGGTTCGAACCGGGGGATACACTTTCTTCAACCCCTGTAGGAAATCCTTAACCACCTTCATTTGGAAAAAAGAAGGTTGGTTGGGTGATTTTCTGTATGCCGTAATGGCTGACAAATGAACCCTGATTGAGGCATATGTCAAACCTGCCTTAGCTAAATTCAGAAGGTAAGGAAGAACAAATAGTTTCATACCTGTCGGTGTAGTTTTGCAGCTTGAAGATCTTTCTGGATTCACAATGCTGTGTATATTCCGCAATCTGGTGGTTGGGTCCGAAATCGTAGTCTTTTTTTCTCTTTTTTTTTTTCGTAGACCAAGTGGGCGTCGGCGTCCCAACATTTGGTGTACCTTCCGTGACGTCGGCATGCTCCCACCCTTGGGATCCATCTTCGGATTCTTTTTTCTCTTGTGTTCTCGTAGCGAATCCATGGGTATGTTTGTTAATCCTTTTTCCAACGTAATTCTTTTCACGTATCTTGTAAGCTTCAACTTGCTTTCTATTCCATGTGTTTCCACCTTCTTCTCCAGCCTCATCTTTCTGGCGGAGGCGGGTGTGTACGCTAGTGAATCCAGAAAGATCTTCAAGCTGCAAAACTACACCGACAGGTAGGAAACTATTCGTTTTGCAGCGTGAATCTTTCTGGATTCACTATGCTGTGCATAGATTTTGTAGCGGTTTTGTTACTTTTATGGTGGCTGGGTAGAAGATGAGCGTTGGTTGTTGAATATATGTTGAAGCACTCTTTGTCGTAGTTGTGCTTCCTTGTTCATATGTACATCCACGCAATAGTGCTTAGTGAACGTGTGCACTGAAGCCCATGTTGCCGCCAGGCATATGTCCTGAATTGGTGTGTTGGCCAGAAAGGCAAATGTTGCTCCTTTCTTCCTAGTCGAGTGGGCATGTGCCCCTCCTGTTAGCTCCTGCCCGCTTGCTTGTGGCAGAATTGTATCGTTTGTGCGATCAATCGAGCAATGAAGTTCTTAGTCACTGGTCTACCCAGGAAACTGTTCGCGAAGGACACAAACTGTTTTGTCTTCCTGTGTTCTTTCGTCCTTTCAATGTAGTGCATTACTGCCCTTCTTGCGTCTAGAGTGTGGAGCGCCCTCTCAGCGCTGGTCATGGGCTTCTGGAAGAAGCTAGGAATTTGAATACTCTGATTCATGTGGAACCTTGACACCACCTTTGGCATGAAGTGCGGGTCTGTTCTCATCACGACCCTGTCACTGTGTATCTGGATGTAGGGTTCTTGAAGTGTCAGTGCCTGCAGTTCGCTCACCCTGCGTAGCGAGGTGATAACTACCAGAAAGGCCGCCTTCATTGTCAGCATTTGCAGTGATGCCTTGTGGATGGGTTCGAAAGGTGCTTTCATGAGCTCTGTCAGCACCACATTCGGGTTCCATGCCGGCGGCATCCTTTTTGGTGGCACCATTGTCTTTGCCCCTCCCAGGAATCTTTTTACTACCTGCAATGTGAAGAAGCTACTTCCAGTCTCTCCCCTTGTGTATGCCACAATTGCTGCCAGGTGTACCCTCAGCGAGGATGAGCTTAGTTTGGCTTCCAGTAGGTGCGTGAGGTATCTTGGCACCGTTGATTCCTTGGTCAGCTTCCTCTGCAGCTTTTTCTTGCTGCACCATCGAGGGAATCTTTTCCATAGCATTTGCGTGTGCTGGGCCTCATTGGCTCTCGCAACACCCGCAGGGTGCTCTCTGGGAGCTTTAGGTGTGCGAACTCTAAGTCCTCAGGAGCCAAGCCACTAGGCTGAGGCCCTCTGGCTCTGGGTGTAGAATTTCTCCGTTCTGCATAGAGAGTAGGTCCTTTCTTTTTGCGAACTTGTGTGGTGGACCCTGCGTCATCTCCATAATCTGTGAAAACCAGGTCTGCCTGGCCCATTGAGGTATCACCAGGATCAGTGTCATGTTGCTTATCCTGCACTTGTTGAGCACCCTGGGGATCAATGGTATCGGGGGAAAAGCGTAGGCAAATGTTTTTGACCAGCTTATACATAGGACATTCCCCTGGGATTGTTCCTCTGGTTGTCTGGATGCAAAGTACTGGCATTTTGCATTCTGGTGTGTTGGAAACAGGTCTATTGTTGGGGTGCCCCATCTCCTGAATAGTCTCTCTGTTTCCTGATTGTTGAGTTCACACTCGTGGGATGCTGAAGTCTGCCTGCTGAGCCAATCTGCCTCCACATTGTCCTTCCCTGGCAGGTGTATGGCCAACAGGTCTATTTTGAGTTGTATTGCCCATCTCCATATTTCTTGCGCTAGGCTGGACAGAGGGAATGACTGAGTCCCTCCCTACTTGCTGATGTAGTACATCGTTGTTTTGTTGTCTGTTTGTATCAACACCTTCTGTTTGTACAGCTGTTTCTGAAAGGCCTTCAGGGCGAGTAACACGGTCTTCAGTTCCAGGTAATTGATGTGTCTGACCGCATCCACTGGTGCCCACAGACCCCTCACTCAAAGCCTGTTCATGTGTGCGCCCCATCCCTTCTGGGATGAGTCTGTGGTGCTGGTCACTGTTGGGTTTGGTGGAGTTAGAGGCTTCCCTATTGTAATGTTCTCCTTGGTCCACCTCCTCATCTCGTACTGCACTTCATGCATTACAACCACTAGATCCTCCCAACTTCCTGTAGCTTGTGACCATTGTTGTTGCAGTCATTCTTGGAGTGGCTTCATGTGTAGACGTACATTGGGTACCAGGTGTATGCATGACGCCATCATCCTCATGATGTTGCTCGCTGTCCTCACTGTCAGAGCTTGCCCCTGTAGGAAGGTGGATATCTGACTATGGTTACCCCCAACTTTTTGCCTAGTGTTTTGCTGGTTTTCGACATAGTTGGCCTGGGTTCCTGCTATCCAGGACCCCAGGCTTCCTGCTCTCTCTGTTAAAATGGACTCCATGTACCTTAGGTACATTTGTAATTGGTATTGGGTCACTCTTGTAAGTCCTTGTTCAGTGTACCATAGGTAGCCAGGGCATAAGTGCACCCAAGGCCTACCAGGGGTTGCAGCATGTATTATGCCACCACTGGCTGGCCACCCAAAACTGACAACTGGCTGCTAACACAGCTGGGGCAAGGTGGTGTAATCACCCTTTGCTTTAGATCTAGTATACCTATATCTAACCCTAAAATGGATACATATACTCCTATAAGTCACTCCTATGGCAGGCATTAACAATCCTGGAGGCAGAGTGCTTGGAGTTATGTGAGATGGTGCTCTAGCATGAGCTGAGCCTGGCTGCAGCTTTCGGAACCAAGTCCTTTAGCTGTTTCCATGATAACGCTATACCATATACTCTTAAGTGCATTATAATGCTCGTGGTTATTGCTAACTTTGGCATAGCATTATCAAAACATGTCGAGTAAGGTGTCATACAAATTGGAATACTACCCCCTCGCCAGTTCTGGCGACGGGGGTAGCATTCCACCCTTTTAGAGGGACACAACATGTATGTAACTGTGAACCCCAGTTAAAGTTAACTCGAGCCTAAGCATCACAAAATGGATGCTGCCACCACAGACAAGTCTGACCTCCTGCTGCTGGGAGTCCTTCCAGCGAGGGAGGCCTGGACAAAGGGTTTCCTGCCTTGGGAGGTGTTAGCACCACCCCAGACAGGATTTTGTGTATTAGGTAGGACAGGCCTGAAAAGAATGAGACATGCCTGGGGCACACAAGGTGTCCATGTGCATACCCCGGTTCAAACCAGTTGCTGGGGTACTCCTGCCCCAGCTCTGGCGCGAAACCGGACAGGGATAGGGGGTGTAACCACCACCCCCCCCCCCCTTTCCTGGTCCCACCCGTAGGAGGGACCTAGTCATAGTACAGCTCCCTTTAGGAGAATAAAGGTAGGAGCTGGTCCCATTCCAAATTAAACTATCCTGAATTGAATCTACAAGAAGAAACTCTGGACTTCGACGTTCTGCTCCACAGAAGACTGAAGAAATCTCCCTTGTGGCCAAGGAGTGACCACCCTGCACAAGCGGGCACCATCAAGCGTTCCAGCGTTTCACTTTGTTGTCTTCCCTGGTGGATCCAGACTTCAGAGCCTGACGAGACCCGGACTTCCAGACCTCTCCGACCTCAACTCAAGTCTGCAGCACAGCTGAGATCCCTGGGTGCGACAAGACACGAGGGACCGGCCATCTCGGAGGAACTGCACTTCGCTTCCAGCACAACTTCAGAGGCATCCTCGACGAAGTGCTTTGGGGATTGAGAAGCCCCAGCCCAGAGCAGCTCCTGCATAGAAGATCAGCCCTCCAGCATCCACGAGATCTGCATGGGGCCCTTTTGCTTGATTGCTGCTCGATGCGTTGTCTGGTCACTTGCCTCCTAGACGACGATCCTTGAAAACTTCACTGCTGGTCTGGTTGCTCCAGACTGGCCCTTGCTTCCCTGCAAAGGAGAAGCACTCCGGACCCTCCTGGTCCGCACCAGATGCCTTTACCACTCACCGCGTGGGTTGCCTTTGCCAAAGCCTGTTGACGCCGAATCCGGAACCAACACCGCCGACAGCGAGAGCCTGCGTGGGACAGCTCGTCAAGCGTCCACTCTTCACCTGATCGCAACAACAGCATCTGGTTCCACTCCAGTCACTGGCTAGTGACTGTGAACATTGTCCCCTCTGCTTTCAGGTATCCATCTTCCTTGATCCACCCTTGGATCACACTGGACATCTTCCTCCTGCTCGCCTGCAGCATCTTTTCTTCAAGGCTCCATTGACTTCAACGCGGAAACCCGACACACATTGACACCTATGCACCCGCAGCCCGTGGGTGAGGTAACAAGAGCATTTCAGTGCTCAAGGGTAGATTGACTCTCCTAGTGTCCAGTTATCCAATCCTAGCTAGTCAGAACTGTCTATTACTTACCTTTTCGTAATTTGTACTGTCCATTGACTTTGTTAAGCATCTCGCGTGAGTTCGCACTCTACACACGCGTCGCGTGGGCCTCCTATTACTTACCTACGGTTAGCGTAGTGTAGTCCCAGCGATCCCACAGCCTCTGGACAGCTCCATTCCTTCTATCGATTTCCTTATACCACTTGTTTAGTAAATGGTTTCTCGTGCCCCTAGGGCACCATTGTAATGCGTGCAACTTAAACGTATTTTTCTTAAGAGTCTTGTCATGTGCTTAGTACTCTGATCTCATAAAGAGCTCAGAGGTGTTTGTTATTAATAAATATCTTCTTCATTTTTATAACAACCTGTGTGGTGTCCTTTCACTTAGTATTCAAGGGGTTATATGTGGTAAAACAGCTGGCTTCACATGCCAAAAGAGTTTAGCCCAAGACTACTTTGTCCATGCTACCATTAGGATAGCTGGTCTATAAGGTTGACTTACAACCAATCACCATAAGGGTTCTTTGGACTGATACAAGGTGATCACTAGAACTAGTGAGCATCATATATCAGGCCAACTTCTCACAGCCCCTTCTGGTAGTGGTGTGTCTCCCTTAGTAGGCTGCGTGTCCTCTTTTAGCTGGGTAACACCCTGCATTGAATTGTGTTGATCTGAGCCCCCAGGAAGATCTTCACCTGCTCCGGCTCCATTGATTTTCCCCAGTGTATGGAGAATCCCAGGTCCAACAGCGTTTTTGTGACTCGCTGTGCATGTTCCTCGCATGTTTTGCGAAAGTTCGCCTTTATCAGCCAATCGTCGAGGTAGGGGTACCCATGGATCCCCTCTCTTCGCAGATGTGCGGCCACTGCTGCGAGGCAGGCATTTTGTGAACACCCTTGGAGCGGACTTTAGACCGAATGCCAGGGTTGTGAATTGGTAGTGATCCTGGTTTACTGTGAATCTTAGCATGTACTTGTGCTGCCTGTTCACTGGTATGTGCAGGTATGCATTTTTGAGGTCCACGGTGGACATGAAATCCCAGTCTCTTATTTGTGGGATGACCTCCTGTAGGGACGTCATCTTGAATTTTTTTAGTCTTTATATGTTTGTTTAGGAAGCGTAGGTCCAGGATGGGTCTTAGGCTTTAGTCCACTTTTGGTACCAGGAAGTAGTTTGAGTACACTCCCCTTTTCCTTTCTCTGAATGGGACCGGTTCAATGGCTTCCTTCCATAGGAGTTCCTGAGCTTCTTCTCGGAGCAGCGTTCTCCCTTCCAGAGTGCTCTTTTTTCTTTGGTCTTCTGCTTGGCGGCCTCTTTTCCAACTCTATGCAGTAACCGAACTGTATGATGTTGAGTATCCACTTGTCTGTGGTTATTTTTCTCCAATCCTGGAGGAAAAATCTTAGTCTGCCGCCCACTGGTTTTATATGTTCTTTTGTGTCTTGTCAGTGTAACCCTCTCCCCTTTGCTTTTTTGTGCTCTTCCCTCAGAGGGCTTGAGTGGGGGAGCACATCGTTCCGTGCGAAGTCACTTAGAGGGTGGTTGCTCACCGCCTCTCCTTCTCTGGTCTAGCCTGTTTCCTCTCCCGCGAAAGGACTGGCCCCTGTTCTGGTAGTGCCAGCTCTGCTTCTGCTGGCCCTGCGGGTCCCGATTGTCACCCTGGTGGAACGCCTGGTGTGATGTTCCCGTCTGGTTACCATCTCTTCCGTTTGGCCTCCTTGCCGGAGTGCCTCTTCTCATTCCGCTGAATTGCAGGGCCCCCATGGACCTTGCTGTCTCGTTATCCTTCTTCAGTTGGGTGAGCTTCTCATCAACCGGGGTGCCGAACAGCGATTCTCCGTTGAATGGAGTGTTCAGGATGTTGTTCTGAACCTCTGTCTTGAAGCCTGAGATCTTGAGCCAGGCTTGCCTTCTGTGATCCCTATAGCCATCAGTCTGCTGGAGGTTTCTGCTCCGTCCAAGGCTGTCTTCAGGCACGAGTTTGCGATGTTTTTTCCCTCTTCCACGAGGTGTGTGGCTCTCTGCTGGAATTGCCCCACCTTGTCCCAATGTTGATATTGGTGCCTGTTCAGGAGGGCATTGGAGTTTGCCATCTGCCAGTGCATTGCAGCGTTTCTTTCGATTTTTCTGCCCGTCAGGTCCATCCTCCTGCTCTCCTTGTCAGGTGGTGGCACAGACGTCGGAACATTGGCCCTTCTCCTTGCCGTTGCAGCGATAATCGAGTCTGCTGTGATGGACCCTTTGATGTAGGGATGGTCCTTCCCTTGGTCCATGACACTTCAGCATGGGCAGAACTGGCTTCTTGTCTGCGTGGGGAGCAAGGTTTCCAGCAAGAAATCTGCTTTAGGCTTCTCTTCCTCCAATTTAACCCCATAAGCTGCTGCTGCCTTCTTGATGACCTCATTGTAAGCCCCAATGTAATCTGGCAGCGAAGGCCTCGAGGGGTATGTCTCCACAGCCTCCTCCGGGTTTTCGGCATCGATGTCCTGCCAGTCCAGGTCTTAAGCCGTCGAGGATCCCGAGTCGTAGCTCGAACGCTGATCCCCTTATTCCCCCTCTGTGTAATAGAGGTCTTCCTCTTCTCCTGGCTCTGGAGTTTTCGGCAGCTCTTCGGCGTCTAACTCCTCGTGCTCTTCTACCTCAGCGACGGCCGTCGCGGGCTTAGAGGGGATCCTGTAGCTTCTCATCTTTTCTTCGAAGTCTTTCTTCCTCTGGAGGATGTTCTCCACCTTGGCCTCGAGCCTTCTTTTCTTCCTCTCCATCTGCGCGGCGTCGAGCATTTCGGCCGCACTCTTCGACCGCGTCGTCTAAGTGGTTTTCGGCTCCTTCTCCCTCGAAGTCGAGGTTCCTCTTTCGGGGGACCTGCTTCGAAGACCTTGGCTTTTCGCCGGTCTTCGCCGTCTGGGAGTCCTTTTCGAAGGATACGCTGGGCTGTTTTTCGGAGGATGCAGCTTCAGTCGTCGAGGTTTTCGGCGCCGATGCTCCCTTTGAGGCTCTAGACTGATATTCGACAGTCTGCCTCAGGCCTTCGAGGCCCTGTCGAGGGTTTCGGGGTCGTAGACTCCTACCTTGTCTGATGTTTTCTTATCGGTCTCTGAAACCGTGGAGACATCTGGACCTTCGGCGATGTTGTCCTCGTCGTCGGTGGAGAGGCCCAGTTCGTACAGCGACGGTGCCTGGCCCTTGCCCTGCATCGTGTGGTGTGCTATCCTCTGCTTCTCTCGAATTCTGAGTGTCTTCAGTGTGAAGACGGAGCAGGCGTTGCAGTCCTTGCTCCCGTGATCGACTGGCAGACAGAGGTTGCAGACCGGGTGCTGGTCTTTCAGCACGTACTTGTGGTGTCAGTTACGGCAGAATTGAAAGGGTGTATTGTCCATTACTGAGCTTAGGGGGCCCCCTGTGCGTGCATTCCCCATCGGACGTCGAAGATCTCGAGTTACTTCTCCTCCGTCGTCCCGGCTTCAATGGTCTTCTCCTAGTCTTCTCAAGTCCTTTTCTGTAGAAAATTGGCTATATCTTCTTTTCTCCTCCAAAACATCTGGAGCTTCACGCAACGATCCAGACCCAACGGCGGAAAAAAGAATCTGAAGATGGCGCCCAAGGGTGGGAGCTTCCGCAGGAAGCATGCCGACGTCATGGAAGGTACACCAAATGGTGAGACGTAGAGGCCCACCTGGGCTACAAAACAAAAAAAAAAAAGACTACGATTCCCGACCCAACCACCAGATTGCGGAATATGCACAGAATAGTGAATCCAGAAAGATTCACTCTGCAAAATGACTTCTTCCTGCCCCTTCGTAGGGTCAAAATAATTTTCAACAACATAGGTGGAATCTCTTCCACTTAAAAGCGTACAACGCTCTTGTGGGAGGCCTCTTAGCCTCTTTCAGAATATGCATGCAGTCCTGCGGCAGATTCAAGTGTCCGTATTGTAGGACCTCAGGAGCCATGCTGCCAAGTTCAGGGAGGGAAGACTGGGATGGAGAATCCTCCCGTCCATCTTGGTCAGGAGGTCCGCCCTGTACGGCAGTCTCCTGTGGGGGAGTACCGATACTTGAAGAAGGTCCGGGCACCATCATTGTCGTGGCCAGTCTGGAGCTATCAGAATCATCCTCATGTTGGATCTGATGAGCTTGGACACCACCTCCAGGATCAGAGGCAGAGGAGGAAAGGCGTAAGCAAATGTCTGACCAATCCATCAAAAGCGCATTTCCCCTTGTCCCTGGACGGTAGAATCTGGATGCAAAGGCATGTCATTTTTTGTTTTTGTCGTCTGCAAACAAATATATTGCTGGACGTTGTTTGGTCCCACTTGTCTTGATCTTGTTGCAACGGTCTCATTATCAGCTTGGCATTGGGGGATGAGAAATATAAAAGAGGCCATTGACCCTAGCAGGGATGCCACTTTTCGGACTGGTGGGCGATCAGTCTGAAGCAGAGCCTTGCACTTCTACTGCTTTGAAGAAAGTCTCTCCTCCGAAGGAAACACTCTTCCTTTGTTTGAATCCAGAGTCGATCCCAAATAATGGATCGTCTGGGTGGGCTGTTGTACAGACTTCTCCATGTTAACATGTAGACCCAGTCTGTGTAACGTGTAGGGTGGCCGCCACCACTGCCATTCACTTGGTAAAGACTCGTGGGGCAGATTTCAGTCCGAATGGTTAGACCTTGTACTGATAGTGTTTGTCACCGACCACAAACCGCAGATACTTGCGATGACGTGGAGTAATAGTTATATGGAAGTACGCATCTTGGAGGTCCACCGAACACATCCAATCTCCTGCTTGCAGATGTGGAAATATTTGATGAAGGGCCAACAAACGAAACTTCTCCTTCACGATGACTCAGTTTAGGAAGCAAAGGTCCAGGATAGGTCTGAACTTGTGCTCCTGATCTCTTTTGGGCACAAGACAGTACCTGGAATAGACTCCCTTCCCTCGCTGCACGGAAGGAACCTCTTCTATGGCCTTTTTTCGCAGAAGGGTTACCACTTCCTGCCGGAGCAACTTTAGCTGGTGGGGACGAGAAAGTGTGTTGGGTTTCCGCGTCGAAGTCAATGGAGCCTTGAAGAAAGATGCTGCAGGCGACAAGGAGGAAGATGTCCGGAGCGATCTAAGGGTGGATCGAGGAAGATGAAGACCTGATAGCAGAGGGGACAATGTTCAGTCACTAGCCAGTGACAGGAGTGGAACCAGGAAGGAACCAGATGATGTTGTCGCGATCAGGTGAAGAGTGGACGCTTGACTCTGCAGCCATGTGGACCAGGAGGTGTCTTCGACAGGATGGAGGCACGAGCTGTCCCACGCAGGCTCTCTCTGTCGGCGGTGTCGGTTCTGGAATCGGAGTCAACAGGCCTTGGCAAAGGCAACCCACGCGGTGAGTGAAGATGGCTTCTGGTGCGGACCAGGAGGGTCCGGGGTGCTTCGCCTTTGCAGGGAAGCAAGGGCCAGTCTGGAGCAACCAGACCAGCGGTGTAGATTTCAAGGATCGTTGTTTAGGAGACAAAGAAAATCAAGGAGGCGCCCTAATTTTAAAGGTCTGGGACCAGGGGAGTAAGGTCAGAAAAACAGAAGTGTCCGTAGGATCTACTACTGACGTAGATGTGGTCTAAAAGGAATTGGTTACCCACCGTAATTGTTTAATGGCACAGCCACCACACACACCTAAAATCATCCTAAATAAAAACATTCCATGTATGTAGGAAACCTCAAATAGATAACAGCATGAAATATTGAACACTCACTAGGAGATTGTGCTATTTGGACTTGTGAAAGCCTGTAAAAATACTACAACAAATACATTTTTGGCAAAACTGTAATATAGAATTAAACATGAATCTATTGCACTTCATAGGTTTTTAAAATAAGTACATAAAATTACTTTGCAATACACAAAACATGATTACACAGACTACAATATGTTAGAGAATGAATTTAAATTGTTCTTGAGAACAAGAGTCGACGCAGCGTTTCGGTTAAAAAACCTTCAGGACAGTATATATATATATATATATATATCACTCAGGTTTTCCTTCTGAGGTCATATTAAATGGTGTCCTGATTTGGGTACACATTAGCGGCAACAAATAACCCGCTTGATCAGACTGGGTGTACTTGTGATTGATAATATCTTATCAAATCTTTTAATTCAGCACTGTGTCGAAGGGGCCACCGGTTAGCTTTATATTGCTGTCCTGATTCGAGTGTAAGGACTTGATTAGTCGCTGTAGCCACGTGCTGGATATGCTTTGTCAGCTAGTTCTAGTTACGGGGTAAGCCTCCAGAAATCTAGAGCATCCAAATTAAAATAATCGGCCTCCCTGCTTCTCCGATCACAGCGTCCTGGGGTTCTATCTGTTTCAGTGGAATACCAGGCGGGTCAGGGATGCTTCTCCATTGCAGGGAAGCAAGGGCCAGTCTGGAGCAACCAGACCAGCGGTGTAGATTTCGTGGATCCTTGTGTAGGTCACTATCCAGCCGGCAAGTGACCAGACAACGCGTCGAGCAGCAATCAAGCAAAAGGGCCTCACACAGATCTCGTGGATGCTGGAGGGCTGGTCTTTGGTGCAGGAGCTGCTCGGGGCTGGGGCTTCTCAATCCCCAAAGCACTTTCTCGAGGGTACCTCAGAAGTTGTGCTGGAAGCGAAGTGCAGTTTCTCCAAGATGGCCGGTCCCACGTGTCTCGGCGCACCCACGGATCTCAGCTGTGCTGCAGATGTGAGTTGAGGTCGGAGAGGTCTGGAAGTCCGGGTCTCGTCGGGCTCTGAAGTCTGGTTCCATCAGGAAGGACGACAAAGTGAACCTCTAGGACACTTGATGGTGCCTGCAGATGCAGGGTTGTCACTCCTTGGCCACAAGGGAGATTTTCTTCAGTCTTCTGTGAAGCAGAACGTCGAAGTCCAGAGTTTCTTCTTTGTAGTTTCAATTCAGGACAATCTAATTTGGAATGGGACCAGCTACTACCTTTATTCTGCTAGAGGGGGCTGTACTGTGACTAGGTCCCTCCCATGGGTGGGACCAGGAAGGGAGGTGGTTACACCCCCTATCCTTTGTCCGGTTTCGCGCTGGGGCTGGAGTGCCCCAGCCACTGGTTTGAACCGGGGTATGCACAGGGACACCTTGTGTGCCCCAGGCATGTCTCATTCCTTTCAGCCCTGCCTATCTGGATACACAAAGTCCTGTCTGGGGTGGTGCTGGCACCTCCCCAGGCAGGAAACCCTTTGTCTAGGCCTCCCTTGCTGGAAGGACTCCCAGCAGCAGGAGGTCAGACTTGTGTCTGTGGCAGCAGCATCCAAGCTGAGGCTCGGGTTAACTTTAACCGGAGTTCTAGTTACTTACATGTCGTGTCCCTCTAAAAGGGTGGAATGCTACCTCCGTCGCCAGAACTGGCGAGAGGGTAGTATTCCAATTCGTATGACACCTTACTCGACATGTTTTGATAATGCTATGCCAAAGTTAGCAATAACTGCGAGGATTATAATGCACTTAAGAGTATATGGTATAGCGTTATCATGGAACAGCTATAAGGACATGGTTCCGAAAGCTGCAGACAGGCTCAGCTCATGCTAGAGCACCATCTCACATAATTCCAAGCAGAGTGACTTATAGGAGTATATGTGTCCATTTTAGGGTTAGATATAGGTATACTATATCTACAGCAAAGGGTGATTACACCACCTTGCCCCAGCTGGGTTACCAGCCAGTTGTGTCAGTTGGGATGGCCAGCCAGGGGTGGCATAATACATGCTGCAGCCCCTGGTAGGCCCTGGATACACCTATGCCCTGGGTACCTAAGGTACACTGTACAGAGGCTGATAAGGTGACCCAGTATCCAATTAGATATGTACCTAAGGTACATGGAGTCCATTTTAACAGAGAGAGCAGGAAGCCTGGGGTCCTGAATAGCAGGATCCCAGGCCAACTATGTCGAAAACCAAGCAAAACACTAGGCAAAAAGTTGGGGACAACCATAGTCCGATATCCACCTTCCTACAGCCTTGACCAGCCAGTCATTCAGATACGGAAAGACTTGGCGATGGCACTGTCTGAGATATGCCGCCACCGGGGTACGACATTTCGTGAATATGCGCGGTGCAGACTTGAGCCCGAAAGGCAGAATGCGGAATTGCAAGTGTCTGCCCGCTACTGTAAATCGCAAGTACCTTTTTGTGATTCCTGTGAAGTGGGATATGGATGTAAGCGTCCTGTAGGTCTAGGGACGCCCTAAAATCCTGCTCTTACAGTAGTTGCAAGACCTCCTGGAGCGTTACCATGCGAAACGACTGCTTCTTAGGAATTTGTTGAGGGCCCTGAGGTCCAAGATTGGTTTCCACTTCTTTTTGATCCCAATAAAAAAAAAACAAGCGGGAATAAAACCCTTTCCCCTTCTGAGATGGAGGTGCTCTCTATTGCTCCTTTTTGCAGCATAATCGAGATCTCTCGTAGAAACAGCCGTAGATTTTTGTTATTTTCGCTGTCCTACTTCCCAAAAGAGGATTGCTTGTTTTGCGGTTGTGGGCGCTGTTGGTATTGCGGTCTACTCTGGCCTGAAGAGCAGGAAGACTTGTAATGATAATTTCCTCTGTAGGAAGACTGTCCTCTTCCTCTATTTCTACTAAAGCACTGGTTCTTATACTGAAGAGTGCCCAAAGCTCTTGCAGTGTCTCCTTCGTCAAATTTTTGGGCCAAATAGTAACTGGCTATCATATGGCATGTACAAAATCTTTGTTTGCACATCAGGATGGAAAGAGGTTGTCTTTAGCCATCCTTGGAGCCGCAAGACTGCTGCTCCAGCCAACTGGCGGAACCCGGTCATAGCGATATCCATCGCGCAGTCTATAGTTTCTGACGCCGATGCTTCACCATCTAGCAGAATCCTCTTTACTTCCTCTTTGGATGAATCTGGCAACTCCGACAGGTATGGGGCTATGTGTGCCCACAATTGTCTATTGTAGCGTCCCAAGAGCGCCAGGGCGTTCGCGGCCTTTACCGTCATTGCCGACATTGAGGAAAACCTGTTCCCAAGGTTGTCCACTCTTCTTCCCTCCTTATCAGGAGAAAGTGACAAAGGGGCCGAAGGATTCCTGGAGGTCTTCTGGGCCGCCAGTGTCACCACGGAGTCCGGCTTAGGATTCCTGTTAAACACGCCGGTGCTGTATCTTGCGCCCTATACTTCTTATCCAACTGACGGATCACTGGTGATACAGAGGAGGGGTTTTGCATGACCTTTACCCCTTCTGACTATAGGTAATCGATAATCGGTATTGACCTTACTGCTTTCTTGAGAGGTTCTGAAGTCCTACAAGAAGCAGACCTGTTCTTGAGAGACCATTGAGATCTTAAAACATTGAGCAGCCCTCTCTACCACATTATAAGAGATTCCAGAATTGTCGGAATTTCCCTAGTCGACGAGATCGCAGTCATAGACGAGGCCATGGTAGACAAGGCCATAGGAGACGAGGCCATCGTAGACGAGGCCATCGTAGACGAGGCCATCGTAGAAGAGGCCATCGTAGACGAGGCCATCGTAGACGAGGCCATCGTAGACGAGGCCATCGTAGACGAAGAGGCTGTGATAGGCAAGGATGATGGTTTCTTCGTCGACCATCCTTTTGACGATGTTGGCTTCTTAGTCTTTACCTCAGGAGGTATAGAAGACGCCTTCCTGAAGGGTCCTTTGACCAGAGGAGGTGATTTTGACAGCTCCGAAGCAGTCTTTTTTTACATGATTTTTCTAAAAGCAAGTCCTTTACTCTCCTTTTCCACAGAGTGAGGAGATTTTGAAGAACTGCGCCCAGAAGACCCATGAGTAGTCTTTTTGAGGGCCTTCTCAGGACGTAGACCTCCTAGATGTTGAGGTCTACGACTCATCACATTCACTGGAGAAAATAAACTAAAACCTCCTTTCGGGTCTTAGTGTTTGACACCATATTAAAAGTCGCCCTTCACGACCTCTCAAAAAACTTACTTGAGAAAGTGCAACATACCTTGCAGTCTTTCCTTACCAGACCTTTAAAGAACGTAATTTGAAATTAATCCATAGTAGAAAAGAAACCTTGACAACAAAGTTATTTAATGAAGAGAAAAAAATCACAGAATCGGAGCAGAGCTCAGAGTAGAACTCCCTTAGCACAACGTGCGGTAGAAAATCTGAGGGACTGAGGCTCCTGCCAGGAAGGTTCTAGAAGGAGGTGATGGCTGATTGGCTCTTATCTAGAGTTTGGTCCTTTTTACAAAAGGACATGGATATGTTACTAAGGTGAGGCCTTTAGGCCTACTATTCTCTATGTATGTCTGTAGGACATTACTTTTCTATGTACCGGAGACTCCCGTCTCGACGACGGGGAATGATTCAGGCATGTGAATCTATGAAAGACACCCATAATACTGGATAAGTAACAATTGTTCTTCTCCAGTATTGAGGTGTCTTTCATAGATTCACATGCTTGAATAGAATAGTGAGCAGTAGTAGCCCAAAAAGGCTCGAAGAAAACCATGCAACAACATGGAAGAAAACTCCATCGACTATAATAAAGTCATGCAAGTAATAACTGAGAAGTTGGCCGGATATATAGTGCTCACTATTCTAGTGATCACTTTGTATCATACCAAACGACCCTTATTGATGATTGGTTGTAAGTCAACCTTATAGACCAGCTATCCTAGTAGCATGGACAAGAGCAGTCTTTAGGGTAAACTCTAAAGGGCGTGTTAAGCCAGCTGTTATACCATCACATATACCCCTTGAACACCAAGTGAAAGGACACCACACAAGTTATGAACATAAAAGGATATTTATTTATAACAAGTCTACCCTGAACTCTTTATGAGTCAGGGAGCTAAGCACATAACAAAACTTTTGAGAAAATACTTTAAGTTGCACAATTTACACAAATGCCCGAGGGGCACGAAAAACCATATACTACAAAAGTGGAATGCGAAATACTAGCAGGTAAGCAACTCGATCCAGAGGCTTTAGGATCGCTAGGACTACACTACTGAACCTTCAGGTTAGGAGCAGGAGGCCTAGGGAGATCGGGTGCAGAGTGTGCACTCTCACGCGGGATGCGGGACAAAGTCTATGGATGCTAGATTTCGTAAAGTTAGTGTTATCGGACGAATCCGACTAGTTAGGCTCAAAACGAAAAAGGATCTGGACACTTAGATAGTGAACCTACGTTGGAGCACCGAGATGCTCAAGTTACCTAGCCCAGGGGCTGCGGCTGCATAGGGTTCAAAAGACGTCGGGAATCCTCGTTACAGTCTATGGAGCCTGAAAGAAGAAGTTGCTAGGAGGCGACCAGTGATGATGTCCGGAGTGATCCAAGCCTGGATCGATGATGGAGACGACCTGAAAGCAGAGGGGACTCAGTTCTTAATCACTAGCCAGTGATTAGGTGGGCACCAGAATGGCACCGGATGAAGTCACCTCGACCAGGTGAGTGGGCGACGCTGGGCTCTGCAGTCTCTCAGACTAGGAGGCGTTGTCGGCGACCAGGATGGAGGTGCGAGCTGTCCCACGAAGGTGTATGCTGTCGGCGATGCTGGACCCAGGATTGGGGCAACAAACCTTGGCAAAGGCAAGCCCACGCGGTAGACTCGAAATGGCGTCTGGAGTGGACCAGGAGGGTCCGGGGTGCTCCTCTGTTGGAGGGGAGCAAGGGCCAGTCTGGAGCAACCAGACCAGCGATGGAAGTGACGTGGTTCGTCGTCAGGAGGGCTACAAGCCAGCAGGCAAGTGGCCGGACAACGCGGTGAGCAGCAAAGAGCAGAAGGGCCCAACGCAGATCTCGTGGATGCTGGGGGTCTGGACTTTGGTGCTGGAGCTGCTCAGGGTTAGGGCTTCTCAAACCTTAAAGCACTCACTCGAGGATCCCTCGGCGGTCGTGCTGGATAAGCGTCGTGCAGGTTCTGAAGATGGCCGGTCCCTCGGGTCTCGTCACACCCACGAATCTCAGCTGGGCTGATGATGTAGGTAGAGGTCAGAGATGGCAGGGAATCCTGGTCTCGTCGAGCTGGGCAGTCTTGATCCGGAGGATGGACTTACAACAAACCGCATTCGCTTAGATGGTGCCCGCTGGTGCAGGGAGGCTACTCCTTAGCCACAAGGGAGAGTCTTCAGAAAGGTTCAAGAGTTCTTTCGTGGAAAGTCATCAAGATTCAGAGTGATCTAATTTGGGAAGGGGGCCAGCTCCTATCTTTATACTAAGGAAAGGGGCTGGCACGCGACTAGGTCCTGCCCATGGGTGGGACCAGGAAGGGGGGTGGTTACACCCCTCTCCCCTGTCCGGACTTTCCCCAGCTCAGGGGCTGATGTGCCCCTGGAACTGGTTCAAGCCGGCATATGCACAGTGAGCACCGGGGTGCCACTTGCAGTCACCTTCCTCTCAGCCCTGCCTACCTGGGATTCACAAAACCCTGTCTGGGATGGTGCTAGCACCGCCCCTGACAGGAAACCCTTTGTCCAAGCTCTCCTCGCTGGAAGGACTCCCAGCAGCAGGAGGTCAGACTTGTGTCTGTGGTGGCAGCATCCATTTTGTGATGCTGAGGCTCGAGTTAACTTTAACCGGGGTTCACAGTTACATACATATTGTGTCCCTCTAGAAGGGTGGAATGCTAACCCCGTCGCCAGAATTGGCGAGGGGTTAGTATTCCAATTCGTATGACCCCTTACTTGACATGTTTTGATAAAGCGATACCAAAGTTGGCAAATAACTGCGAGGATTATAATGCACTTAAGAGTATATGGTACGCGTTATCATGGAACAGCTATTAGGACTTGGTTCCGCAAGCTGCAAACAGGCTCAGCTCATGCCAGAGCACCATCTCACATAATTCCAAGCACTCTGCCTTCAGGATTGTCAAGGCCTGCCATAGGAGTGACTGATAGGAATACATGTGTCCATTTTAGGGTTAGATATAGGTATACTATATCTAAAGCAAATGGTGATTACACCACCTTGCCCCAGCGGTCGTGCAGCCAGTTGTGTCAGATTTAGATGGCCAGCCAGGGGTGGCATAATACATGCTGCAGCCCCTGGTAGACCCTGGGTACACCTATGCCCTGGGTACAGGGACTGATAAGGTGGCCCAGTACCAATTGGTATATGCACCTAAGGTACACGTGTCAATTTAGAGAGAGAACAGCTAGGCTGTGGGTCTGATTAGCAGGCCCACAGCCAGGGAAAGTCGTAAACCAGTGAAGCAAAAAGCAAAAATCTGGGGTGATCATAGGATTGCAGACCCTACTCTCCTACAATAACCATAAGCAAAATAACCATAATGGAGAAGCGAAGACAGAGGCTCACCTTAGTTAAAAAGATTGCGAAGCACTGCCTGTCCCACTGCCGTATCTGCGTCATTGATGGCATCCAGGCAATAGTGTCTTGTGAAAGTATGCCTGCTGGACCATGTGACCGCTCTGCAGATTTGAGGAAGTTGCACACCGGCAAACAGGGCAGTAGAAGATGACATCGCCCTGGTGGAATGGGCCCTCACGGAAGACTGAAGAGGCCTGCCGGCTTGCTGATGGTAGAAAGCAATTGCTGAAGAAATCAAACGTGCAATAGTTGGCTTGGTAACTGGACGTCCCTTGCACATGCGTCCATAGGCAATGAATTGTTGATCAGACTTGCTAAAAGGTGCGTCCTATTAAAGTAAAATTTAAGACCTCTTTTAATGTCCAAGGAAAGTAGGCGTTGCTCTGCCGGAGATTGAGGATTGACAAAGAAAGTTTTTAACAAAACAGGTTTGTTAATGTGAAAGTCAGTAGGTACTTTAGGAAGGAAAGTAGGGTTGGTGCGAAGCACCACACAGTCCGATTCGAATTGGAGAAATGGAGGTTTAATGGTGAAAGCGTGAATATCGCTTACTCTTCGAGAGGATGTCAGAGCAAGGAGAAGGGCTACCTTCCAGGTGAGACATTTTAAGTCCGTTCTGTGGATGGGCTCGAATAGTGCTTTCATTAGTTGAGCCAGTACGACATTAAGATGCCAAGTGGGAGGAGGACGCCGAATGGGCGGGAACTTCCGGAATAATCTTCTGAAAAACTGGCGAATGACTCTGGAGGAGCAGAGCGAGGTGGAACCATCTTGACGGTAGAGGGAAATCACAGCCAAGAAGACTCTCAAAGTGGAATGTGAAAGTCCTGATTGAGCCAGTTGCAGAAAAAACGGAAGAAGCTGATCCGAGTGGAATGAAGAGGATGAATATTGGCATCTGCGCACCAATGACAAAACCTCTTCCACTTGAGTTTGTAGGTTTTGACTGTAGACTGAGCTCTTTCCTGAGCGAGAATGTCCCTGCATGCTGGTGAAATATTTAAATGGGCAAACTCAAGGTGCTCAGGTTACAGGCCGATAATTTCAGAGACTAGGGGTTCGGATGACATACATGACCCCCGTCCATCATGAGGAGATCCGCTCGAGGATGCAGCAGTATGGGTTCGCACTGGGAGAGGAGAAGTAGCTCCGAGAACCATGCTTGTCGAGGCCATCTGGGAGCGATCAGGAGGATGTGGCAAGCTTGTCTCCGCCTCTTCCACAGCACACGAGGAACTACTGGAATCGGAGGAAAAGCGTAGGTGAATAGATCGCACCAGTTCATCAAAAGGGTATTCCTGAACGATCCGGGGTAGGGATGCCAACTTGCGTAAGATGGGCATTTCCGGTTCTCCGGCGTTACAAAGAGTTCCAAGGGTGGATGACCCCACTGTCGAAAGACTAGGTCGAGTGATGGCCGGTGTAACTGCCACTCGTGGGTTGAAGACGTGGATCTGCTGAGGGAATCCGCTAGGATGTTGGACTCCTGGCAGATGAACGGCAGTCAGGGTGACGTGGTGACTGATTGCCCAATCCCAGATCGACCGTCAGACGAGACAAGAGGAGATTTGGTTCCGCCCTGCTTGTTGACATAGTGCATGCTGGTCGTGTTGTCCGTTTGGATAAGGACTGACTCCCCCTTGATCACAGGATGGAACGACTTGAGGGCTAGAAAGATGGCAATCAATTCCAGCCGGTTGATGTGCCAAGAGCACTGAGGCAGAGTCCATTTGCCTTTGATTGACAGGCCTTGAAGGTGAGCACCCCACCCTTCTAAGGATGCGTCCGTCGTCCGCGTGAGTTCCGGAGCGGTGGTGAGGATAGTAACCCCTGCCGCGATGTTGGACTGTTGCGCCCACAACTGGAGAGCCGCTTTCATGCGAGCAGTGACACAGACTATGTCCTTGAAGTATCCGGTGACTTGACGCCATTGCCCATCCAGTTCTTCCTGAATAGGGCGAGTTTTCAATCTGCAATTCGGGATCAGAGAAATGCATGATGATGCCATCCCCAGAAAAAGACTTCAGCATCCGGACTGAAACACTTTTGCGCAAATACGAGCCACGAGGCTGAGTATCTTCAGCTGACGCTCGTGAAACACAAACGCTTTGGCTACGGAAGTGTCCAGGGTAGCGCCCAGAAAGGTTCTGCAGAGAGCTGGGACACACTGGGACTTCTCGACATTGATGGAGGCCGAGGGAGCGGAAGACCTCCTGACAGCGTTGAGTGTCCCGAACCAACTGGCTGCGAGATTGAGATTGAGAAGGCAATCATCCAGGTATGAAAAAATGTGGACGCCCTGGAGCCGCAGGTAGGCTATCACAGGAGCTAACACTTTCGTGAAGACACGAGGGGTGGACCGTAGGCCAAAAGGAAGCACCCGGAACTGGAAGTCTCAGTCCCACTCGGAAGCGCAAGTACTTTCCATGACGTGGAAGAATTGGCACATGAAAGTAAGCGTCCTGGAGGTCGATGGTGGTCATGTAGTCGTCTTGGGAGAAAAGACGCAAAATGTCCATGAGCGTGAGCATACGAAAGGATTGGGATTTGAGATATTTGTTCAGGGCTCCTAAGTCCAGAATCAGACGCCAGTCTCCTGATTTCTTGAAGATGAGGAAAAAACGGGAATAGAACCCCCTTCCACTTTCAGACTTTGGAACCACTTCGATGGCGCCCTTCGTAATCATAATCCGAATTTGTTGGAACAACTTCTTGAGGTGGGGTGGAGGCAGATTTGGAGGACTGCTGCTGCTGGGAAGAGCAGCGCTGATTACCGTGGTTATAGGAGCAGTATGTTTGACGAGATCCTCCATGAAAATTTGAGTTGGTGCAGCGTCCACGTGCGCCACTAAAAGGTGTTTTTCTGAACTGTAAGGTCCCTAAAGAGCGAGCAGTGTCGGGTGTCCTTTTTAATGGCTTGGAGAGCCTCATCAACATGTGCTTGAAAGAGTGACTCTCCATCGCAAAGCATATCAAGGATCTTTGTCTGTACCTCTTGACCAAACTAGGTGGAGCAGAGCCATCCCTGTCGCCGCAACATAGCTGCCCCTGCAAGCTGTTGGAAACCAGTCGATGCGATGTCTACTGAGCAGTCTATGATCTCCTCAGCTACTCTCTCCGTCCTGCAAAATTTTCAAGGCTTCAGCCCTGGAGGGCTCCGGGATGAGGGCCACAAGGGCAGCCATGTCAGACCACATCTGACAATCTTATCGCCCTAGAATAGCTAAAGCATTCGCTGCTCTCACCATGTTAGAGGCCATTGATGAAAATTTCCGCCCAAAGGCGTAAACGCGACGACCCTCCCGATCTGGAGGAGCTGTAATAGGTGATGCTGGGTTCCGTGAGCGTCGCTGAGCAGCTTGAGTGACCACCGAATCAGGCTTCGGCTGCGAAATCAGGCGCGCGGGGAAACCAATTGGTGCCTTATATTTCTTTTCTAGGCGAGACATTTGTGCAGGGATGGTATTTGGTGTCTGTAGGAAGGTACATCCTGACTATGGTTGCCCCCAACTTTTTTGCCCTGTGTTTTAGCTGGTTTTGGACATAGTCGACCTGGGACCCTGCCAATCAGGACCCCAGGCCTACTGCTCTCTTTAAAATGGATTCCATGTACCCTAGGTACATTTCCAATTGGTACTGGGCCACCCTATCAGACCCTGTAACTCAGGGCATGGGTGTACCCAGGGCTGCCAGGGGCTGCAGCATGTATTATGCCACCCCTGGCTGGCCTCCTAAATTTGACACAACTGGCTGCATGACAGCTGGGGCAAAGTTGTGTAATCACCCTTTGCTGTAGGTGTAGTATACCTATACCTAACCCTAAAATGGACACACAGATTCCTATCAGTCACTCCTATGGCAGGCCTTGACAATCCTGAAGGCAGAGTGCTTGGAATCGTGTGAGATGGTGCTCTGGCATGAGCTGAGCCTGTCTGCAGCTTGCGGAACCAAGTCCTAATAGCTGTTCCATGATATCGCATACCATATACTCTTAAGTGCATTATAATCCTCGCGGTTAAATGCTAACTTTGGTATTGCTTTATCAAAACATGTCGAGTAAGGTGTCATACGAATTGGAATACTAACCCCTCGCCAATTCTGGCGACGGGGTTAGCATTCCACCCTTCTAGAGGGACACGACATGTATGTAACTGTGAACCCCGGTTAAAGTTAACTGAAGCCTCAGCTCCACAAAATGGATGCTGCCACCACAGACACGAGTCTGACCCCCTGTAGCTGGGAGTCCTTCCAGCGAGGGGAGCCTGGACAAAGGGTTTCCTGTCAGGGGCGGTGCTAGCACCGTCCCAGACATGGTTTTGTGTATCCTGGGTAGGCAGGGCTTTACAGGAAGGTGACTGCTGAGTGGCACCCCGGTGCTCACTACGCATAGGCCGGTCTGAACCAGTTCCAGGGGCACACCAGCCCCTGGCCTGGGGAAGTCCGGCATGGCTGAGGGGTGTAACCACCCCCCACCTAGTCCCACCCATAGGCAGGACCTAGTCACCGGGTCAGCCCCCTTTTTTAGTATAAAGATGGGAGCGGGCCCCCTGTTCAAATTAGATCATCTTTGGAATCAAGACACGACTTTCTGCGAAAGGACTTCACGATTTCTTCATCAAGATTCTCCCTTGTGGCTAAGGAGTAGTCACCCTGCATCAAGCGGGCACCATCCTAAAGAACACTGCGGTCTGCTGCAAGTCCTTCATCACGAATCCGACGACCCAGCTCGACGAGACCCGGCTTCCCTGGCACCTCTGACCTCTACTCACCTCTACAGCCAAGCTGAGAACCGTGAGTGCGACGAGACCTCGAGGGACCGACGATCGCCAAGACTGCACGACATCTTTACTGCAAGCCCACCGTGTCCTCCACGGATGAGTGCTTTGGGGTCCGAGAAGCCCCGACCCTGCACAGCTCCAGCACCCAAGATCAGCCTCCCTGCATCTCCACGATCTGCGTGGGGCCCTTCTGCTGTTTGCTGTGCACCGCGTTGTTTGGCTACTAGCCGGCTGGCTTGTGGCCTTCTGAACGACGTCCGACGACATCACTGCTGCTGGCCTGGTTGCTCCAGACTGGCCCTTGCTTCCTTCTTGAAGAGAGGCACCCCGGACCCTCCTGGTCCACTCCAGACGCCATTTTAAGTCCACCAAGTGGGCTTGAATTTGCCAAGGCTTTGTTGCCCAATCCTGGGTCCAGCGACGCCGACAGCTTCTATCTTCGTGGGACAGCTCGATCCTCCTTCCTGGTCGCCGACAACGCCTCCTGGTCCGTGAGATCTCCGAGCTCAGCGTCACCCACACGCCTTGTCGAGGTGGCTACCATCCGGTGCCCTCCTGGTGCCCACTGACTACTGGCTAGTAGTCTCGAACTTGGTCCCCTCTGCTTTCAGGTGTCATCTTCCATCGATCCAGGCTTGGATCCACCGAACTTTCTTCACTGGTCGCCTGCCAGCAACTTCTTTCTTCCAGGCTCCTGGTCCGTCAACGAGGATTCCCGACGTCTTTTGAGTCCTATGCAGCTGCAGCCCCTGGGCTAGGTAACTTCGGCATTTCGGTGCCCCAGCATAGCCTCACTATCCAAGGGTCAGAATCTACTTTCGTTTTCTCCCTACCAGGTCGGGTTCGCCCGAGAACACTAACTTTGCAATTCCTAGCTACCATAGACTTTGTCCCGCATCTTGCGTGAGAGTGCACACACTGCACCCGAGTCCCCTGGGTCTCCTAGAAGTAATCTAACGATTCTATAGTCAAGTCCTAGCGATTCCAAAGCCTATTAGTACTGTACTTACCTGCTAGTAATTTCGCATTCCACTTTTCAAGTATATGGTTTTCCGTGCCCCTCGGGCATTTGTATGTACTGTGCTAACTTAAGTATTTTTGTAAGAGTTTTGGTTTGTGCTTAGTACCCTGTCCTCATAAAGAGTACAGGGCTGTTGTGATTCTTAATAAATAACTGTTTATTTTCATAACACTTGTGTGGTGTCCTTTCACTTGGTGTTCAAGGGGTATATGTGGTATAACAGCTGGCTTAACACGCCCTCTCGAGTCTTTAGCCTTAGACTGCTCGTATCCACGCTACTAGGATAGCTGGTCTATAAGGTTGACTTACAACCAATCATCAATAAGGGTTGCTGGACTGATACATAGTGTTCACTAGAATAGTGACCACTGCATATCAGGCCACCTTCTCACAGTGTCTGCATAAGTTTCAACCCTTCGTTCCATAAGAAATCAATAATAGGGACTGCATGGACCTGCTTAAATGGCTGATTCTTAAAATCATACAGTAAAAAGTACTCTTCTCTTTGGACTCTTGGCAGATTAAAGCCTTGAACCGCTCTGTCCATTAACTGATGGAAGCTGGCAATGTCCACTGGCGGGGAATCCCAAGGTGTCACTGAAGGAGGGGACGGCATCTGGATTTGGTAGTCGTCCCAATCGGCCATGGTGTTGTCGTCGTCATCATCCTGGACTTCGCCCTCTTCACGATCAGGGGTAACTTCATCCTCGTCATCGGCATACACAGTAGTGTGAAAGAAGGTAAGGAATCTATCACCAACGTGTCTCTTTCAGATGTCTGGACTTGCGGGGACGGTGCAGAAGGTGGTGGTAGCGGATCTACAGGAGGCGGCACTATAGGCACAGGTGCTGCTGGAACTGGCGAACCCTGATGTGATGGGGGAAATAGCCTGTTATAATCCTCCAAAATATGTTGTAGGTTAGAAAGGAGAGACAGAGGCAGTGTCACTGTTTGAACCTGCACAGCTTGTTCTTCATCCTGAAAATAATTCTCTTCCGGTTCCTCACCCTAGTACTGGCACTTAATGACTAATTCCGAAGGACTGCATGCCGCCCCAAAAGGGCCAACGTCTTCCCCTTCTGAGCCAGAGTACTCTTCAGAGCCAGTGGCAAACAACGGCGAAGGTGGCTGCTTGTCGTCTGGAATAGACAACTGGTCTACCTGAACCTGGCGACGTTGGTGTAGTGGGCCGACGTTGAAAAGACCAGAACCTGACGTTGGAAATGGCAGCAATGGCAACGATGCAAAAAAGGAGGTAGTCACCGTCGACGAAGACGTCGTCGACTTAGCTGATGACGGCAGAAGCGTCAATGAATAGGCAGATGAGAATTCCGCCGTCGACGGCACCGTCGTCGACGGGTCTGACGACGAAGTGGCCGTCGACGGAGTCGTCGACTATGACGAAGATGCAGCCGTCGACGAAGCACTCGTTGGCGGGATCGACGACGAAGATTTAACAGCTCTCGTCGAAGATTTCGTCGACGACGAGAGAATTCTCTTTTTCGGCGACGAGAGGATAGGTATCGTTGATGAGACTGGTCTAGAGCCCAAGATACCTTCGTTGTAACCGTAGTCGACGAGCCAGCAGCAGATGTCGTCACAGTCGCCGTCGACGAGCCGGAGATGGCAGATCTAGTTGTCGGGGCGATAGTCGACACTCCTGTCGGCGATTTAACATGTTTCTTGGTGGAAACATGACTGGAAGAAGCAGAAGATGCCTGAGAGTCATATCTCGTGGGCGAAGCAGGAGGAGGTGAAGACACCGCAGGAGCCACAGAAAGAGAGAGTTTCTTTTTCTTTAGAAATGGAGAAGGCAAATCCTGCACACTGCTACGCTTACTGGCTGCTTTAGAAGTACTAGACGTAAGGCTGTCAGCGTCAGAAAGAGGGTTATCCTTGTCCTTAAGGCTCTGCAACCAGAGGAGGAGACAGCCTTCCCTGTCTTTAAGGGTCCTAGTAGAAAAGGTCCTGCAAAACTTACATTTGCTCACCTCATGGTCCGGGTAAAGGCAATATATACACTTGCTGTGGGGATCTTCAGTGTATAAGCGCAGCTTCCCACAGGAAGAACAGGGTCTAAATAAAGACTTCTTACTTGAAGACATGTCTAAACTGGAATCCAGAAGAAAAGTTGAGATAAACTGCAGAGCTCAGGGAGACTCCCTTCATACGATGTGCGGTAGAAAATCTGAGGGACTGAGCTCTGAGGAGAAGGTTCTGGAGAGGTGCTTGCGCCTGATTGGCTGCAGTTTGGACTAACTTAATGACATGGATATGTTGCAAGTGTTTTTCTCTCTGCCATGTATTCCTATGTAGGAATTATGTATTGGTATTTCTATGCATTTCTACTGTGTATTTGTATGTGTTATGTTTTTACATACTTATGTTATTAGCATCTTATTGCTATGATATTTACAGTGGGACTCCCACTTCGACGACGGGAAATATTCAAGCATGCAAATCTATGAAAGACACCCCAATACTGGTGAAACCCTAATCTCTACGTACAATAGAGGCCCTAGCCCTACCAGTAGTCCCACCCAAAGTCCAAGCAACCAATGGCACAGGAAGCCCTTGTGCCTACTTCCAATAGAAAGACTAACCCTACTCTTAGTCCCACAACCAGTCCAGCACCCAATCACACCAGAAGCCCTAATCGCTACTTCCAATTAAAAGTCTAACCCTTGTCCCACCTTAGTTCCAACAACCAATAACACAGGAAACCCTAGTCCCTACTTCCAATAGAAATCCTAACCTAGCCCTAGTCCCAACCCTACATTTATTGAATCACAGACCCAGAAATCAATCAGAACACTGAAATACCCAACCAATGAGGACAGTAACCCTAATCCAATAGAAACCTCAGATAGAACCACCAATCAGTGTACACATGTGACAAACAATATCAGACCATATAAAGTCGCAGCGACCTCAGACAAGGTTTGTTGGCCAGGGAGTTGAAAGCTGCTTTTCCTGTTCAGAATCTCCTAGGAGCCCGACAGGCTCAATCCACACGTTGGACTTCTGCAGGTAAAGGCCTCACTAACTTGAAATCTAGCAATATTGTTTGAATAAAACTTTACTCCCTCTACTGGCCAAAAAACGAAGTGCACAGTCCCAAGTAAACACAGTTTAAACAGCTCACAGAAGCACCCTCTGATGTAGAATATCCCTGTTGCGGGGGGGGCTGGTTTCACTGGCTTGTGAACATAAAACGGTGGCTGGGGGTGAATTGTTTTAACATACAGGTCATAGCACAGAGCAAAGGAGAAATTTGGAGGGAAAACTGAAAGTCATCAGCAATGAGAGGGAACAACTACAGAGTTTGAACTGCAAATCTCACAATTCAACACGTTAAATGGAAGCAATAATGGGCAGGACAAAAAGTTTAAAACACAAAACAGGTGATAAAATATCCAATCACAGGCAGGTTAAAACTACAATTCTTAAACTGTAACAACCACAGGCAAAGACAGAAATCATAGAAAGATGAATTTTGCTACTGTTTAAAACAAAAATACTAACTATATATATTTTTTTTAAACAAAAGCTTGGTCTTTTTGTCTGCATCAGGCCATATATGCTGCAGTGGCAGTCTGCATGGCATAGGTGAGGGGTCCCTTTTCAGTCCCAATGCCCTAGGTACCATTTACTAGGGACTTACAGTGGGCATGAAGGGCCAATTGTCCAATCATTTTAGGGAAAGAGCACTGGCAACATGACCACCAGGGACTTATTACTCTTACAGTCAAAGTTGCATCAAAAGCTGGCAAAAAGTGGGGAATTACTGGAACAGAACCCCATTTTCTCACACCTATTCTTCACATTCAATCTTTCATACCGATTCATGCAGTGCACTGCTGCTTACTCGCAGCTACAAGTTCAAAACACACTCTGGCACTTATGTATTCCATGAAAACTACACTTTAGATACACCATAACTAACACCTTCCCTTATCTTACACAGGAACATTTGATCCCTACCTAATCGTCCACTTGGACAACAAATAAAATACCATTTGCCCTTTGATCTTCGGGTGGATATTTTGGGGTCACCAGCAGACGCTACACACAAAATTCTTGCTTGATTAGCTCTCTAAATCCTTCTGGCTGCATGCCGTACACATGCTTAATAATGATAAACCTGTGTCTAGAATTAACAGATCTGTGGTGGAATAAAATATAGTACAGCAACCATGGACAAAATCAAAGTAAACCTCCTTATATGGCCCCATTTGAAAGACCTAGCTCTACAGATATAGGTCCCATCTTAAATGTGTCTTATGCCCTTCTCTATCTGGATCCTCCACAACCATTTATTTGTACTCTATTTATGATTTAATATACCTCAATCGTTATTATGGAACTTTTTGATACTCAAATACCTATATCATTTATATTTGTTGACTTTTGGTTTCTGTCACCACTCAAGTCCCAAATAACCAAATAAGACAAGGTCGGTTCTTCTTTGATGAAGCTATTAACATACATGTTGTACATATTGCATTTTGCAAATGTTGAACTGGAGGTTGGAGGGCTGTAAGAAGTGGGACCAGGATGATCCGAACAGGGGATCTTACTTAGTAAGTATTAATTTATCCCTCTGTAAAACAGTATCACTATAATATCTATGTGCCTTGTGAGGGTACAAAAGGTGAAAAGAAGGTGGGAGTTCTGTGGGGGTACAGTGTACAATACTTCTCTATAACTGAAACAAGAAGGTAAGAGCTCAATCAGCTTTTTACAGTTTCCAGCAGGAAGAGCTAGATAATCACAAACCCTGGCAACCACTCCATTCTCAATCTTCATCAGTGCTTTTTATAGACTCCTAATAATCAGTCTTCTACCCTTTGATTATCACAGGAAGGCAGTGCACAGATTAAATACTATAGCAATCCGGGAATGGCAAGGTTTATTTTTTTTAATGAAATATCCATTTACCCTTTCTTCTTCTTGCTGCTCCCACAAATCCATGTCGCTGATTCTCTGCTCTTCATATGCTTTTGTAATGAGTGGGATTTCTTCTAATCGTTTTGCTCTCTCAAAGTGGTCAATCTAAAATGCAAAAGCAACCAGTAGTTATACTATTTAGCTACTTCAATTATGGCACACTCAGATACAAAACAAATAAGTTTAAATTAGGGCAGAGAAGCAAAAAGAGAAACAAAACCCTCCCACCAAGCAAAAGGAGTGCAGGTACTCCGTAATCTTGTATTGCCATTCTGTTCACCTTTTGTTTAAGCACAACATAGCTAATGATGCTTCAGGTTATAATGATTTAATCAGGTTACAATACCACATCATCAAGGCTGGACATAAAAACACAGCCAAACCACCAGAAAAGACTGATTCTGAGTAAATATCTTTATTTTATTTATTTTGAAAGATTGGGCGCTTCACTGAGTAAACCTAGGGCAAAGTATGATGTACAACCATTATTGCGCCCTGATACAGATAGTTACAGAAAGTGTATGCAGAAAATCAGAAAATATCTTGGTGGCTCTGTGCCATATCAAACTCATTTTGTTGGAGCTATATGTAGGAGGCTGGCTCAGTATATGGTGTACACCCAGTGCTGGCTCTAGGGCGGTGTGATCGGCACCACCGCACTGGGCGCTGCCTTGGAGTGGGGGCGCCATTTATGTAAGGATATCAACATTTTAAAAGCACCTGCTGCTGTGTTTCTGGCCTCTAGCAAAAAAATCAGGCATCAATTAAAATGTCAAGAAAACTCCAGTGATTTATCATCTTCCTGGAAAGAGACCAGAGGTTTATCTAGTGGAAGTTGCGACTCATCCTAAAGTAGCGCAGAGGGTTCAAATGCCTGCTGCTAAGAACGTGTAGCATGCAGAACACAAGATGCATATAACGAAAATAGGTCAGTGGGTTATTGCTTCTGTAAAAGAGCTCTTTTTGTTACTTGCAGTTTATAAGTCATCGGATCGAATATGCGACTTACCAGTATGCATCTGTTCTTGGCATGTAGGGCTGCTGACATTCATATCTGTGAATAGATCGCCGCCTAGTGTTGGGTCCGGATGATCGCACATTGTTGTCCTGGAAGAGTCTTCGAAGTATCACGAGATAGGTGGCTCCTCCCCTGGACTACAGTGAGCATGGGCATCGACTCCATCCCCAGATTGTTTTTAGCCATTGTGGCAAAGATGGAGTGTAACCCTGTGAGTGATGACCATGCTAAGAGTATTTCTGAGTGCTGCAGCCGCTACAGGTGCCGGGAGGAGGGCGGGCGATATGAATGTCAGCAGCCCTACATGCCAAGAACAGATGCATACTGGTAAGTAGCATATTCGGTTCGAGGCATGTGGGCTGCTGAATTCATATCTGTGCATAGAATACATAGCAGTCCCTCCATTAGCTGCGGCCGCCTGTGCCAGCTGCAGCAGTTTGAAAAAGTGCTTTTAGAACAGCCCGCCCTACAGCTGCCTGCTGTTTGGCGTGCACATCTACACAGTAGTGTTTCGCAAATGTGTGTGTGGTAGACCATATGTCTTCTAAAGGAATATTTCCAAGGAAAGCCATGGAGGCCCCCCAACTTCCGGGTGGAGTGGGCCCGTGGGGGGACCGTTACAGTACGCTTGGCTTTTTGATAGCAAATCTGAATGCACTTAACGATCCACCTGGCTATACCTGCTTTGGAAATGGGGTTGCCTTTGTGGCATTGATGTAACAGAGTGCCCCATATGGTGTTCCCTCCCACTCGCTCATCAAAGGCTGCTCACTCCCCTTCTCCCCCGCCCCACACCCCATCCGACTTGTTCTCCGTCCAGCCCACCTATTCCCTGTGATTTCTCCTGATGCTCCCCCTTATCCCCCCCTCAGTATCCATCTGAGTTACCGCATCGATTTCCATTAAACACCCTTATTAGATTTTGCTCGTAAGTTAGAGCGTTTCCATTCTTGTTCTTTCTGACGAACGAGTAACCTGGCAGCTATTACAGTTTCCATCCACAATTCATCCTCTCTCAAGATCTGCGTTCACTTCGACTCTAACCCCTTCAGTCCACTCTCAGATCGAACGTGTGTACAATAACCACACTGCCCCTAAACCCATCAAGAGTCACCCACAGCCTGGTTACCCCCCAGACCACATGCTGCACTTAATCTTTAACACTGAGCCCGCTTTTACATTCAGAACACGGGTGCACACATTTAACAATGCCACCCGTGGCTCGCTGCCCGTCATCCTCGTTTATAGGACGCACATTCCCCCTGCAGCAGTCTCCGCTGTCAGCCATTAGCAGACTACATCTGGCTGCCGTAATGACCATCCTCGCGCCATCAGTCCCGGGGTCTAATCCTCTGCCTGTCCACGTGCTGGGTAAGAATTATTCAACAGTCTTTACTCAGTTCTTGCCTGAATTGTGTTTTTGTTTTGTTGCATGCTAGGCCCTGTTTCTTAGCAACTACATTTTTCCAGTTGGCATAGGAATAATTTTTCTTTCAGCATTTACGTTTCCATAGCTGTTTGTTTGGCTATTTATTGTTTCCATTCACCATCCTTTCAGTGACATAGCACATCACTAAGCTGATGAGTGTTACTCTTTGTAAGTTCATTTACTAGGATATATATATATATATATATATATATATATATATATATATATATATATATAGATATATATAAATAAATCTATAGGTAGGAAAACAACTTGCTGCTGAATGCCACACAAAGTTCGAGTTTTTTGTGCCTTTCTGCCCTCTGCATCACCACATCATCACTCAGCGCCACCCCATCATCACTCAGCGCCACCCCATCATCACTCGGCGCCACCCCATCATCACTCGGCGCCACCCCATCATCACTCGGCGCCACCCCATCATCACTCGGCGCCACCCCATCACTCGGCGCCACCCCATCATCACTCGGCGCCACCCCATCATCACTCGGCGCCACCCCATCATCACTCGGCGCCACCCCATCATCACTCGGCGCCACCCCATTATCACTCGGCACCACCCCATTATCACTCGGCACCAGCGAGCAACACCACCACAGCACCAGCCAGCAACACCACCACCACCACAGCAACAGCCAGCAACACCACCACCACCACAGCACCAGCCAGCAACACCACCACCACCACAGCACCAGCCAGCAACACCACCACCACAGCAACAGCCAGCAACAACACCACCACCACAGCAACAGCCAGCACCACCACCCCAGCATCACTCAGCACCACCCCAGCATCACTCAGCACCACCCCAGCATCACTCAGCACCACCCCAGCATCACTCAGCACCACCCCAGCATCACTCAGCACCACCCCAGCATCACTCAGCACCACCCCAGCATCACTCAGCACCACCACAGCATCACTCAGCACCACCACAGCATCACTCAGCACCACCACAGCATCACTCAACAGCATAGCAGCAATAGGCACAACACCAGCATCACTCAGCGACACCCCAACATCACTCAGCCACACCCCAACATCACTCAGCGACACCCCAACATCACTCAGCGACACCCCAACATCACTCAGCGACACCCCAACATCACTCAGCGACACCCCAACATCACTCAGCGACACCCCAACATCACTCAGCGACACCCCAACATCACTCAGCGACACCCCAACATCACTCAGCGACACCCCATCACTCAGCGACACCCCATCACTCAGCGACACCCCATCACTCAGCGACACCCCATCACTCAGCGACACCCCATCACTCAGCGACACCCCATCACTCAGCGACACCCCAACATCACTCAGCGACACCCCAACATCACTCAGTAACACTCCAACATCACTCAGCAACACCCCAGCATCACTCAGCAACACCCCAGCATCACTCAGCAACACCCCAGCATCACTCAGCAACACCACAGCATCACTCAGCAACACCACAGCATCACTCAGCAACAACACAGCATCACTCAGCAACAACACAGCATCACTCAGCAACAACACAGCATCACTCAGCACCACCCAAAAATCACCATTAGCACCAACACAGCATCACTCAGCACCAACACAACACCGCTCTGCGCCATCACATTATCACTAGGCAGCAACCCAAACACTCAGCGCAACACTAGCAACACCAAAGCACCACTCTACACCACAACAACACAAATCAGCACCACCACAGCAACACTCAAAGCAAAGACCAAAGCCATTGGGATTTGTAATATCAATACATGTAAGTGAGGGAAAAACTAAACATGTAGCTTTACTAATGCTATAGGTGTCACATTTGCTAATTTTATAACTATTGGCATTTCAAAGAACAATATTAATAATTTTTATATTTTAAAAACATAAACATAACTTAAAAAATCATTATATTTACAAGACCAATAGCTCCAACTTTTCTAATACGAGACCTATTGCATTTCCAATGCTTGTTTTAGTTGGTTCCGAATGCGGTTTCGGCATCGATGAGCCGCTGCCAGTCTTCGGCGCCGTGTGCTTAGGTGTCGGAGTGACTATCAACGTGGTTGACTAAGATGGCTTTTTCTTTGGTGTCGGTGTAGGATCGGCACTATGGATAGGCTGGCTCGAGCCCGAGCTGCCTGAAGGCTTAATGGGCTTCTTTGCCGGGCCCGAAGGGGGGGTGTTGGAAGAAGTCTCTCTGTGTGCACCCGGGCCCGAAGGTGAGGGTGTGCCCGAAGCCTTTTTAAGAGGGTGTCGAGGAAGGGTTGGGGTAGACAATCTTACTTACGACCCGTTGAGCTGGAGTGACTTCCTCGACGTCGCAGTCTTCGGCGTCTGAGGAGGTGATACTCTCTTCGGCATGCTGGTGTTCTGGCACGTCGACGCCCTCTTCGAAGATGTCGTCGGGGATCGAAGCTGACGAGCGAGCCATTGTTCTTCGAGCTAGTCGGTCCCGGATCATCTTCTTGGAGCAAAAGGAGGAACAAGCGGAACAGTCTTTGGCCTCGTGCTCCGGTGAGAGGCAAAGGTTCGGCCCACATCGAAGACACATCTTGAATGGCGTTGTTTCCATGAGTCAGAAAGTAAGGCCTAGGTAGGCCCGAAGGCCTTTGTCGACTACCAGAATCGAAGACTTCAAAGTGGTGAAGAATAGCGTCGATGTGGAGCACGTTCGAAACAATACCGTCGAACTTGGTGAGGATTGCGCGCCGAAGGAAATTCGGTTCCTAACCGGAGCGCAGGAAACACATCCGTGCCCGATGGCGGAAAAAACAATCTGAGGATGGCGCCAATGCCCATGCGCAATGTGGTCCAAAGGAGGAGTCACCTATCTTGTGACTTCCAAAGAACTTTTCAGGACAACAACAAACTGCAAACATCCAGGCCCAACACTAGGTGGCGATCTATGCACAGTGTGCAATCTGCAGCTCATATGCCTCAAACAAATGAGTTATTTGTATCAAGGTCTTTTGAGTTATGGTCTTTTGAATTAGGGTTCTGGGGTTAGATTCGGGGGTCTCCCAGGGTCAGTGATGCACGGTTGCTGCACCCTCAGCGGCACTCGGGCGGCCGGGTGCAGAGTGTTGACACCCAATGTTATCCTATGGAGGATAGGGGGCTCCGGTTGGTGGCGGCTGACAAGCAAGCCACTGGGTTGTGGGAGCAAAGCTGTAAGAAAGTGGCTCTGTATATACTGGACAAAAGTAAGGTACAGTGTGTACAGAGTCCACAGCCCCCAGAGGTTTGGCAGAGGCTAAAGTTAGATATAACTATACTCTCTAAAGTAGTAGCTTGCTCGAGCAGTAAGGCAGTATCGGGGACAGTGTAAAGCATTTGTTGTATACACTTGTGAGAAAGTGCCATCTTTCTAGCATTGGTATGCCCCCACTTTTTGCTGAACTGCTAATGTGCTTTGACTGAGTGTGCCCTGGGCTCCTGCCAACCAGGTGCCCAGGACCTGTGTAACTTCCCTAAAACTGTGTTGAAACCAAAACCCAATTGGCCTCTCTGGCCACCTGTCAGCCCCTAGTAAATGGTACCCTAGGTACCCAGGTCATGGTGGCCAGAGAAGACCCCTAAGGGCTGCAGCACTTATTGTGTCACCCTTAGGGGCCCTGAACCCCGACACGCCCACACTGCCTTTGCAGGCTGTCTAAGTACCAAACTAAACAGATAGTCAACATGGCACACATCCCTGTGTACCATGCCCACAAAACCCACTGCACTGGCATACCTCAGTCACCCCTCTAGCTGGGTGCCTTATGCCAGCAGTGTGGGCACAGGTGCATGAGCCCTGTGCCCCTACAATATACAGGGCCATTCCTGGGCACTAAGTGCAGTGATGCCATTAAGAGTATATGGTGCTGGGAGGTTGTCATTACGAACTCCACAGCACCATAATGGCTACACTGAAGACTGGCAAGTTTGATATCAAACTTCTCAGCACATTAAACCCGCACAGATGCCAGTGTGGGATTCAATGTAAAATGCACCAGAGGGCATCTTAGAGATGTCCCCTGAAAACCTAACCTACAATCCACGTCTGGACTGAGAGGCTGCCTAGGCTGCCACACAGCAGACATGTTGCTGGATCGCTGGGTGGAGAGCCCCCCGCTCTCCTGAGCCGGCAACAATGCACATCCTGGGTGAGGTGCTAGGTCTCCTCCCCCAGGATGGGCAAGGGGAAGCTTCGAAGGCATGCCACCTCTGAGCCTCTCCAGACCATTTGCTCTACCCAGCAACTGGCACCCACCAGTTCTGACCCCCACTCCAGCGGAAAGACTGGTGGGAAACCCCACGTCATGAAGGAGGGTGTGCCAGCCTGTGCCAACCCCACCCCTCAGGTTGAAGCGGCTAAGTGAAGCATGACCCCGGGCTCCGGCCATCTTGAAGATGGAGAGCCCTGCCCAATTACAGCTAGGCTCCTGCCACCCTCCCACAGGAGATGAGCAGACTAGGGTGTGTACCCAACCCGGGACAGGGTCCTATTGGTCCCTGCCCTTGCCCTACCTGTAACGCCGGTAAATTCAGTACTTAGGGGCACCCTGAACCTTCCTTCCTCAGAACCCGATAGGAAAACCAGAAAGAAGATCAAGAAGACCACGCGCTGCGCAGCTTCTAACAGGAAGACACCAACTGACTTGGCCCCAGCCCTACCGGCCTGTCGACTCTGGAATCTGCTCCTTCGAAATCCTGGTGACTCCTGCGGACAGCAACCTTGGAAACCTGAAGGACCTGCCTGCCTTGACCCTCTCAAAGATTGGGACTCCCCTGAGCAGAGGCTCTACTCCAACAACCATGCCCCTGGTGCCAGCCAGGGGTCACGAATCGAGCCCACTCTGCACCCGCTGAGCACAGCCCGTGCCAGAGTGATCCAAGACCACGGCGACTGGGACCCTAAGTCCAGTGCCCAGAGACCCTCCTTGACGACGCAGACTACTACTGCAGCCTCAGAACCAGGAACCCCCCTCAACTGCAACCAGCTGGGGGTAAGATTTCCAGACGCCAAAAGACACCCCTGCACCGGGCGCCCCCGGTCTTCTGTGCCTTCCTTTGGGGTACCTACCTCTTCTCCAAGATCCCAACTTACCTCTCGAAGCGGTGGTCGCACCTGAAGAATCACTGTTCACGAGCCTGCAGTCTTTTTTCACTTTTTAACTTTCCCATTGGATAACATTGACCACCCAACGGCTCAAACGCACCCTGCACCCAGCCGCCTGAGTGCTGCTGGAAGTGCAACTACTACCCTACTCTACTTCCCCACTTGCACTGAGTAAGTGACCAGGAGCTCAGCTCCCACAGCCGCATGGCCTGCTTGCTTTCAGCAACCAAAATGACCGTTATCCGCCATTGAATTGCATTGGGCCTACTCTCACTGCACCCGGCTGCATATTCCTTAAAAATGGTGCCAACTACGTGAGTACTTAACTGTCTTAGGTAGAGATCTTAGTGCTAAACTTAGGAGTCTAGTACTGGATTACAAAAGTAACGAGAACGAGCTTTACCTGTGAATTGAATTTCCTCCCGTAGGATAACATTGGTGGGTTTTCACTGAAAAGTTTAAGTGTTAACTTTGAAAAAAACATTCATAATCTTTAAAAATCACAACTGTAACCAAAATGCTTTTACTTCACGGTTTACAGCTTATGTCCAGGTACTGAATCCAGGATCCAGTCCTGTGGTTAGAAAAGTAATCCTTAAAGTAAATCAACTGCATTTATGTAGAAAAACCCATTGAGCTCAATGTTAAATTGTGTTTGAACTTGTGTTGCCTATTGCAACCACTGTAGCTATTGTTCTTACAAAGTCTATTGCCTTTCTGCAAAGTAATTACCTGAAGTCACTCCTATTGATAAAAGTATATTTTGATACCTGTTGGTTCTAAAAATAAAACTATATCTTTTGAAATAAAACAATTGGCCTAGAGTTCAGTTCTTGAGTGTGTGAAACCTTTTGCTGACTGAGTATGTACAACAAATGCTTTACACTGTCCTCTGATACTGCCTTACTGTTCGACCAAGCTACCACTTTAGAGAGTAAGGTCTTATCTGACTTTAACCTCCGTCATACCTCTGGAGACTGGGGAATCTATACACACTGTACCTTACTTTGGTCCAGTATATATAGAGCCACTTTCTTACACACTTCAGCAATTCATCAAAAAGTGGGGGGCATACCATGCAATAAAGATGGCTCTTTCTCACAAAAGCTCCTAGGGTTAAGCTCAAGGCACGTTGGGGACCAAGTTCGCACCGAAGGGGCACCCTCAGCGGCGCTAGGGCAGCCAGGTGCAGGGTGCTGTTTTGAGGTTGGGTGCCCTGTTGATTTAAATGGGAATTCTCTGGGTCAAAGAAACACTGCAGGCTCGGGCGAGGTTCTTCCAGGAGTGACCACCACTTTGAGGGGTAAGTTGGGATGTAGAGGTATGGTTAGGCACCGCTGGGTTGGGCACACAAGGCAGTGGGAAGTCAGGTGCAGGGGTGCCTTTGGACGTAGGATTTTCTTACATGCTCTGGTCGTGGTAGGGGGAGGGGTCCTCTGGATTGAGGCTGCAGGCGTCGTCTGGAGGCTTGAGACAGGTCAGGGGTCGCCGAATCTCTGGTCAGGATCGTCAGGGGAAACTCCTCATGGTGTTTGTTCACTCAAACATGGGCCGGGCTCGACAAGTGCAGAGTGTGCTGGATTCGCAGTTTCTGACTTGGCACCTTGTCCCAGGATGTGCATGGTTTCAGGCCCGGAGGGCAGCAAGCCCTCGACACAGGGGTCCAGAAACATGTCAGCCATTCAGTCAGGTCACTGGGAGTTGGTCGAGTTTCAGGAGGAATCTCCAAGATGCCCTCTGTCGTGCATTTTACATTAAATCCCACGCTGCCATCAGTGTTGGTTTAATGTGCTGAGAAGTTTGAAACCAAACTTCAGTCTTCAGTGTAGCCATTATGGTGCTGTGGAGTTCATAATGACAACTCTCAGCACCATATACTCTTAATGGCAGCACTGCACTTACAGAGCCCAGGAATGGACCTGGGTACTGCAGGGTTACAGGGTTCATGCACCTGTACCCTCGCCACTAGCATAGGGCACCCAGCTAGAGGGGTGACTGATGTATGCCAGGGCATTTTTTTGTGGGCATGGTAAACCGGGATGTGCGCCATGTCGACTCTGTTTTGTACCAAGACACTCAGCCTGCAAAGGCAGTGGGTGTGTCGCAGGGCGTCCAAGGGTGGCACAATAAGTACTGCAGCCCTTAGGGGCCTTCTCTGGTCACAGTGCCCCGGGTACCTATGGTACCATTTACCAGGGGCTGACATTTGGCCAGAGATGCCAATTGGGTTTAGACTTCAATGCCGGTTTAGGGAAGGAACGCATACCCTGGGTACCAGATTGGCAGGAGCCCAGGGAACACTCAGTCAAAGCACATCAGTAATTCAGCAACAAGTGGGGCCATAACATGCAAATAAAAGGGCACTTTCTCACAGTAGTCATGAACCAAAGTCACAGGAAGGTGGACCATAGTTTCACTAATAGGCTCCATATATTGAATTTTTGCTTGCGGAGGGTGATATTTTTGCTGATAGTAACCTTCATAGTCATCATCCTCATGTTGATATTGCACATGAAGCCGAGAGGGACTGTGAGCAGGGCCAAACATCCCATCACCATCAGACTCCTCTAAAAATGTTGAAGCTGGTTAAGGAAAGACTATTGCAGGATTCTGGAAAAAAACACCTTGTCGACTGGTTCGTCGACGGGAACGTAATTGATGGATATATAGGCATGATTTATAACATCGAAGGGCGCTTATGACCAAGCGTGGGATACAGCGTCAGCTTCGTAGAAGGCAGCGTTGTCAGCTGTTGACGAGAACATTACCGGAGCGTATGAAGAAGCAGTCAGCATTGTTGAACGTGGTCGATGGAACCAACGTCGATGAGTACGCCGACAAGAAGGTAGTTGTCCTAGTCGCTGTCAACGAAGTGGTAGTCTGTGGTGTTGAAGCCTTCGTCGCCGTTGAAAGCATTGATGATAACAGTCGTAGACGATGTAGATTTTGACGGCTAGGTAGGAGAACCAACTTTAGATGGTGATTTTTGTGTCGACCGGCACCCAGATGACAACACTGTCGACGATCTAAGCTTTCTAGAGACCGTAATGTTCATGGATGTTTCTGAAGATCGCTATTCTGTTTATGGCTTTTCTCCTCAGTAGGAAGTTAATGCTTTCCTTTTAGGGAGGTGCTTGCATCTTCCTGACAAGACTTTTCAGAAGCCTTTTCCTTGGCAACTTCCAGAGATTCAAGAGATCTTTCTCTCCTTTTGGTTGTTTCCTGAGAATCCTGTGAGGTAGAGCTCTCCTCATCCTCAGACATCAGATTTATTTTTCAGTCTCAGAAACCAAATCAATAGCCTACCCTCTCCGTCTTTAAGGGTTTTGGTTGAAAAAGTCCTACAAATCTTGCATTCTTTTACCTTATGTTGAGGGTAAAGGCAGTAGATACAGTTTTTATGGGGATCCCCATCATGCAGTCTCTTCTTACTGCATGCTCCACATGATCTGAAGAGACCTTTCTTTGAAGAATCCAACATTTTGAATAGAAATCTGGAAATTTGAAGAGAAAACTGAGCAGAGCTCAGGGAGACTCCCTTTCGCACGACATGCTGTATAAAATCTGAGGAACCTAGCCTCTCTTGGGATTGTTCTAGAGCATGCCATTGCCTGATTTGCTACTACATTGTAGCCTATTGTAGTATTATCTACTGCTTTTATATGTATAGCGTGCGACTCCCACTATGCGGATGATTCAAGCATGTCAATCTATGAAAGATCCAATGCTGGAGAACTCTGGAAACTGCAGAAAGGCAGTAAGGGCTGTGGACAAGACCGGTCTTATCAACAGTCTCTCCTTTGCTGTGTGACTTCTTCCGCCCTTCTTAGTAGGTTGCAGGAATCGCCTTTCTGGGTTCTGGAATGCCCCTTAAACGCTGTATTTAGGGTGCTTTTAATGGGTCTCATAGTAGCCAATGGGCTACTGGCATAAGGTGACTACTTTTGATTTACTCTGCATTCCAACCATCATCTGTGTGTGTTCAGCCCACGTGGGGGAGTGGGCACCATCCCTAACCCTGATTGGAGGGTGTCTGACATCTGCAAGATGCATTAAAGTGTGTGCTTCCTTTTGCCTCCCCACCTGAGGGGTGGGATTGACAAAAGTGGGCACACCTTCTGGGTTTCTCATTTTTCCCACCTGTTTTCCCACCGAAAGGAGGGAGGGAGGGGGGGGCAGAGAGGGGCTTCAAGGGGGCCAGCTCCTGATGGCAGGAGAGGCTGATGGTCACGCTACAAAGGCCCCAATACAGAGCGGACGCATCAAATTTTGATGCGCATGCGCGAGTAACCAGCGCGCGCTTCCCTCTGTGACGTGGCGGTTCTTACACACAACAGAGGTGAGAATTTCTTATGCGCCTGCGCTACTGACTAGTATGCACATTCTTCAGTATTGTGAGGCATCTGAATACGCATGCGCGTAGCGCTAATACTGCGTTCTCATCTATTATCGCGCATGTCCGTTCTTCCGATAGTTTGGCTTAACGGCAATCATATACATGCGCCTTAGAACCGGCGCTTTAACAACCTTTATTTTTGGCGGGCAATTGAGAGTTGATTACACTAATTATCCTATCACCGCCAACATAAAAGGGAGGAGTCCAGTCCACTTCCTCTCGGACAATAGAGAGAGGTACCGACGGACAGGTAAGGACTACCCCCCCCCCGTAGCCTTTGGGTAGCTTTTGAAACAAATTCCCTATCTTTAACCACTTACCCCTGTCAACTGTTGGCCAGACTGATTTTGTCCACAGTAGGATATAGAGTAAAGGGATGCTAGAGCCAAAAAGCAAGGCATATAACTTGGAGATTTATGCCTTTTTTCCTTTGCACCTTAGAGCGGGCCTCATATTTCCCGAGCGGTTGCCGGGTGAGGTGAGGCCATCTCCCACGCAGAGCGCGGTGAGTACACACAAACAATTTATTGGGTATGAGTAGTTGTGTGTCAGAGTTAATATACTCAGTAATAAGCTAAGTACAAATTTCTTATACTTTGTGTGTTGTCTGTACAGTCTCTTGTGAATAATTGGACATATATGTGAATATTGTTTGTTATTGTTTTTCAATAGGATTGAGAAATAATGTACATCTCCCTTGTGAACATTGGGACTCCAGGTTCCTGGTAGATATATGTACTATTATTATTATTTCTGTACCCTTTTTGCACTCACGCTTATATAGTGGCAGTAGCTTACCAACTAAGTCCTGATGAAAGCCGGATAGTATCCATTTTGGCTGAAACAGGTTGACCTCCTGCACAGCGCCATAGTGTAGTTATAAATTCACTACCAGGCGTGTTTTTATGTTTAACACTCAGACATTTTCCATTAAACATATTTTTGGCTAAGTCGTTAATTTTAATTCTTCACCACAGCACTGCACCACACACCCAGAAGACTATTCTTGAGTAACAGCTTGGCTAGAGATTTCGATCTCACATCCATATCCGCACCATCTTTTGATGGGTTGGGCGGCTGGTTGGATGTACTAACAAACATCCCATATGATGAAACTCCACCAGAAGGGTGGTCTGATGGGAATATCTCAGTCAGCTGTAATACTCTTCACTATTCACACATTCTAGTTTTCTCAAGTTTCTAGTACAGCAACACACACTTGACCGACCATTTTCCTCTTGTGTTTATTACACGCTACAAAGGCGCCAAGGTCTTTGAAGCTCCCCTGCAACAGATGGCTGTTCCTGACTGGGGAGGAGGTGCCCAGGAAAAGGTTACCCCCACCGCAGAGGTCCAGGAACTGGTTGTGGTGGCAGGCTGGTGTTCACCAGTCAGGAACCCACAAGTGGTTGGCTTGGTTCAGGGGTTCCCTCTAGAAGGGACCCCTGAGTGCACGGAATACTAAATCTGACACTGGAATCAGTGCAGGTTTATTTTTCTGAGAGGTTTGATACCAAACATCCCAGGATTCAGTAAAACCGTTATGGTGCTAGGAAACTCGTTCCTACATCATATACTTGGTATGGCTTTACTGTGCACTTATAATATTCAACAAGCACTGGCGTTGCCAATAGGTCTCGCAGTAGGAAAGTTGGAGCTATTACAATGGCAAATAGCAATGCCTTTTATTTTTGTTTTCATTTTAAAAACATAAAGGGCTTTGTCATTTACAAAACCAATAGCTCCAACTTTCGTACTGCGAGACCTATTGTGCACTGCACAGTGTGGGTGAAAGTGGCTTTGAGTGAGTTGCGTGGGTGAGTGGCGCTGCCTGGGCGAGAGTGGCGCTGCCTGGGCGAGAGTGGCGCTGCCTGGGCGAGAGTGGCGCTGCCTGGGCGAGAGTGGCGCTGCCTGGGCGAGAGTGGCGCTGCCTGGGCGAGAGTGGCGCTGCCTGGGCGAGAGTGGCGCTGCCTGGGCGAGAGTGGCGCTGCCTGGGCGAGAGTGGCGCTGCGCGGGCGAGAGTGGCGCTGCGCGGACGAGTGGCGTTGCGCGGACGAGTGGCGTTGCGCGGACGAGTGGCGTTGCGCGGACGAGTGGCGTTGCGTGGACGAGTGGCGTTGCGTGGACGAGTGGCGTTGCGTGGACGAGTGGCGTTGCGTGGACGAGTGGCGTTGCGTGGACGAGTGGCGTTGCGTGGTGAGTGGCGTTGCGTGGGTGAGTGGCGTTGCGTGGGTGAGTGGCGTTGCGTGGGTGAGTGGCGTTGCGTGGGTGAGTGGCGTTGCGTGGGTGAGTGGCGTTGCGTGGGTGAGTGGCGTTGCGTGGGTGAGTGGCGTTGATTGGGTGAGTGGCGTTGATTGGGTGAGTGGCGTTGATTGGGTGAGTGGCGTTGATTGGGTGAGTGGCGTTGATTGGGTGAGTGGCGTTGCGTGGGTGAGTGGCGTTGCGTGGGTGAGTGGCGTTGCGTGGGTGAGTGGCGTTGCGTGGGTGAGTGGCGTTGCGTGGGTGAGTGGCGTTGCGTGGGTGAGTGGCGTTGCGTGGGTGAGTGGCGTTGCGTGGGTGAGTGTGGTGTTGCGTGGATGATAGTGGGCTTGCGTGGGTGTGAGTGGTGTTGCGTGGGTGTGAGTGGTGTTGCGTGTTTGTAAGTGTTGCTGTGTGGGTGAAAGTGGCACAGAGCCTTTGATGTGGCCTGGCACAGGAGAAATGCTGCTGCTGCTAATTAAATATAACAAGCGAGACCTATTTTCTATGCCAATGCTTGTTATTGTTGACTTCCCTGATGTTAAAACAATAACAGCCTGTAGAAAGCTCAAATCCATGCAGTCTTCTATACGTGTGTGGGAGGAGTGCTGCTAGGGGAGGAGAAGCCTGATGCCGGATGGGGGCGGGAGAGCCTGGGAATGCGAGAGGCTGGGCTTGCATGCGATGCGCGTGCTGAACAGATGTCCGTGAGGTGTGGGAGGAGTGCCTGATGCCGGATGGGGGCGGGAGATGTTAAAACAATAACAGCCTGTAGAAAGCTCAAATCCATGCAGTCTTCTATACCCTGAAAAATCATGTGTACTGCGTGTCTTTACGAGTTCAAACCTGCAACAAGTTCGAAATATGGGCCGCTTTTTTTTATCTATCTAATTACACATGGGGGGCGCATTTATTTTGATGTCCGGGGCCGTAATCTTTCCCAGTCCGACAATGCCTTCTAACAAGCGGGCCGAGCTCTCAGGCACTTTGTGCTGGCCAATAACCAAGTGAGTGCAATATGCTTGGATGTGTGTGTGTCCTGCTCCAGAACTGAACCCGCAGATAAATCACACCAGGCAAACAACTTCAAGGCAGTGGAGGAGACAAGAAAGCAAGCTGCCACACTCTCCATCTCTCAAGACTTTATAAACATCAACTGAACACAAGTGGAAATTATATAAATCACTGGAACCGGTTAGCATGAAACAAGAGCTCCATCTGAGTCAGAATCACGTGGATTATACATAGAAGGCCGTGCTGCTCTAAAAGGCACAAAGGGACAATGGGAAGTACTAGGTGTTACCATGGACTCACAGGCAGAAAGAGCCAATGGCAGAGACATGCAGACAGCTGCCATGTCCCCGAGGCACGCGCTGTCCCTGCACAGCTTATAGCTGGGCAGATGCACTCAGAATCACCGAGCTTGGGCGTTCGGAGGCGTGCGATGCACAGGCACTGAATGCGACAGGCACTGAATGCGCCCCAGCGGGGGCCATGGCCCTGTAGCCGTACGTTAAGAAATCAAGCAGAAAAATAGCTTGAAAGACTGTGTGCACTACGAGACAATTATTTAACTGTTTGAGCAATTTAAACAAAAGGAAACTAAATACACTGAATGTTTGCTCTGAATGACGGCCAAAATGTATTTTGAAGTGTCCTTAACTCCTTGGACGCTCATGACGAGCTCAGCTCGTCATGATGTACACCTCCATACACTCATGACGAGCTGAGCTTGTCATGAACAATGGGAATGAAGAGGAGCCAGCACAGGAGGAAAATAACACTAGTATCGATGGTGTTAAAAGTAGTTACTGCATTAAAAAAAATAAACGGCAAGGCTGTGTTTACGGGGAGAGAGAGGGGAGGTGCTGGTGTGGGAGGGGGGAGGTGCTGGTGTGGGAGGAGTGCTGCTAGGGCAAGGCTGTGTTTCGGGGAGAGAGAGGGGAGGTGCTGGTGTGGGAGGGGGGAGGTGCTGGTGTGGGAGGAGTGCTGCTAGGGCAAGGCTGTGTTTGTGGGGGGGAGAGGGGAGGTGCTGGTGTGGGAGGGGGGAGTTGCTGGTGTGGGAGGAGTGCTGCTAGGGGAGAAGCCTGATGCCGGATGGGGGCGGGAGAGCCTGGGAATGCGAGAGGCTGGGCTTGCATGCGATGCGCGTGATGAACAGATGTCCGTGAGGTGAGGTGAGGTGTGGGAGGAGTGCCTGATGCCGGATGGGGGCGGGAGAGCCTGGGAATGCGAGAGGCTGGGCTTGCATGCGATGCGTGTGCATGTTTGCTCACGTGATACACGTGAACTGCAAGAAAACCGCGGGGCTGAAAGCCCTTGGTTTGACTTGTGTTTTGCCGACATGAATTCTCGCTCCGCTCGATGGCCTTAGATATTATAGGGCCTGTCTGCTCATGTAGATAGGTCACGCATGAGGTATAGTGCACCCTGCCTTAAGGGTGACTTACCAATGCCTCATGCAGTGCTGGGTAGGCATGGCAAACAAGGTTGTGTACTATGTCGAAGATTCACTTATAGCTGCACCAAAACATGCAGCCTGCAATGGCAGTGGTGCATGTTTTTAGTGAGAGGTTTCAAAGGGTGACATAATACATGCTGATGCCCTCAGAGGCCAATCACTGGCTACCATGCCCTTGGTACCATAGGTACCCCATACAAAATGACTTACAGGTGGGCCAGAGTTGTGCCAATTATGGTTTTAAATGGTACAGTTTATGGAAAAGAACACAGGCCCTGGGAACCTGATTGGCAGGGACCCATTGCACACTCAAGGTGCATGAGAAATCTGAAAGAAAAGTGGAGGGGTTACTGCAACAGAAACCCACTTTCCTACATCTTTGTATTTATTACAGTTTGCCCTACCTTTCCTGTCCTCCTTTCCTCAAATTTCCCCAGAGTGAACCAATTGTTTGACACATTGATAGTGAATGGTTGAGCCCAGTTGTTGGTACAGAGTCCCAAGACGGCAGCAATGGAGGCTAGGGTGCTTTGTGCATAAGGCTCGACATCAAACTCCCTCGGGAGCAATGCACTGTCTCTTGGGAGGCTTCGAGTGGGTGCCAGATTCAACCATACTTACAATCTTAGCAGACGCCTTCAATCAAGAAAGTCATTAGAAAATACTGCCTCTGGGCAGGGTGTCTACATTCAAACCACATCACTCCACTGATCAATCTAATGGACCAGAGATAGAGGATTAAGTTAAAATATAGCTATTGCTAGCACAGCGTGCAAAGAAACACTGAAGGAAAATGTACCTTCTTTTCCTGGTTTTTCAGACGCTCTTGGAGTTCTTTTTTTTCTTTTTCCAGCTGTTCTACTTGCTTAGCCATAATGAAATCTGGGTCCAATTCCTCAAGATCCTGTATAAAGAGAAAACCGAAGAGAAGGTTGTTACCACTGGAAAAACAAGAAGATTGAGAATGAAAAACATTTCAGCTAAGCATTTTCCTACACAGAAGGACCAAGTAAAATCTATGAAATAGCATGATCACACAACAATCAGCTGGTCAGCCCTTTATCAATGCACTGAATTAAATTATGAAAAATATGTACACAGATGGGTGTTTGTGGGTGGATAATGTGTCGCAGCATCATTAACTTTTATTATCTTCAGAGCAGATTTGAACGTAAACTTAATGTGGCATCTAAAATGAAGCTAATGTTTGTTTTCAGCTTAAATCTCAGGATAATCAGAGCTGTGCAGTTTTAATATATCGTCCAAACAATTAAATGAAACGTTGTACCTGTATCAGTTATTTAGCTAATGCTTTTAGGACTTTTCTAGGAGTCCTGGGTCTACAGTTATAGGACAGTTTGTTTGGATCCTGTCATTTGCCATTTATCTACCAAGTGCACAATACCAATGCACATCAAATGATAAACCAAGGCAATCCAGGTTAGCAAAGCAACGTGAACAATCTAGGCTTAATTCAGGACATTGAGGGGGGCATAACATTAAAACACAATCAATAATATCAAGGCCAAACAGCGCTTTACTTTATGAAAAGAAACAAATATGTTACCAGTATGCATCTGTTCTTGGCATGTAGGGCTGCTGACATTCACATCTGTGCATAGATTGCCGCCTAGTGTTGGGTCCGGATGATTGCACATTGTTGTCCTGGAAGAGTCTTCGAAGTATCACGAGATAGGCGACTCCTCCCCTGGACTACAGTGCGCATGGGCATCCTCTTTATCTTCAGATTGTTTTTCGCCATGGTGGCAGAGATGGAGTGTAATACAGTGAGTGATGTCCATGCTAGATAGTAATTCTGAATGCTACAGCTGCTACAGGCGCCGGGGAGGAGGGTGGGCGATATGAATGTCAGCAGCCCTACATGCCAAGAACAGATGCATACTGGTAAGTAGCATATTCGGTTCGAGGCATGTGGGCTGCTGAATTCATATCTGTGCATAGATTACATAGCAGTCCCTCCTGTTAGCGGCGGCTGCCCGTGCCAGCTGCAGCAGTCTTAAGTTTTGAGAAAAGCCTGTCCTACAGCTGCCTGCTGTTTAGAATGCACATCTACGCAGTAGTGTTTCGTAAATGTATGTGTGGTGGACCAAATGGCTGCCTTACATATCTCTTCTAAAGGAATATTCCCCAGGAAAGCCATGGACGCTCCTAACTTACGTGTGGAGTGTGCTCGTGGTGGAATGGTTAGTGTGCGTTTAGCCTTAGCATAGCAAATCTGTATACATTTAACGATCCACCTGGCTATCCCTGCTTTGGAAATAGGGTTGCCTTTGGGTTGTGGAGAAAAGGCAACGAAAAGCGGTTATGTTTTCCTGAAATCCTTTGTTCTGTCTATATAGTACATTAGAGCCCTTTTGACATCTAACGTGTGTAGGGATCTCTCTGCGACATTTTCCGGATTGGGAAAGAAAACTGGCAGTTCTATGGTCTAGTTCATGTGGAACTGCGAAATCACTTTAGGCATAAATGTAGGGTTGGTGCGTAATACCACCCTATTTGCGTGGACCTAGATGAATGGCTCTTGAATGGTTAGTGCCTGGAGTTCACTAACTCTCCTCAGTGAGGTAATGGCCACTAGGAAAGCAACTTTCCAAGCCAGAAATTGAATCTCACAAGAGTGTAGAGGTTCAAAAGGTGGTCCCATTAATCTGGTGAGGACCACATTCAGGTTCCAGACTGATGGCGGTGGGTGTCTGGGAGGGATCACTCTTTTAAGTCCCTCCAGAAAAGCTTTAATGGCAGGCACTCTGAATAAGGAGAGGTGCTGCCTGTTCTGAAGATAGGCTGCTATGGCGGATAAATGTATGCGAATGGAACTGTACGCTAGATTGCATCTGTATAAATGCAACAAATAACAGATGTTTTGAATAGATGCATCCAGTGGGTTAATGTCATTGTTGGTACAATATATGACAAACCTTTTCCATTTAGCCGCATAGCATGCTCTGGTTGTGGGCCGTCTTGCCTCCTTGATGATATTCATACATTCCGGCGGCAAGCTGAGGTAGCCAAATTCTAGGACTTCAGGAGCCAGATCGCCAGGTTGAGCTGTTGCGGATCTGGATGCTGAATGTCTCCATGGCTCTGCGTCAAAAGCCTGGGTGTGAGGCGTAGCCGTTGATGCGGTACCACGGATAGTTCCAGAAACGTGGTGTACCATGGTTGGCGTGCCCACATTGGAGCAACCAGGATGAGGGGCATCGAGTGTTGCAGTAGTTTGCGTGCCACCAGCGGTATCAAAGGTGCTGGGGGAAAAGCGTACGCAAATTTGCCTGACCAGTTCATCCATATCGCATTGCCCTGGGACTGTGGGTGTGGGAACCTGCTTGCGAAGCTTTGGCATTTTGCGTTTTCCCTTGTGGCGAACAGGTCTATCTGTGGATGACCCCATTGCTGGAAGTACGGTTGGAGTACTGATGGATGTATCTCCCACTCGTGCATCTGGTGGCTGTCTGCCGAGCAGATCCGCCATGTGGTTGTCTTTGCCCAGGAGGTGTTCCGCCATGAGGAAGATGTTCCTCTGAATAGCCCACTTCCACATGCCCTGAGCCAGATGAGACAACTGTGGAGAGTGCGTTCCTCCCTGCTTCTGTATGTAGTACATGGCAGTCATGTTGTCCGTCCGGATCAACACGACCTTGTTGCACAAGTGTACCTTGAAAGCTTTCATCGCCATGAAGATTGCCATCAGTTCCAGAAGGTTGATGTGCATCTTCCTTTGCTGTGTCGTCCATAGTCCCTGCACTGTGTAATGGAGGACATGCGCTCCCCAGCCCAGGAGAGATGCGTCCGTTGTCAGCACTATTTGTGGTACAGGCTCTTGGAACGGTCGTCCCCTGCAAAGGTTTTGTGGGTTCCACCAATGCAGAGAGTGGTATGCACGACCGGTCACCAACACTAGGTCTTTCAACCGTCCTTGAGCCTGGTTCCACTGCCGTGCTAAGCATTCTTGAAGCGGACGCATGTGTAGCCTAGCGTGAGGGACTATGAAGATGCAGGCGGCCATCATGCCTATCAACTGCATTAACACCCGTGCTGGAAGCGAGTGTTGGGATCTGAATTTCTGAATCAGCAACTGATTACCGCTGATTCTTGCTGAGTTTGGCTGTGCTTTTGTCACCAGAGTGTCTATACTCTCTCCTAGGTACTGTTGTACGTGAGCGGGTTGGAGACGAGATTTTGCGTAGTTTAATGAGAATCCGAGGCTGTGTAGGAGGTGAATAGTGCGTGACATGTGGCTGGCACATTGCTGGACCGACTACGCTTGGATGAGCCAGTCGCCCAGATAGGGGTAGACGTGGACATGGTTTCTCCTCAGGTGTGCCGCCACTGTAGCTAAGCACTTGGTAAACACCCTGGGGGCAGTTGTCACCCCGAAAGGTAGGACCTTGAATTGGTAGTGCTGGTTTTGTATGGTGAACCTGAGATACTTCCTGTGTGCAGGATGTATTGGTATGTGGAAGTTCGCGTCTTTTAGGTCTAGCGTTGCAAGGAAATCTCCCTGACTGAGCAATGGTAGAACCTGCTGTAAAGTGAGCATGTGAAAATGTTCTGACAAGATGTATTGGTTTAGGGGCCTGAGGTCTAGTATTGGCCTGAGAGACCCGTCCTTTTTGGGGATTAAGAAGTACAGCGAGTATACCCCTGTACCTTGTTCCAGTATAGGGACGAGTTCTATTGCCCTTTTTGCAGCATGCTGATAACTTCTTGCTGCAATAAGTCTATGTGCTCTGCTGACATAGGACGGTGTCTTGGGGGTATGTTTGGTGGAGTGGAGGTTAGCTCTAGACAATAGCCGTACTGAATAAGTTGTCTCACCCACCTGTCTGTGGTAATGCTCTCCCATACTGGCAGGAACTGTTGTAATCGCCCCCCGACCGGTGTTACATGGTCCGGGGGCAGTGACAAGGAGTCACTGTTTAGTATTGGCGGAGGATCTGGTGTTGTTATTCCCCCGTCCTCTGCCTTTGCTGCTGTTGCCACGGTATCCACCTCTATTATTTTTATTGTAGGTGGTTTGCGGGCTCCCTTTATTGTATGGGATCTGTTGTGATGCCTGGCCTCGTGTAGCTACTGTTACTGGAGCGACGAAAGGAACCTCCTCTAAATTGTTGGGACTGCAAGGCACCCATGGATTTGGCAGTGTCTGTGTCTTTTTTAATCTTTTCTAAGATTGTGTCCACATCGGGACCAAAAAGAAAATTTGGGTTCACCGGCTGGTTTAGTAATGTGGTCTGGATCTCCTGTTTGAATCCAGAGATGCGCAACCAGGCATGGCTCCTGAGCATGACGCTTTTGTTGATGGCCCTGGCTGCAGTGTCTGCTGCATCTAGCGCACACTTAATGGATGCGTTGGTACTGAGTTTACCCTCCTGGATTAGCATCTCTGCTCCCTCCTTGTAGGCCTCAGGCAAATGTTGTAGCAGTTGCTCTAGAGTGCCATAATGTGCCCTATCGTATCTGGCTAATTGGGCCTGTGTATTAGAAATCCTCCAGATATTAGCAGCTTGAGCAGCCACCCTTTTCCCAGAAGCTTCTAGTACTTTAGATTCTTTGTCTGGAGGAGGAGCATCACCCGTAGTCTGTGAGTTGGCGCGCTTACGAGCATTTGAGACCACCAAGGAGTCCAATGGCAGCTGTCCCTTAATATATGTAGGGTCCACAGGCGCCGGTCTGTATTTCCTTTGAATCCTGGGGTTAATAACCCTTGCTCTAGTGGTTTCCTTGAAGATGTCCCCAGCGTGCTTAAGGACACCCTTTAGCATTGGCCAAGTTTTTACAGATTTCTCTGAAGTGGAGAAAGTGTCAAACAGGAAGTCCTCTTCAACTGGGTCAGCATGCATGTTCACATCATGATTTAGTGCTGCCCTTTCAATTAAAGCGTTGAACGCAGCTGTATCTTCCGTTGGTGAAGTTTTCACAGGATAAGAGGGAGTATCAGGAATAGTTTGTGATTCCCCCTGGTCAGCAGGGTCTGCCCAGGTTTGAGTGTGGTCATCCTGATCAGTGTGCGCAGGGTAATGATATTGTTCCTCATCATCATAACCAATATCCTCGGTAGTGGGTGTGGGTGAATATGCCGAAGTATCCTGGCCATAGTACCGCACAGTCTCAAAAAAGACAGGTGAAGTTGCAAAATCCCTTTTCTTTTTCTGTGGGATTTTGTATGATTCCAAAGTATTTTCAGACCTGATTTTCCTCTGATAAATAGTAAGTTTACCAGATTCTGAATCTATATGCAACTTGGACTGGTCATCATATGAGGGCTCCTGGTACATAACGTCCTCTTCCAGAGGATGACTCCTTTTCCCCAATGGCACCTGTTTGGGGGTTTCGACCCTAGGTTTTGATCGAGCGCCTTGGGGCGTGCAGTCGGTGGTAGTCCGAATTTTATCTGTGGCATAGTGTCTTTAGACAGACTGACCTTCCTCGGCGCCGGCGTCGATGTAGGCCCGACCGACTTTGCCCTTTCGCCAGTAGTTTTTTGGGCGTGCGCCGACTTGGGTGCTTGTGGCATCTGAGGCGCACTCTTCTGCCTCGACTCAAAGTGGTCCATCGAGGCGCTTCTGATTTTTCGACTCGAGGCCTTTGATAAACTGGGGTCTGTCGACCTGATGCTTCGGATCGAGACCCTTCAGAGACTCGAGTCCCTTGTTTATGTCGCTGTCCATCGACGTCATCGGTTCAACGTGCTTGGTTTTAATGGCGGACTTTAGCGCCCCGATCTTCGGTTCGACACTCTTTACTTTTGACCCCGCAGGGTCGTCAACACCTGATTTCTTCGTCGACTCCGATGGGTTCGAGGTTTTCGACCCAAGGACTGTTGTAAGGACTTTCGGTTTCTTTAAGGGCTTGATAGCTTTCGTTTGAGTATTGGAACCAATGGCTCATGTACTGTTTTCTTAGCCGGGCCTTGACGCCAGGCTATAGAATGTTCACGATCTCGGCTAAGGCCTTCTGGCGATGCCTCGACCTGAACCTTTGAAAGTCTTGGAGTGTCTGTTTCGGGCCCAGTACCCACTGTTGGGCCTATTTCATCGCTCGAGTCGAATGGCTCCGATGGGGGAAACATCGTCCCTACCTCGACAAAGTTTTCAAATTCGACGTTGTCTTAAGCTTCTTCATAGTAGTCGGAGCCATGCTCCGAACCAGGATCAGATTGCTGTTCCGGATCCTCTGAGTAGACTACTTCATAATAGTCTTCATCGAAGATATTTACCGGGTCGGGCGCTGGCTTCGACATAGTTTGCCTTGCTGCACGTCGGAGTCTAAGCATCTTCTTCGACCTGAATCGAGCACAAGCTAGACAGTTGTTCTCGTCGTGCTCCGGTGATAAGCACTTGTTGCACACCGGGTGTACATCGATGTGCGGGTACTTGGAGTTACAAAGGGGGCATCGTTTGAACGGGCTCCGTTCCATCGACGATCAGGCCTCCGGTGTTGAAAAGGCCACGCGGCTCTTAGACGTCCTGCTCAAGAAAACTGGAACAAGAACTCTGCACCGATCGAAACAATACAGACGACCCCGAAGCCCTTTTGGCCTTTAGAAAGTTTCCGAACTGGAGTAAGAAAAGTACATCCGAACCCAATGGCGGAAAAAAACAATCTGAGGATGGAGAGGATGCCCATGCGCACTGTAGTCCGGGGGAGGAGCCACCTATCTCGTGATACTTCGAAGACTCTTCCAGGACAACAATGTGCAATCGTCCGGACCCAACACTAGGCGGCGATCTATGCACAGATATGAATTCAGCAGCCCACATGCCTCGAACCTTAGATTTCGATGGATCCAAAAAAAAAAAAGAGGACAAAGAAGAGCAGCGAGAACTGAAGACTGCTGTGGACTTTTGGCACCAAATTCTGCCTCCATGCACCAGTCTTGACAATCGGGATAAATTGAATTGTCCTGCAGCTGAGCATCTGACAAGAATCCCGGTAGATTAAGAGCCCTTCACAAATTCCCAGCAATTTCCCCTAGAGTTAAGGAGTTACTCCACTGGACCCCCTACGACCCTAAGTCCAGAAGGAGAACCCCAGAAGCAGACAGTAAATAACTGTACGCAACATCTGCCCCTTTTCCCCATAGGAAAGCATTGCTGCGTAAAGACGCATTTAAGTGAACATTTTTCATACCTGTAAAATCAATATTCAACAAAATACTTACTTGATAACAAAGTCCTTGGTATCAAAATCTACATTATAAAATACTTATTTTCCTAAACTGGTCTCAGATTTATTCTTGAGTGTGTGTCATTTAGTGCCTCTGTGAGGACAACAAATGCTTGGCAGTACCCTCTAATAAGCTTAAACTGTTTGCCCAAGCTACCATAAAAGAGTATTTGGACTTACCCACTGTAAACCAATAAGGGTTGCCTGGACTCCGCACAGTATACCTCGTTTTGGTACACTATATAGAGAGCCAGCTACCCACCCACAGTAAAAAGGATTGGTTCACGTTTTTACTGTCAGATCACAAAAAGGATAATGTTACTTAGCCAGTAAACATCTGTTCTTGGCATGTAGAGCTGTAGATTCACATGCTTTGCATATTCCTGCCATCTAGTGTTGGGTCCGATGTTTGCAAGCTGTTTCTTCGAAGAAGTATTTCCAGTCACGAGGAAGGTGACTCCTCCTTTCAGTGAAAGTGTGCATGGGCATCAACTTCATTGTTAGATTGTTTTCTCGCAGAGGGTGAGAATGGAGTTAGTAAAGGTAGAACAGAGATGGCCATCCATATGTATGTAAAGTAAGACAACTGCAAAAGGTATAGGTATCCGGGGAGGCAGGAGGGTGCATGTGAATCTACAGCACAACATGGCAAGAACAGATTATTACTGGCTAAGTAACATTATCCATTCGAGGCATGTGTGCTGTAGATCACATGCTTTGCATAGACTATACAGCAGTAACTCCCAAAGAAGAGGCTGACCTGTAGCTATTTGAAAGTGTTTTAAGTACTGCCTGGCCTAGATTAAATTGTTGTCTCCCTAACATCTACACAATAGTGTTTGGTGCATGTGTGCGGTGTAGACCATGTTGATGCCTTACAGATGTCAACTAGGGGAATATTCCCTAAAAAAGCCATACTAGCCCCTATTTTGCAGGTGGAGTGCGCTCTAGGGGGTATTGGCAAGGTTATTTTTGCTTTCAAATAACAAGTTTGGATACATTTCACGATCTATCTTAAAATGCTAAATTTAGAAATGGGATTGCCCTTGTGTGGTGGCAAAAAAGCAACAAAGAGCTGTTTTGTGTTACAAAAATGCTTAGTTCTTTCTATATAATATTGTAGAGCTCTTCTAACACCCAGTGTGTGTAGAGCTCGTTCCGCGACAGAATCAGGTTAAGGAAAAAACACAGGTAATTCAAGAGATTGATGTGAAAAGCGGAAACTACTTTAGGAAGAAATGTGGGATTGGTTCAAAGAATCACTGTCTGTGAAGCTGAAAGAAAGGATCTTGTGTAGTTAGTGCCTGGAGTTCACCAACCCTCCTTAAGGAAGTGATTGCAATAAGAAAAGCAATTTCCTGGTGAGGACTATGTTCAAGTTCCATACTGGTGCAGATGGAGCTCTTGGTGGTATTACTCTTTTTAGTCCTTCCATAAAAGCTTTAATCACTGGTACCCTGACTAAAGACTGGTGTTGTTGGTTGTGTAAGTATGCAGCTATCACTGCTAGACACAATCAAATGAATGTGTAGGCCAATCTAGATTGTTGTAAGCGTAAAAGATAACCGTATGTTTTGCACTGAAGCATCAAGGGGATTAATATTGTTACAGTATATAACAAATCTTTTCCACTTTGCTGCATAACATGCCCTAGTAGTACGTCTCCTAGCTTGTTTTAGGATGTTCATACAGTCGGGTGGTAATTGTAAATAATCAAACTATGTATGACCTTAGGAGCCAAATCACCAGGTCGAGTTCCTTGGGATTTGGATGCCTGATTTCTCCATGGTTCTGCTTGAGAAGACGAGAGTTGAGATGCAGCTTTTGATGTGGAACTACTGAGAGCTCTAACAGGGTGGTGAACCAAGGTTGGCGTGCCCATGTGGGAGCTATGAGAATCCGTTAGAGGGACGTTTGTCTGAGCTTCCAAACTACCAGCGGAATGAGGGGGAGAGGCGGAAAACGTAAGCAAATATCCCTGACATGTTCATCCGTAGGGAATTGCCTTTGAAGAGCTGATGTGGGAACCTGGAGGCAAAGCTTTGGCATTTTGCGTTTTGAGCTGTGGCAAACAGGTCTCTGTGTTGAAATCCCCATTCCTGAAAGTAGGTAAGAAGAACCTAGGGATGAGGTTCCCACTCATGGATTTGCTGCCTCAGTCTGCTGAGAAGGTCTACAATCTGATGGTTTACTCTTTTTGTATATAATACATAGCTGTCATGTGGTCTGTGCAGACTAGGGCCGGTTTGCCTGTTAGGTGAGGTTAAAAGGCTTTGAGCGATAGTAACTGCTAGTAGCTCTAGGTGATTTCTTATGGAGGCTCTTGTATTGTATGATACAATCCTTGGACTGTGTGAGTTTGTAGGAGAGCGCCCCAACCTGTGAGCGAAGCGTCTGCTATTAGCACTGTCTGTGGAACAGGGTCGAGAAAGGGCCATCCTTTGGATACATTTTGAGGGTTCCACCACTGCAGAGAGTAATGTGTGCGTACATCTACCAACACTAGATCGGTTAACTGACACTGCGATAGGTTCCACGGACTCCCTAAGCATTCGTGAAGAGAGACGCATGAGAAGTCTTGCGTGGGGAACAATTTAAAATGCAAGACGCCATCATTCTTAGCAGTTGCATGAATAGTTTTGCTTGTAATGACTGGTTGGGCTGAAATGGAGTGAGAATTGACTGAATATTGTGAATCCTGGTTGCATTGGGAGATGCTAGAACTTTGAGTGTCTATCGGGGCTCCTAGATATAGGAGTGCGTTGGAAGGCTGTAGATGGGACTTTAAAGCATTTACTGTAAACCTTAGTTGGTGAAGTAAGTGAATAGTAGTTTGAGTGTGGTAGAGACACACTTGGTAATTGCTGCTTTGATGAGCCAGTCGTCCACGTATGGGAAGAAATGAATGTGTCTTCTTAGATGTGCTGCGACTACTGCCAGACATTTAGTAAATACTCTGGGAGCAGTGGTGACTCCAAACGGAAATACTTTGAATTGGTAATGATGACCCGCTATCATGAATCTGAGGTATTTGCGATGAGCTGGCTGAATTGGATTGTGGAAATAAGCGTTTTAAGTCTAGAGTAGACACAAAATCGCCCTGTTGTAAAAGTGGGAGCACTTGTTGAAGTGTTACCATGTGAAAATGCTCTGACAGTATGTGGAGGTTTAGTTCTCGGAGGTCTAGAATAGGTCTGAGGGAGCGGTCCTTTTTGGGGATGAGAAAGTACATGAGTACACACTGTTCCTTGATGGTTGTACTGGCACAGGTTCTATGGCTCCTTTGGACAGGAGTGACAGGACCTCTTCCTGAAGTAGATGTATGTGTTCTGGTGTCATTTTGTGACAACGGACTGAATGTTTGGAGGATTGGTGGTAAGCTCAAAACAATAACCATGTTGGATAATTCCGAGCCCCCATTTGTCTATAGTTATGGATTGCCAGATAGGGAGGAATTGTAAAAGACGTTCTCCGACAGGTGTTAAATGGTCAGGGAGAAGTGTAGGCAAGTCACTGTTTGCTAGGAGAGGGGGAGGTAAGTGTTGTAGAGCCTCTACCCATGCCATTGTTACCTCTGTACCCTCCTCTAAAGAAGCCTCCGGAGGAGGAGGATTGATTGTTGCCCTTGTAGTTGCAGCAGTAGTTTGTGAAGAGATGGTTTTGGACCTCCCACGATAGAAGGAGCGAAGAAAGGAGCCACGATTAGAAGGAGGCTATAGGGCTCCCATAGATTTGGCTACTTTTGTATCCCTTTTCATCTTTAAGGATGTATCTACTACAGGTCAAAAGAGATGCCGTTTATCGAAAGGTTGTAGGAAGCCGGCTCTGTATATACTATACCAAAGAGAGGTATAGTGTGCACACAGAGTTCAGTGGAACCAAAAAGGTAGGTGTGAGAAAGTGCCCTCTTTCTGCATGGTTGCCCCCACTTTTTGCTGAATTGCTGATGTGATTTGACTGAGAGGTCTGGGCTGCTGCTAATCAGGTACCCAGGGCCTATGTTCTTTCCCCAAAACTACATTGAAGCCTAAAACCAACTGACATCTCTGGCCACATGTCAGCCCCTGGTAAATGGTAGACTTCAACCACAGAATCCAGGTCCAGGCTGCTCCGCGATTCTGCACTACGCTGCACCAGACTCCCGCAGTCAGAGTGGCCCCAACCCCACTAGGTGGTCGCCCCAGCGATCCAGACCTGGGATTGGGTGATCCCCGACCTCCCTCAAGCTTCAAGCAGACGCCATCAGCCTCAAACTGAAGGGTACCCCGTGACTGGAGCTGGTAAGAACGCCCAATGCCAAAAGACACCCCTGCACCAGACGCCCCATGGACTTGGGTGGCCCTATCAACTGTGTCCAGGCATCCTCCAAGAACCCAACTCACATATCCAGCCGGTGGTCGCCTTCAGGTAGCCTCCCTGACCGAGCCTTGAGCATCTTTTCAAAACCGGAAATCTTCATGGAGAATCACTGGGCTCCCGACATCTTCTTGGCACTCTGCATCCCGAGGCCTTCGAGCCACTGGTGCTGCAGCTCCTGTTCTGGCTGTTGGCCCCTGTAGAACTGATCTTAATACCAGGAGCTTTGCTCCCACACCAGAGTGGCTTGCTTGTAAGCTTTCCCTGACCAAAGGCCCCATTAGCCCCATCGGCTAAAACCGAGTCCCTGTACTCGGCACCCAGATGCCCCAGTGCAGCTGGTGGTGCAATTTGAGTGCCTAACTGGACCTAGGGGGAACATGGTCCTAACACCCAAAAGTCATACTTGCAAGTCATTTACTTAAAACCTCAACACTTTTTCCCATAGGAACCAAAGCTGTGATTGTTTTTCCCTAAAAATGTTGTCGAGGTGAACTTTTGTATGAAATAAAAGTAACTAATGCAAACCTTAAAAAAGTCTTACTTTCCTTTGTATTGTAGGATCCACAGTGATATATAGAGGCATATCACCCGGGTAGTCTATGTAATCCAAAAGTAACACAGAAGTAATCAAAAGTAATTTCTATGTAATTAAACTATTTCACAAGACAATACAAACCTATAACTATTGCAAATCCATTCCCAATTGCATTTCTGTGCAAAGTTTTACAATTGAAAGTACATTTTACCTACCTGCACCAAGTCCTGCTTGGTTCTAGAAATAACATAATAAGTATACCTTTTTATACTTACCCTATTGTTTTAGACCAATTGGCTCTGACTGTGTGTATGTAATCAATCCTTGATTGAGTGAATACAATAAATGCTTAACTCACTCTCCTGATAAGCCTAACTGCTCGCCCACACTGCTGACAAGAGAGCGGTTAGTGATTATCTAATTTAGCCTCTGCTATACCTCTGGGATCCCCTGGACTCTGCACACAATACCTTACTTTGGTACAGTATATACAGAGCTAGCTTCTTACAAGGGGTATATCTGCTCATGTAGATGTGCCCTCACATGCAATATAATGCACACTGTCCTAGAACTACAAGGCCACCTGTAGGGGTAACAGAGACTTTGGCACGGCACGCAGAGAGTGTGCCATGTTGTGTTTTCAATCATGCTTTGCACCATGACAGTGTCTGCAATGGCAGGCTACATCCAATTTGTATGAGGTCACCTTAGGGTGGAATACTACATGCTGCAACCCTTATGGGCCCTTTCTGGTACCCATGCCCTAGGTACCACTAACTAGGGACTTACAGGGGTGAAATAGTGTGAGCCAACTGCATGACAATTAGACCATTTTTACTTGGTTAGCAGGGACCTAGTGCAGATCAGTCCAAAAATGTCAGTACCAGTGGCATAAAGTGGGGTTGACCATGACAAAAAGGGGCACTTTCAGACACCAAGAAAGTGTCTATTAAAAACATATATTATACTCTAGTGAAACAGCATGGGCAGAGTCAAAGCCCCTCTTTCAGTAGTGCTGCTGCTTAAATGTCTTTTTGTTGACAATGTAAAGTCTAACAACATCTTTGCAGTCAATCCAGACCTACATAGGTCTAAAGGCCACTGCAGCCTGTAGGAGATGGAGCTTTCATGCAGAATTAACAGAAAACCTCAGTGGTTCTCAGCAAAACTCAGAAGTTTAGCCCACTATCCAATCTATGAGCGTGGTGATCCTGTCCTTGGAGAATTCCGTTTTTCGGGATTGACTAGGGAATCCTCGGATCAACTATTTTCTAATTTTTGGCTCACTAACTGACATGCTTCATAATCTATGGAGTTATTTTTCTTACATATTTTAAACCAAGCTCCAGACATTTAAAATCACACTCGCAGACTATTCTAATGTTGTGTGTAAACAATGCGCTAATCATAAAAGGAGCTTGTCCAAAAGCAACGTACCTCAATATCTATGTCCTTGAAGGCTTTGGCTCCCAGTTCAGTCTTTTTAATCTGCTCCAACCGCTCACGCACGGTTTTCTTCTTGATCTGCTCATGCTCCTGCAGGATGCGTTCCTTCTCCCGCTCCTTGGCCTCCTGGCGGAGTCGCTCTTCCTCGGCCTTTCGCACCTTTAATTGCTCCGCTTCACGCTGCTCAAGCTCCTCCTTCTCACGCTGGATGTTCAAGTTCTCCAAGCGCTCCTTGCGTTCCTCGATGGTCTGTCGACGAGCAAGGATGCGTTGGTGCTCCTTTCGTGAGCTTTTCAAGTAAGAAGTGACTGCCAGTTGACGCTGCTCCTCCTTTTCTTGCTGAAGGTAAAAGACATAATATAGAATAATTAGTTTCAAGTCAACCACATTCAGAAGCATATCAAGCAGAGAACACTCTTAGCAAGTTTGGAATCAGTGCTCCACCTCCTCACTATACTTTTGTCTAACTAGTTTTGTTAAATAGACAAATGACCAATTGAATAAATGACAGGCCGATTCAATTTTTCATGCACTCCAAAGTGCTACTTTTTGGAGAATAAAACTTGAACACTGATAAATGGATCACGCACAAGCTTTAAAAGGTCCATGAAACATGGCTGAAAAAAGTACAGGTTCAATAACCTGGATACGCACAATCAATTTCCCTTACTAGCAAGAGATAAATGTAGGCCTCAAACTACTCTACCCATTTTCTCATCTAGAAACAAAGGTCAGAAAAAAGTAAACTTTTTTTTTTAACCACATTGCTCTAAATGGTTAAACTTAATGTGAATATACAATGAGCTACCACCAACTACAGAAAAACTATTTAAGAGAATATATTTTTCCAGAGCTTGACAGCCTTTTGTTACTGGCTTACCAAATGGTTTATGTAAAGGGGACCGGCAACAGTAGTTAACGAGGCAGGTACAATGGTAGTTTACCTTCTGTCATTTCTCTAGTGCGCAAGTCAATATAGTACACAAGACTTTTTTTTCAACAAAATATGAAAAGGTGTTATTAAGTACACATGAAAAAATTAGATCAAGTGTTATCACCCATCTTCAGTTTCTTCCAGATTAAAAAGAATGTTAATTTACAAAGGGCAAGTTACTTACCTTCGGTAATACCCAATATGGTATTTATTTAATTATTTAAACTGTTTTATATAGCGCTGGCTAGACCCAAGGGTATCAGAGCGCACTATGCAGTATTCCATTCGTACAAAGAGGAAAAGCAAAATATATGAGCAAAATGTACTGAACAATAAATACAAAGACAAGGAAATAAGACGTAACATTTAGTCGATAAGCAGGCACTGGATATCCGTGCCAGTGTGGTTTGTCGGGGGAGTGCGGGGGTTGGGGGGGGGGGGGGTAGTGGGGAGAGGTAAGGGGATAGGGTGGAGCCAGGGAGGGAGAAGGGGGATGAGGTGGCGTGGAGGAGTATGCAGTGAATATATGAGGGCTGGAAGAAGGAGGATGCAGATCTATGTGAAGAAGGGAGGAGGGGGTAGAAGGACAAGCATAATGCAGTGAGAAAACCTCATAATGGGCAGGATGTGAGACAACTGTAAGGTGACCGCATTAAGGACCCCAGTATTTGAGGAGTAGGTGTCACTGGAGATCTCTTTTGAAGCTGAAGTATGAAGGGTTGCAACGTAGATCTTAGAGGAGAGAGTTCCAGATTGTAGGCGCATTACCGGAGAAAGAGCGTGATTGGGTAAATTTATTATTAACCAATGGAGAAACAAGTATAAGCACATTGGTACTCCTCATTTCTCTAGAGCAGCCCTCTTTGTGAAGTCTTTGTGAGATACAGTGGGGTTTGAAGATGTAAGGCTTTATGTGTAATGCACGCGGTTTTGTAGCGGGATCTGCCATAGATAGGAAGCCATTGGTGATCTTTGAGGATGGGGGAGATGTGATCGGACCTCTTGCAATCGGAAATGAGCCTGGCCGCGAGGTTCAGGACAGACTTTATAGGTGCTAGGTGTACTTTGGGTGTTCCGAAGAGCAAGGCGTTACCATAGTCTAATCTGGAGAGAACTAATGATTGGACAACAGATTTAAAGTCATCCACAGGAATGAAGGGTTTGATTTTCTTGAGGTGATGTAGGGAAAAGAGGGCGCTTTTGGCTGCGTTTATGTGGGGAGAAAGGCTGATGTTTTGGTCAATGCTTATTCCGAGAGATTTGACTGAGCTCGAGGAGGCCAAGGAGCAGTTGACATCTTTGAGGTCCGAGATCCAGTGTAGAATGGGGAGCCAGTTGTTTTTGGGGGCGAAGAGAATGACTTTGTTTTTTTTAGAGTTGAGTTTCAGGTGAGTGTGATGGGACCATTGTTGAATCTTAGTCAGGGTATCATTTAGGTGCAGAATGTCGGCATGGGATTTGATTTTATAGTAAAGTTGGATATCATCTGCATAGAGGTGTTAGTTGATATCAGATTTCTATAGTATGAGGGTGAGGGGCTCCATGAACAGGTTAAATAGAGTGTGGGGGGGGAGGGGGGGGGGGGGAATAGACCCCTGAGGTACACCCAGGGAGACGGGCATAGGTTTAGAGAGGCAATTGCGGATTTTAATTTGCTGGGTTCTGTGCTGAAAGAAGGTGAACCATTCGAGAACAGGACCATTGAGGCCAAACCAATCTTTGAGGGTGTTGAGTAAGGTGGCTGAAAGTATCGAAAGCAGCAGAGAGGTCAAGAAGGATGAGAAGGGAAGCCTCCTCCTTGTCAAGGGAGTGACGGATATCATCAACAATGTTGAGCATCGCAGTTTCTGTACTACAGCCCTTTCGGAAGCCAGACTGTAATGCATCAAAAAGGTTGAATGAGTCGATATGTTTGTCCAGTTGTCGTAAGACACATTTTTCGAGGGCCTTGGAAAGAAGAGGCAGGTTGGATATTGAGCGCAAATTGTTAAGGTCGTTAGGTTCTGCAGTAGCATTTTTGAGGATGGGAAAGATTTGTCCAAGTCGGAGGGAAACAGGGACACAGCCAGAGGCCAAGGAGGAGTTGATGATGGAAGTCCAATAAGGTGAGATTATATACTTAAAATCTTGGACTAGGTAGCGGGGAGCGGGTTAAAAGGTATGAGAGGAGGGTTTAAGCTTAGAGATAATGTTGAGGACTTCTTGTTCGATAACTGGGCAAAAGTGAAGCCAAGATGCGTTATTTTTTGGCTGAGGACTCAAGGGGGGGCGGTGGTGTGCGGGAGAAGAACAGAGTCTGGAGGGGGCGAAGGTGAAAAAGGCGATTTGGTTGGGAGGACATGGAGGGGTGAGGAGCTCTGTGGTGGGGGAGTAACCGCAAAGGAAAGATCAATCTAGGAAATTTTATAAGAAAATAAATTTGCAATTTCTTCACATCTTTTGCTAGTGGCAATCAATTTGGGGGGAGCAGGAGCGTTTTGGTTTTTGATAATGTTGAATAGTTCCATAGGTCTATGCTTAGCTTGGTCGAGTTGGGAGCGGAAGAAGGAGGCCTTTACATTGTGGATGTGTTTTTTTGTAGCTACCCCAAGCTGATCTGAGGAGGGCAAGGTTTGGGAGGGAGAGATGTTGTCTCCATGTGCGTTCTGTCAACCTAAGCGCACGTCTCTAGTTGCTGAGATCAGCATTAAACCAGGATTATGCAGGGATATTTCTTTGTGATTTTGATTTGGCTGGGTCAATTTGGTCAAGGACCTCGATGATGGATTTGTTGTAGTAATCAGTAAGATCGTTAGTATTTTGTGAGGGAGGAGGAATTTGAAGTTTAGCTTTAAGTTTAGTCACCAGTTCACCTGGAGGAATAAGGTGAAGGTTTCTGGTTATTTTCATATGATTGGTGTTTTTAGGGGTAGGGGGAGGTGTCCTGTTGATCGTGAAGAGAATAAGGTAATGGTCCGACCAATCAATGGGGACAATGTGCGAAAGGGAAGCCAAATCTTTGCTAGTGATGATGGCGTCAAGAAAAGCTCCTTTGTCATGTGTTGGGGAATGGCAAAGTTGATTCAAGTCAGTAATGTCAAGTAGGTCATTGAGGATCAGTCTTTTTGTTCCAGTGAATATTGAAGTCTCAGAGGAAGATGTTTTTGGAGTTGGAAATCTAGGCTTGGGAAAGTAGGTCAGACAGTTCTTCCACAAAGGTCAGCGGGTCACCAGGGGGATGGTAAATGTTATGTAGAATAATAGCAGGGGCCTCCTGAGCTTTAAGTTCGGCTATCATATATTCAAAAGAGGCTTGATCAGGACTCTTAACAAGAGAGAGTGGCAATTCATCTTTATAAATTATGGCTAGGCCACCCCCGATTTTGTCAAGCCTATCTTTTCTGAGGATAGAGTAACCCGGGGAGAGAACATCAAGAATAGAAGAGGAGTGAGCCTTGAGCCAGGTTTCCGTAAGAAAGGCAATGTCGATGGCTTCATTGAGGATAGTTTCAGAGATTTCGATAGAGACGTGCAGCAGACCTACAGTTGATCAGCATGCATTTGAGGGGTTTGTGATTGGTATCAGGGGGGCATCCTTAGTGGATGGTGGTGAATTGCAGGGGGGGGTCGGCCTGGCCGATCCAGGGGAGGTTGGGGTGCGGCTTATACCCAAGATCACAGAAATGGAGGAGTGAAGTGTAGAAGGATCGGTAGTCGCAGTGAGTTGCGGATGGGGGCTTGGGTGAGCCAGTGGCGGTAGGGTTGATGCTTCTCCCTAGGATCGCGGGAATAGTGGTGTGGGGTAAGCGAGAGTCAACAGCCATGGATATGGGGGGAGGTAGGAAATATTTAGGTCTCCGGGGTCCGGGTAGGAGAGATGGTTCATTGCTTGGGATGGGATAAGGAGGCAGTTGCCAGGGAAACCCTCAGATGGGTCTGCCATAAGGAATGGTACTTCTTTGTGGAGGAAAAGAAGAGTTGGTATGAGCATCACCGATTAAGACGGGATGATTGGCAGGTTTAGACCTGCCCAATTACAGCTAGGCTCCTGCCCCTCCTCCCACAGGAGAGGAGCAGGCTAGGGGGTGTACCCAGCCCCAGGATAGGGACCTATTGGTTCCTGCCCTTGCCCTACCTGTAATGCCCTTAAATTCAGTATTTAGGGGCACCCTGAACCTTCCTTCCTCAGATCCCGATAAAAAAACCAGAAAGAAGATCAAGAAGAAGACCTGCCATGCAGCTGTTAACAGGACGACACCCACTGACTTGGCCCCAGCCATACCAGCCTGTCGACCCTGGAACCTGCCCCTGCTAAATCCCAGCGACTCCTGCGGACAGTAACCTTGGAAACCCGGAGGACCTGCTTGCCTTGACCCTCTCAAAGATTGTGACTCCCCTGAGCAGAGGCTCTGCTCCAACATCCATTCCCCTGGTGCCAGCCAGAAACCGCAAATCCAGCCCACTCTGCACCCGCCGAGCCGGGCCTGTGCCAGAGTGATCCAAGACCATGAGGACGTCCCCCCGGCGACTGGGACCCGCAGTCCATTGCCCTAAGACCCTCCGACAACCTAGACTACACCTGCAGCCTCAGAACCAGGGCCCCCCACCCCGAAGTTAAGATTTCTCGACACACAAAGACACCCCTGCACCCTGCGCCCCCCCCTTGTGCCCTCCTTTGGGGTACTCGCCTCTTCTCCAAGAACCCAACTTAGCTCTCGAAGTGGTGGTCGCACCTGAAGAATCTCCATCCCCGAGCCTGCAGCCTTTGTTCCCTTTATAACTTTCCTATTGGATAACATTGAGCGCCCGATGGCTCAAAAGCACACTGCACCCAGCCGCCCGAGTTCCGCTGGAAGTGCAACTACTATCCTACTTCCCCACTTGCCCTGAGTAATTGACCAGGAGCTCAGCTCCCACAGCCGCGTGGCCTGCCTGCTTGCAGCCACCAACCAAAGGCCCCCTACCCTCCATTGGATTGCATTGGGCCTGCTCTCTCTGCACCCGGCTGCCCCTGTGCCACTGAGGGTGTAACAACTGTACCTTTCCGCCCCTAGGAGACCCCAGAGACTATGCCCAGAACCTTAACCTCACCAGTCAAGTACTCACCTGAAAGTAGATCACTCACTTTCCTTCCATAGGCTAACATCGACTGGTTTTCACTGAAATTTCTTCGAAGTGTCGATTTTTGCAACTTTACCTGTGACTTGAATTTCCTTCCATAGGATAACATTGCTTATTGTTCTCTGAAAAGTTTCTAAGCGTCAATTTTGAAAATACATTCAAATTCTTTAAAAATCACAACTGTAACCAAAACGCATTACTTAACTGTTTACAACTTATGTCCCGGGACTGAATCCAGGATCCAGTCCTGTGGTTAGAAAAGTAAGCCTTAAAGTAATCAACTGCATTTATGTAGAAAAACAAATTGAGTGTTAAATTGTGTTTGAAATTGTGTTGCCTATTGCAACCACTGTAGCTATTGTTCTTACAAAATCTATTGGCCTTTCTGCAAAATAATTACCTAAATTTACTCCTATTGAGAAAGGAAAACGCTACTTACCAGTATGCATCTGTTCTTGGCATTTAGATACTACACTTAGCATTAGATCGCCACCTGTGTCGGGCTCAGATGATTGCATGTTGTTGTCGTCTTGGAAGAAGTCTTTGTAGTCACTGTGAGAAGGTGGCCTGATATGCAGTGCTCACTATTCTAGTGAACACTATGTATCAGTCCAGCACCCCTTATTGATGATTGGTTGTAAGTCAACCTTATAGACCAGCTATCCTAGTAGCGTGGACACGAGCAGTCTAAGGCTAAAGACTCGAGAGGGCGTGTTAAGCCAGCTGTTATACCACATATACCCCTTGAACACCAAGTGAAAGGACACCACACAAGTGTTATTAAAATAAACAGTTATTTATTAAGAATCACAACAGCCCTGTACTCTTTATGAGGACAGGGTACTAAGCACAAACCAAAACTCTAACAAAAATACTTAAGTTAGCACAGTATATACAAATGCCCGAGGGGCACGGAAAACCATATACTTGAAAAGTGGAATGCGAAATTACTAGCAGGTAAGTACAGTACTAATAGGCTTAGGAATCGCTAGGACTTGACTATAGAACCTTCAGATTACTTATAGGAGGCCTAGGGGACTCGGGTGCAGTGTGTGCACTCTCACGCGAGATGCGGGACAAAGTCTATGGTAGCTAGAATTTGCAAAGTTAGTGTTCTCGGGCAAACCCGACCTGGTAGGAGGAAAACGAAAGTGGATTCTGACCCTTGGATAGTGAGGCTATGCTGGGGCACCGAAATGCCGAAGTTACCTAGCCCAGGGGCTGCAGCTGCATAGGACTCAAAGGACGTCGGGAATCCTCGTAGACGGACCAGGAGCCTGGAAGAAAGAAGTTGCTGGCAGGCGACCAGTGAAGAAAGTTCGGTGGATCCAAGCCTGGATCGATGGAAGAGGACACCTGAAAGCAGAGGGGACCAAGTTCGAGACTACTAGCCAGTAGTCAGTGGGCACCAGGAGGGCACCGGATGGTAGCCACCTCGACAAGGCGTGTGGGTGACGCTGTGCTCGAAGATCTCACGGACCAGGAGGCGTTGTCGGCGACCAGGAAGGAGGATCGAGCTGTCCCACGAAGATAGAAGCTGTCGGCGTCGCTGGACCCAGGATTGGGCAACAAAGCCTTGGCAAATTCAAGCCCACGCGGTGGACCTAAAATGGCGTCTGGAGTGGACCAGGAGGGTCCGGGGTGCCTCTCTTAAAGAAGGAAGCAAGGGCCAGTCTGGAGCAACCAGACCAGCAGCAGTGATGTCGTCGGGCGTCGTTCAGAAGGCCACAAGCCAGCCGGCTAGTAGCCAAACAAAGCGGTGCACAGCAAACAGCAGAAGGGCCCCACGCAGATCGTGGCGATGCAGGGAGGCTGACCTTGGGTGCTGGAGCTGCGCAGGGTCGGGGCTTCTCGGACCCCAAAGCACTCACCCGTGGAGGACACGGTGGGCTTGTTGTAAAGATGTCGTGCAGTCTTGGCGATCGTCGGTCCCTCGAGGTCTCGTCGCACTCACGGTTCTCAGCTTGGCTGTAGAGGTGAGTAGAGGTCAGAGGTGCCAGGGAAGCCGGGTCTCGTCGAGCTGGGTCGTCGGATTCGTGATGAAGGACTTGCAGCAGACCGCAGTGTTCTTTAGGATGGTGCCTGCGGATGCAGGGTGACTACTCCTTAGCCACAAGGGAGAATCTTGATGAAGAAATCGTGAAGTCCTTTCGCAGAAAGTCGTGTCTTGATTCCAAAGATGATCTAATTTTAACAGGGGGCCCGCTCCCATCTTTATACTAAAAAAGGGGGCTGACCCGGTACCTAGGTCCTGCCTATGGGTGGGACTAGGAGGGGGGTGGTTACACCCCTCTGCCATGCCGGACTTCCCCAGGCCAGGGGCTGGTGTGCCCCTGGAACTGGTTCAGACTGGCCTATGCGTAGTGAGCACCGGGGTGCCACTCAGCAGTCACCTTCCTGTAAAGCCCTGCCTACCCAGGATACACAAAACCATGTCTGGGACGGTGCTAGCACCGCCCCTGACAGGAAACCCTTTGTCCAAGCTCCCCTTGCTGGAAGGACTCCCAGCTGCAGGGGGTCAGACTCGTGTCTGTGGTGGCAGCATCCATTTTGTGGAGCTGAGGCTTCAGTTAACTTTAACCGGGGTTCACAGTTACAAACATGTCGTGTCCCTCTAGAAGGGTGGAATGCTAACCCCGTCGCCAGAATTGGCGAGGGGTTAGTATTCCAATTCGTATGACACCTTACTCGACATGTTTTGATAAAGCAATACCAAAGTTAGCATTTAACCACGAGGATTATAATTCACTTAAGAGTATATGGTATGCGATATAATGGAACAGCTATTAGGACTTGATTCCGCAAGCTGCAGACAGGCTCAGCTCATGCCAGAGCACCATCTCACACGATTCCAAGCACTCTGCCTTCAGGATTGTCAAGGCCTGCCATAGGAGTGACTGATAGGAATCTGTGTGTCCATTTTAGGGTTAGGTATAGGTATACTACACCTACAGCAAAGGGTGATTACACGACTTTGCCCCCGCTGTCATGCAGCCAGTTGTGTCAAATTTAGGAGGCCAGCCAGGGGTGGCATAATACATGCTGCAGCCCCTGGCAGCCCTGGGTACACCCATGCCCTGAGTTACAGGGTCTGATAGGGTGGCCCAGTACCAATTGGAAATGTACCTAGGGTACATGGAATCCATTTTACAGAGAGAGCAGTAGGCCTGGGGTCCTGATTGGCGGGGTCCTGATTGGCAGGGTCCCAGGTCGACTATGTCCAAAACCAGCTAAAACACAGGGCAAAAAGTTGGGGGCAACCATAGTCAGGATGTACCTTCCTAAAGTCACGAGATAGGGGACTCCTCCCTTGGACAATAGTGCGCATGGGCATCGGCTCCATCCTTAGATTGTTTTTCGCCATGATGGGAAATGGAGTTATTAGAAGTAAAGAAAAGGATGTCCTTGCGTGTGCATCTAAGTAAGATAAAACTGGAACTGATACAGGTCCCAGGGAGGCGGGAGGGCGTGTAGTAACCTGCAGCTCTACATGCCAAGAACAGATGCATACTGGTAAGTAGCATTTTCCATTCGAGGCATATGAGCTGCAGATACTACACTTAGCATCGATTGTGCAGCAGTGTCTCCCCTAGCGGTGGTCACCTGTATCCGTTGCAGTAGTTTGAAAGAGTTTTAAGGACAGCTTGGCCCACTGCAGCTTGCGGTTTGGCTTGCACATCAACACAGTAGTGTCTAGTCAAGGTGTGTGTTGTAAACCATGTTGCTGCCTTGCATATGTCCTCTAGGGGGATGTTTCCTAAGAAAGCCAAAGAGGCTCCCAGTTTGAGTGTGGAGTGCGCTCTAGGAGGAACTGTTAATGTAAGTTTTGCTTTTTGATAGCATATTTGTATGCATTTTACAATCCACCTTGCAATTCCACCTTTAGAGATGGGGTTGCCTTTATGAGGTGGAGAGAAAGACAAAAAATTATTTTGTTTTTCGAAAAGACTTTGTTCTTGTATTGTGAAAGCTTGTATCTCACTTACTCTTCTAAGAGAGGTAATTGCAATAAGGAAAGCCGTTTTTCACATGAGGAATTGCAGTTCACATTTATGTAAAGACTCAAAAGGGGGTCCCATGAGTCTTGTAAGAAGAACGTTTAGGTTTCACACTGGAGAAGGTTGGCAACCTGGGTGGGATGATTCTTTTTAATCCTTCCATAAATGCTTTAATTGCAAGTACTCTGAAAAGAGACAGATATTGTCTGTTTTGTAATATGCAGCAATTGCTGCAAGGTGCAGGCGTATGGATGAATATGTCAAGTTACACCTTTGTAAATGTAAAAGGTAGCAAATGATATTCTGTATGGAAGCATCCAGGGGATCAATTTGGTTATTGTTTCAATAAATGGCAACTCTCTTCCATTTAGCAGCATAACAAGCTCTGGTAGTAGGTCTCCTGGCCTCTAATGATATTCATACAGTCTGGTGGTAGGTTAAGATAACCAAATTGACTTCAGGAGCAAGATCGCCAAATTCAGTTGATTTGGGTCTGGATGTTGGATGTCTCCATGGTTCTGCGTTAGCAGAGATGGAGTTAGTCGTAACTTTTGGTGTGGAACTTGAGGGTTCTCGCAGTGTGGTGAACCACTGTTGGCGTAACCATGTGGGAGCTACCAGGATTAATTTGAGAGACTGTTGTCTGAGCTTGCGTACTGCTAATGGTACTAGTGGTAGTCGCCGAAAAGTGGAAAAGCGTACGCAAATCTGACCAGTTCATCCATATCGCATTGCCCTTGGACAGTTGGTGTGGAAACCTGGCGGCGAATGTTGGGCATTTTGCGTTCTTGTGTGTGGCGAACAGATCTATGTCTGGATGACCCCACTTTTGGAAGAATGGTTGAAGAACTTGCGGATTTAGTTCCCATTCGTGAATTTGATGTGTCTGCCGACTCAACAGATCCGCTATCGGATTGTTAACTCCTGGAAGGTGCTCTGCCAACAGATATATGTTTTGTGGAATGGCCCGTCTCCAAATGTACTGCGCAAGCTGGGATAGTTGTAGAGAGTGTCGCCCCTGTTTTTGTATATAATACATGGCTATCATGTTGTCCGTCCGGATTAAGACAGCTTTGTTTTGAGTGCTAAGAATATTGCTAGCAACTCTAGATGGTTGATATGGAACAATTTTGGTTGACTATTCCTTTGTCCTTGAGTTGTATGATGTAGGAGATGGGCTCCCCATCCTGTGAGGGATGCGTCTGCTGTGAGCACTAGTTAGTTGTGGAACAGGTTCGAGGAACGGCCGCCCCTTTGTCAAATTTTTGGTGTTCCACCACTGCAGAGAGCGATGTGTGTGGCTGTCTACCAACACCAGGTGTGTTAGTTGACCTTGAGCCTGGTTGCACTGCTGTGCTAGACATTCCTGTAACGGACGCATTTGCAGTCTTGCATATGGTACTATGAAGATGCAAGATGCCATCATGCCTATTAGTCTCATGAACACTATGGCTTGCAGAGATTGTTGGTGTTGAAAGGCTGTGACTAAGGCTTGAATGCTCTGTATCCTTGCTGGACTGGGATACGCTAGAGCTGTAGACATGTTTATTGAAGCCACTGATGTATAGGAGAGGGTTGCAGGTGCGACTTGGTGTAGTTGATTGTGAACCCTAAGTCGTGCAGTATTTGAATTGTCTGATGTGTGTGTTGGACATACTGACTGAATGACTTGGCCTTTATGAGCCAATCGTCTAGATAAGGGAAGACATGTATTGGTTGTCTCCTGAGATGTGCTGCTACTACTGCTAGGCACTTTGTGAATACTCGTGGTGCCGTTGTCACTTCGAATGGAAGGACTTTGAACTGATATTGTTGTCCTTCCAGCACAAACCTTAGATACTCTGTGAGCATGATGTATAGGAATATGGAAGTAGGCATCCTTTAGGTCTAGATTTGATTGTATGTAATGATTGAGGGGCCTGAGGTCGAGAATTGGTCTTAGTGTCCCGTCCTTCTTGGGAATCAGAAAGTACAGGGAGTAAACCCCTGTTCCTTGTTCTTGTAAAGGAACTATTTGTATAGCATCCTTTTGTAGAAGTGACAGAACTTCTTGATTGAGCAGAGTAAGGTGTTCGGTAGACATTGGACGCTGCCTGGGTGGTATGTGTGGAGGGGTTGCTGTAAGTTATAGGCAGTAGCCATACTGGATAATCTGTCTTACCCAATTGTCTGTTGTGATGGAGTTCCAGACAGGCTCGAATTGTGTTAATCTGCCCCCCACAGGAGTGGAATGCTGTTGGGGGAGCAGGGGGAAGTCACTGTTTTGTGGTGGAAGATGTTTGATTATTGTTGTTACACCGACCTCTTCCTTTGTTATTCCTTCTATATCCTCCTCTAAAATATCCCTGGTTAGAGGATGTGTGTGTTAGATTTGAAGGATGTAGTATTGTCTGCACCAATTTGTTAGGAGCATCCTCTGTAGAAGGTGCGACAAAAGGAACTTTTAGCTTGTACTGGACTGTAAAGCTCCCATAGATTTGGCAGTGTCTGTATCCTTCATCTTTTCAAGTGCTGTGTCTACTTCTGGTCCAAACAATTGGTTTGGATTAAATGGTTGATTTAAAATGGTAGTTTGCACTTCCTGTTTAAAACCTGAAATGCGTAGCCACACATGTCTCCTAAGTTCGAGACTAGTATTTACAGCTCTAGATGCAGTGTCTGCTACATCTAGTGCGCATTTGATTGAGCCATTAGAAATTAGCTTTCCTTCTTGTATAAGGTAGTTTGCCTGTGCCTTATATTGGTCAGGTAGATCGAATAGTTTCTTACCTGTCGGTGTAGTTTTGCAGCTTGATGATCTTTCTGGATTCACTATGCTGTGCATATTCCGCGGTCTTGTGGTTGGGTCCAGATTCGTAGTCTTTTCTTTCTTTTTTTTTTGTAGCCTTTGTGGGCGTCGGCGTCACACCTCCTCGGGTGCATTTCCGGTGACGTCGGCATGCTTCCTGCGGAAGCTCCCACTCTTGGGCGTCATCTTCGGATCCTTTTTTCCGTGTTTCTTTTGTTTCCGAAGTAATGGCAATGTTCTATTTAGGTGAGAATTTTACCGCTTTGTCCCTAAAGTCTCTTACTTCTCTTATTTTTTTTTTTTTTTGACCACCTCTTCTCACTCCAGCCTCATCTTTCTGGCGGAGGTGGGTGGGTTCGCTAGTGAATCCAGAAAGATCATCAAGCTGCAAAACTACACCGACAGGTAAGAAGCTATTCGTTTTGCAGCGTGAATCTTTCTGGATTCACTATGCTGTGCATAGATTTTGTAGCGGTTTCTCATTTCTGTGGCGGCTGGGTGGAAGATGAGCTTTGGTTTCTGAATATGTGCTGGAGCACCTTTTGTCCGACTTATGCTTCTTTGTTCATCTGAACATCCACGCAGTAGTGCTTCGTGAATGTGTGCACTGAAGCCCATGTTGCCGCCAGGCATATGTCTTGTATGGGTGTATTGGCCAGGAAGGCTATTGTGGCCCCCTTCTTCCTAGTGGAGTGGGCACGCGCCCCCTCTGCTAGTTCTTGTCCTGCCCTTTTATGGCAGAGTTGAATTGATTGCGCGATCCAGCGTTCAATAGTGTTCTTGGTTACTGCTTTGCCCATGTAACTGTTGGCGAACGACACAAAGAACTGTTTCGTTTTCCTGTGCCCCTTTGTCCTCTCAATGTAATGCATGACCGCCCTTCTGGCGTCTAGGGTGTGCAGAGCTCGCTCTGCGCTAGTGGTTGGTTTTTGGAAAAAACTCGGTATCTGTATGGACTGGTTCATGTGGAATTTGGACACCACCTTCGGCATGAAGTGTGGGTCGGTCCTCATCACAACCCTATCATTGTGTATTTGTATGTAGGGTTCCTGTAGCGTTAGCGCTTGCAGCTCGCTTACTCTGCGTAAGGACGTTATTGCAACCAGGAAAGCTGTTTTCATAGTTAGCATCTGTAAGGAGGCCTTGTGAAGTGGTTCAAAGGGCTCCTTCATGAGTTCCGTTAGGACTATGTTCAAGTTCCATGCCTGTGGCGGCACACGCTTGGGTGGTGCGATCCTCTTCGCTCCTTCCAGGAACCTCTTGACAACTTGTGATGTGAAGAAGCTTCTGCCCATCTCACCCCTTGTGTAGGCTACTATAGCTGCCAAGTGAACTCTCAAGGAGGACGAGCTGAGGTTTTTCTCCAGTAAGTGCGTCAGGTATTTTAGCACTGTGGAGTCCTTCATTTTATTGTGAAGTCTTTCCCGCCTGCACCACATCGTGAATCTTTTCCACTTTGCGACATAGCACTTCCGTGTGCTGGGCCTTCGTGCCTCCCGAAGGACCCTGCGGGTGCTCTCTGGCAGTCTCAAATGTGCGAACTCTATGTCCTCAGGAGCCATATGCTACTAGGCTCATGCTCTCTGGCTATGGGTGCAGCACCTCTCCGTTCTGCATGGAGAGCAGGTCTTTTCTTCTGCCGAATCGGTGGGGTGCACACTGTGTCATCTCCATGATCTGCGAGTACCATGTCTGCCTCGCCCATTGGGGCGCGACCAGTATCAGGGTCATGTTGCTCGCTCTGCACTTGCTCAGTACTCTGTGTATCAGTGGTATCGGGGGAAAAGCGTAAGCAAATGCCCCGGACCAATCTATCCATAGGGCATTCCCAAGGGACCCCTCTTCGGGTTGTCTGGATGCAAAGTTTTGGCATTTCGCATTCTGGCGTGTTGCAAACAGGTCCACTGATGGCGTTCCCCACCTGTTGAACAACCACCTTGTCTCCTGAGCATTGAGCTCCCACTCGTGGGATGCCGATGTCTGTCTGCTCAGCCAGTCTGCCTGAATGTTCTCCTTCCCTGGTAGGTGTCTGGCTAGCAGGTCTATCTGGAGAGGGATGGCCCATCTCCATATCTCTTGTGCCAGCGTTGAAAGCGTTGTTGACTGTGTTCCACCCTGCTTATTGATGTAGAACATCGCCGTGGTGTTGTCTGTCTGCAGCAACACCCTTTGCTTGTACAGTCTTGTCTGGAAGGCTTTCAGTGCAAGGAAGATTGTCTTCAATTTGAGGTAATTGATGTGCTTTGTCGCATCTGTTGGCGTCCAAAGGCCCCTCACTTTGAGTTCCTCCATGTGAGCGCCCCATCCCTTCAGGGATGCGTCTGTGGTGATGGTCACTGTCGGAGTTGGGGGTGTTAGAGGCTTTCCCCTTGTTAAGTTCTCCATGGTCCACCATGTCATCTCCTTCTGCACTGCGTGCGTCACCACCACAAGATCCTCCCAACTGCCCGAAGCCTGTGACCATTGTTCCTGGAGCCATTCTTGCATGGGTCTCATGTGGAGCCGCACATTCGGCACCAGGTGGATGCATGATGCCATCATCCCCATGATCTTGCTCGCAGTCCTCACTGTCCGAGCTTGTCCCTTCCGGTAGAGGCGAGTTTCCCTGACCAGTGCCCTTGCTCTCCTCTCGCTGGGAAACACTCTGCCCTGTAAGGTGTTGATCTCTGCAAGTAGGCGTCCTTGAGGTCTATCGTGACCATGAAGTCTCCGACCTGCAATTGCGGTAGTACCTCCTGTAGGGAGGTCAGTTTGAATTTTTGTGTTCTTCTGAATTTGTTCAGGAACCCCAGGTCTAGAATGGGTCTCATTGTGTGGTCTACCTTTGGTACTAGGAAGTACGTTGAGTATATTCCCTTGTTTCTTTCCTTGAAGAGAACCCGTTCTATGGCCTGCTTTTGTAGAAGTTCTTTTGCTTCTTCCTGTAGCCGCGCCAGCTGTTCTCTTGCTGGTTGTTTTCCCCTTGGTTTCCTGCTTGTTGGTCTCCTCTCCAACTCTAAGCAGTATCCGAATTGGATAATGTTGAGGATCCATTTGTCAGACCCTCCAGGATTTCGCGATTTGCAAAAAAATCGCGAAATCGGCAGTTTCGTAAAAATCCAGCGATTTTTACAAAACAGCCCGCGAAATTTGGACGGTTGGCTTAGAAGGAGGCCCCTTTTAGTTGTCTGATGACAGAACAGCTGTCCGCAATGTCAAAATGTGGGGCATATTTGTTAGGCCTTTGCAGGCATCAGTTACAATGTCCGTCTACGATTTCAGGAGCGGGAGGGGGGGGGGGGGATTGGAGTCTTTTTTTTAGCAGATCTCGCCCGACCTGCTCAGCTGGTATGCCGGCCCCACGTGTGTATTCCTACACATCGCCCTTGTTTGGGAACAGACGGCGGCTTCACTCCTAGAAGTAACCCCTCCCACCCATGGTGAATCTCTAGGGAAAGTGAGATTTCGAACAGCCTGTGCATCGTGTGGTGGAGCAGGCAAAGGAGGTGTGGGGGGAGGTGAGCTGATATGACGAGCGGCAACTGCGGGCATTTAAATGAAGAGCAAATTGCGAGGAACGGAAAGATGTGGAGAGGAGGGAGCTGTGAATGAGACGTGAGGGGGCCCGAACGGGGGGAGGGCTGGATGATGTAGAGGCGAGGGGAAGAGAGATTGGAGGAGGGGGGAAGGTGAAGAGACGATAGGGGAGAGAAGTGTGAGATGTGAAGGAAGCGTGAAGGAGCAAGAAAGGGAAAGGTTGGAAAGACATGGAAGGTGTGAGTTGCAGAGGGTGGGAGGAAGATAGAGATGGCAAAGGAGAGCTGGGATAGAAGAATTAGGTGTGCGAAAGGAGGCCAAGGCTAAAGAGGGGAGGGAAGGGAGAGGCCTTGAGGGGAGCAGAACGAGGTTGAGATGGGGAAAAGATGAATAGAAGAGATGGTAACAGAAGGGAGAAAGAGTACAAGATGTAGAGAACGGTGGGACAGGAGAATAGAGTTGCGAGGAGAATGAGTAAAAGGTTCCCCGAGAGGAAATGGGGGGGGCGATGAGTGCTTGAGAGCAGAAGTGGGGGAGGGGGGCAAAGAGGAGGGAAGAGAAGAGGAGAGGTGGGGAGTTTTAATGTAAACAATTGACAAAGATAGAAGACATTGGAAGACAAATGAGAAGTGCTGGAAGTGAATGCACGAGAGAGGCAGGAAGGACAAACTGAAAGCAGAAGGGAAAGGCATGAAAGGAAGAGCTACGCACTGAAAAGTACCGAGGAAGAAAATTGAAGTGAAAAAGAGAGAAAAAACAATGAATAAGAGAACTGAGCGAGTAAAGAGGAAAGACAATTTGAAAGAGAATGATAAGAAGCACTGGATGGGGAATTATAGGGATGAGAAGTGATGGAATCAAGAACAAAACTGAAAATGAGAAAAGAGAAAGGGGAGATTTCCCAGAGAAAAATGCGGAATTTATCCTGGTGTCTGATAACTCAGCAGCGCCTGCAAGCTGTTTGTATTCGGCTGGGTGCCGCAACGTGCAGACAGTAGGAGGGCTTTCTTATTTCAATATTCAGCTGGGAGCAAAAGTTATCTTACCTCTATTAAAATCCCATTGAAATTGCAGGGCACACAATGGTCTCTACAACAGGTATCTTAACCCTGTAAGATATTTTAAAATGCAGCCTCTATGTAACCAATTAAGTAAGCTAGAACAGATTTACTGGCACATTTGTCATCTGTTAGCAATATCTTTGCAGCAAATTTAAAAAAAAGAAATATTATGCTGCTACCAATGTTGCAGGGCATCAGTGGCACCCGCAATTGGCAAAAAAGGGTGCCTGAGGAAGAGGTGTCCTGCCTCTCTGATCCTTAGGCAGCGGTGCCCCACAATAGGGGTGCATACATGGCACTAGAACATGTCAGGGATAAATACAGCTCCCTCCCACGAGGTTAGGACTGATGCTGTGCTTACGTAGAGCTGCAGACACTTTAAACATGCCTATTTCAAAGTGGAAGAGACTGCTAAAACACCTACTATTGATTTCAGGCTGAAAATGAAGGATTACGAGTAAAATAAAGTGCCGCAAAAATGCCGCTAAATTTCCATATTTGTGCCGCTAAATTTCCAAATTTGTGCCGCTAAATTTGCTAATCCATGCCGCAATATCCTGGGGGGTCTGATTTGTCTGATGTGATTTCTCTCCATTCTTGGAGGTAGAACTTTAATCTTCCTCCCACTGGTGTCATGTGGTCGTAGGTGTTTAGATTGTCCTGACCCCTCCGTACGTGGTGCCCCCTGGGATCTTTTCTGTGGGCGGGCACCCGGATCTCTTTGAAGTCACTTCGAGGTGGGCTGCTGTCCCCCTCTTCTATTCTGGCCACGTCCATTTCTCCCTCGAAAGGACTGGCCTCTTGGTTGGTACTGCCAGGACTGCTTCTGCTGACCTTGCTGAGCCTGTGAGTCTGCCTGGTGCGTTTGCTGGAAAGCCTGGTGCGATGTACCTGGCTGGTTTCCACCTCTCCCGCCGGGCCTCTGTGATGGGGTGCCCCTCTTGTTGCCTCTGAACTGCAAGGCCCCCATGGATCTTGCTGTCTCGTTATCTTTTTTGAGTTGGCAGAGCTTCTCGTCAATAGTTGCTCCGAAAAGCGAGTCGCCGTTTAACGGTGTGTTCAGGATACTGTGTTGCACCTCGGGTTTGAACCCTGAGATCCTGAGCCAGGCGTGTCTCCTTTCCGTGACACCCATCATCATGAGCCTGCTGGCGGTGTCTGCTCCGTCCAGGGCCGTCTTAAGGCAAGAATTTGCAGCGTTTTTCCCTTCTTCGACCAGTTTTTCGGCCTTCTGCCCGGCATCCTGGGGTAGGTCCTTCACCAACTGCCCCAGCCCCTCCATGATCTGGTACATGTGCCTGTTTATCAGGGCGTTGGAATTAGCCATGCGCCAGTGGGTCGCGGCATTGCGTTCGATCCTTCTGCCCACCAGATCCAACCTTTTGCTCTCCTTATCCGGCGGTGGGCCCGAGGTAGTGGATACGCTCGCCCTCTTCCTAGCTGTGGCCGTGATAATGGAGTCTGCGGAGACCGTGCCCTGAATGTAGGCCGGGTCCTTTGAGGAGTTGTAGGAAGGTACATCCTGACTATGGTTGCCCCCAACTTTTTGCCCTGTGTTTTAGCTGGTTTTTGACATAGTCGACCTGGGGCCCTGCCAATCAGGACCCCAGGCCTACTGCTCTCTCTGTAAAATGGATTCCATGTACCCTAGGTACATTTCCAATTGGTACTGGGCCACCTTATCAGACCCTGTAACTCAGGGCATAGGTGTACCCAGGGCTGCCAGGGGCTGCAGCATGTATTATGCCACCCCTGGCTGGCCTCCTAAATTTGACACAACTGGCTGCATGACAGCTGGGGCAAAGTCGTGTAATCACCCTTTGCTGTAGGTGTAGTATACCTATACCTAACCCTAAAATGGACACACAGATTCCTATCAGTCACTCCTATGGCAGGCCTTGACAATCCTGAAGGCAGAGTGCTTGGAATCGTGTGAGATGGTGCTCTGGCATGAGCTGAGCCTGTCTGCAGCTTGCGGAACCAAGTCCTGATAGCTGTTCCATGATATCGCATACCATATACTCTTAAGTGCATTATAATCCTCGCGGTTAAATGCTAACTTTGGTATGGCTTTATCAAAACGTGTCGAGTAAGGTGTCATACGAATTGGAATACTAACCCCTCGCCAATTCTGGCGACGGGGTTAGCATTCCACCCTTCTAGAGGGACACGACATGTATGTAACTGTGAACCCCGGTTAAAGTTAACTAAAGCCTCAGCTCCACAAAATGGATGCTGCCACCACAGACACGAGTCTGACCTCCTGCTGCTGGGAGTCCTTCCAGCGAGGGAGGCTTGGACAAAAGGTTTCCTGTCCGGGGCGGTGCTAGCACCATCCCAGACATGGTTTTGTGTATCCTGGGTAGGCAGGGCTTTTCAGGAAGGTGACTGCTGAGTGGCACCCCGGTGCTCACTACGCATAGGCCAGTCAGAACCAGTTCCAGGGGCACACCAGCCCCTGGCCTGGGGAAGTCCGGCAGGGGAGAGGGGTGTAACCACCCCCCTCCTGGTCCCACCCATAGGCAGGACCTAGTCACCGGGTCAGCCCCCTTTTTTAGTATAAAGGTAGGAGCGGGCCCCCTGTTAAAATTAGATCATCTTTGGAATCAAGACACGACTTTCTTCGAAAGGACATCAAGATTTCTTCATCAAGATTCTCCCTTGTGGCTAAGGAGTAGTCACCCTGCATCAAGCGGGCACCATCCTAAGAACACTGCGGTCTGCTGCAAGTCCTTCACGAATCCGACGACCCAGCTCGACGAGACCCGGCTTCCCTGGCACCTCTGACCTCTACTCACCTCTACAGCAAAGCTGAGAACTGTGAGTGCGACGAGACCGAGGGACCGACGATCGCCAAGACTGCACGACTTCTTTGTAACAAGCCCACCGAGTCTTCCACTGGTGAGTGCTTTGGGGTCCGAGAAGCCCCAACCCTGAGCAGCTCCAGCACCGAAGATCAGCCCTCCAGCATCTCCACGATCTGCGTGGGGCCCTTCTGCTTTTGCGTGCTCACCGCGCTGTGTGGCTACTAGCCGGCTGGCTTGTGGCCTTCTTCACGACGCCCGACGACATCACTGCTGCTGGTCTGGTTGCTCCAGACTGGCCCTTGCTTCCTTCTTCAAGAGAGGCACCCCGGACCCTCCTGGTCCACTCCAGACGCCATTTTGAGTCCACCGCGTGGGCTTGAATTTGCCAAAGCTTTGTTGCCCAATCCTCGGTCCAGCGACGCCGACAGCTTCAATCTTCGTGGGACAGCTCGCTCCTCCATCCTGGTCGCCGACAACGCCTCCTGGTCCGTGAGATCTGCGAACACAGCGTCACCCACTCACCTAGTCGAGGTGGCTACCATCCGGTGCCCTCCTGGTGCCCACTGACTACTGGCTAGTAGTCTCGAACTTGGTCCCCTCTGCTTTCAGGTGTCATCTTCCCTTGATCCAGGCTCGGATCCATCGAACTTTCTTCACTGGTCGCCTGCCAGCAACTTCTTTCTTCCAGGCTCCTGGTCCGGCAATGAGGATTCCCGACGTCTTTTGAGACCTATGCAGCTGCAGCCCCTGGGCTAGGTAACTTCGGCATTTCGGTGCCCCAGCATAGCCTCACTATCCAAGGGTCAGGATCCACTTTCGTTTTCTCCCTACCAGGTCGGGTTCGCCCGAGAACACTAACTTTGTCATTGCTAGCTACCATAGACTTTGTCCCGCATCACGCGTGAGAGTGCACACTCTGCATCCGAGTCCCCTGGGTCTCCTAGAAGTAATCTAACGATTCTATAGTCAAGTCCTAGCGATTCCAAAGGCTATTAGTACTGTACTTACCTGCTAGTAATTTCGCATTCCACTTTCAGAGTATATGGTTTTCCGTGCCCCTCGGGCATTTGTATATACTGTGCTAACTTAAGTATTTTCGTAAGAGTTTTGGTTTGTGCTTAGTACCCTGTCCTCATAAAGAGTACAGGGCTGTTGTGATTCTTAATAAATATCTTGTTTATTTTCATAACACTTGTGTGGTGTCCTTTCACTTGGTGTTCAAGGGGTATATGTGTGGTATAACAGCTGGCTTAACACGCCCTCTCGAGTCTTTAGCCTTAGACTGCTCGTATCCACGCTACTAGGATAGCTGGTCTATAAGGTTGACTTACAACTAATCATCAATAAGGGTTGCTAGACTGATACATAGTGTTCACTAGAATAGTGAGCACTGCATATCAGGCCACCTTCTCACAGGAGTGTTTGTACTTTTTCTCTGTCCTGGGAGTTACCGCCTTGCATGTTGCGGGCTCCTTGAATGCTTCCTTCCCCTGAGCCAAGACGCTCTCGAGCATTGGAAGGAACTGGCTCCTTGTTTGTGTTGGGAGCAAAGTCTCTAGCAGGAAGTCTGCTTTCTGCTTTTCCTTCTAGTCGAGCTTGAGCTTGAAAGCTGCTGCGGCAGATTGTATCGCCGAGTTGTATGCCCCGATGTCGTCCGGCGGTGAGGGCCTCGAGGGGCATGTGTCGACCGCCTCTTCCGGGCTCTCGGTGTCGACATCCAGGTAATACTCCTCGTGTGGGTCAGAGGTGGCCGACTCGGCGTCCAACCTACTGTCCTCTTCCTCCTCATAGTTGTAAGGCTCGTAGGGATTTTCGTCCTCTTCCTGGTCGTCAACCATTTCGTCGCTAGGCCCATGTCCGTCGACGTGTTAGTCTTCCTCCTCGACCAGTTCTAGCACGGGATGCTTGGTCTTGTGTGGAATCGTGAAGGTACTCATCTTGGCGTCGAAATCTTTCCTCCGCTGCAAGATGTTTTCCATTTCGGCTTCTAGACGCCGTCTTTTCTTTTCCATCTCGGCCGCGTTTTCGGCTCCGGATTGTTCGGCCCCTCTCTTCGTCGCCTGGCTCGGCGGCGAGATTTTCGGTGCCGAGGGCTTGGACGTCGAACTGGGTTTCGGGTCCCTGGACGGCGTCGAGGCTTTAGGGTCTTTCTCCCTTGACGTCGAACGGTCCCTTTCAGAGACGATCTTCGACGCCTTCTGCTGTTCAACAGCTCTCGGCGCCAGGGACTCCTTCTCCGAGGATCCGCTGGGCCTGTGGGTAGTTGCGGACGGCAGATGCTTCTGCGTCGGCACCTCGCGGGTCTTGCACTCGTTTTTTCGAGACTCTGAGTCTCTCGTGCTCTTGTGGAACGACGAGTCTCCTACCTTATCCGATGTCTTAGTGTAATCGGTCTCTACGACCGTGTAGCTGTCGTCTTCGGCGGCAGCGTTGTCCTCTTCCTCCGAGGACATCCCCAGGTCGTACAGCGATGGCGTCGGGGCTTTTCCTTCGAGGGTAGCGTGCACTACCCTCTGGCTCTTCCTTACACGAAGGGTCTTCGAGGCGAAGGTGGAGCAGGCGTTGCAGTCCTCGCTCCTGTGGTCTACCGGTAGGCAAAGGTTGCAAACCGGATGCTGGTCTTTCTGCGCGTTCTTGTATCGGCAGTTAGGGCAGAACTTGAACGGCGTGTTGTCCATCCTAGAGGTTCAGGCCTCCCTGACCGCGTGGACCTCGACGATCGTCGAAGTTCTCGAAGATTTCTCCTTCCTTTCGCTCGTCAATAGTCGGCGAAGTCTTCTGTAGTCTTCTTCTTCCAATATCTTCTCCAACTTCAATCTTTTCTAGGACTTTCTCCAAAAATGTCTGGAGCCCAACAGGAACGATCCAGACCCGACCGCGGAAAAAAGAATCTGAAGATGGCGCCCAAGAGTGGGAGCTTCCGCAGGAAGCATGCCGACTTCACCGGAAATGCACCCGAGGAGGTGTGATGCCGACGCCCACAAGGGCTACAAAAAAAAAAAAAAAAAAAAAAAAAGAAAAGACTACGAATCCGGACCCAACCACAAGACCGCGGAATATGCACAGCATAGTGAATCCAGAAAGATTCACGCTGCAAAAGTAGTAGTTTCTCTAACTGATCATAATGAGCCCTATCATATCGTGAAAGGAGGGCTTGTGTGTTAGCTATGCGCCATATGTTGGTAGCTTGCGGAGCTATTCTTTTGCCTGAAGCATCTATTACCTTAGATTCTTTGTCACGTGGGGGTGCCTCACCTGAAGTTTGTGAGTTTTACCTTTTCCTAGCATTTGACACAACTAGTGAATCTAATGATAGTTGTCCTTTAATGTAGGCTGGATCTGCCGGTGCAGGCCTATATTTTTTCTCAATTCTAGGGTTTAGGTTCCTAGTACGTACAAGGTCCTTAAATATCTCAGGAGCATGTTTAATGACCCCTTTAATCATGGAAAGAATTTGAACAGACCTTTGCGATTGTTCAAATGTGTCTAAGAGAAAGTCTTCCACTGCCTCATCAGAATGCATAATGACACCATGGTAAATGGCAGCTCTGTTCAACAGGTGACCAAAAGGAATATGCTACTTACCAGTATGCATCTGTTCTTTGCATGTAGGGCTGCTGACATTCATATCTGTGCATATATCGCCGCCTAGTGTTGGGTCCAGATGATTGCACATTGTTGTCCTGGAAGAGTCTTCGAAGTATCACGAGATAGGTGGCTCCTCCCTCGGACTACAGTGCGCATGGGCATCCTCTCCATCCCCAGATTGTTTTTCGCCATTGTGGCAGAGATGGAGTATAGTACAGTAAGAGATGTCCAAGCAAAGAATGAATGCTGCAGCTGCGACAGGCACCGGGGAGGCGGGTGGGCGATAGAAATGGGGCCTCACAATGGTGTCGTACGCCGACGACACCCAGTTGGTCATCAGCCTCAACCAGGCCCCCTCTCCCGATGCCACTAGATTCAGGGATGGTCTGAGCGCCGTTGCTAAATGGATGACGGCTAATTGCCTTCAACTCAACGGCGGCAAAACAGAGGTGCTGATAATGGGGAAAAATAGTAACAACTGGAGTGACCTCTGGTGGCCCCAATCACTGGGCCCAGCACCCCCCCCAAAGACTCTAGCTAAAAACCTGGGAGTGTGGCTGGACTCTGCTCTTAGCTTCCAGTCGCACACTAAAAAAGTTGCCGCAACCTGCATTGGCTTACTGAGAAGCCTCACCCCCATCTTAGGCTATTTTGACTCCCAAACTCGACAACTCATCGTACAATCTACCATTCTGTCCAGACTGGACTACACGAGTGTCTTGCTGTTAGGAGCTAATAAAACTGAAGTTAAGAGACTCCAACGGGTACAAAATTCGGCGGCTAGGGCTATAGTAGGTCTCCCAAAAAGATGCTCGGCGAGAGCGACCATTCACAAACTACATTGGTTACCCATGGAAGCCCGCATCCGATTCAAAGCCCTCATATTCGCCTTTAAAATCATGAAGAACGAAGGCCCGGAGCTACTCCGCTCGCTGCTGACCCCCTATACTCCCAAACGGAACCTCAGGTCCATGGGGCAACACCTAGCAATGGTACCCCACACTAAGTTTTGCCGCATTGGAGGGCGCTCCTTCAAACTACCGGGGTCCAAATTATGGAACTCCCTTCCCCTCAATATTCGATGCATGGACAACATCCTAGCTTTCCGCAGAGCTATTAAAACCTATCTCTTCCCCCCCGGTTAGGTCCCTCCCTTCCCCCTGTTTCAGTTGGTTGTGTTATGGTTCCAGCGCCGGGACGCCCCGTTGCGGGGGCAGCTGTTTGCGCTTTACAAAACTGCTAACATAACAACATAACATGTCAGCAGCCCTACATGCCAAGAACAGATGCATACTGGTAAGTAGCATATTCCGTTCGAGGCATGTGGGCTGCTGAATATATATCTGTGCATAGAATGTATAGCAGTATCTCCCTTAGCGGTGGCTACCTGTGTCAGCTGCAGCAGTCTGGAAAAGAGTTTTGAGAACAGCCTGTCCTACAGCAGCTTGCTGTTTTGAATGTACATCTACACAATAGTGTTTTGTAAATGTATGTGTGGTTGACCATGTGGCTGCTCTGCAAATTTCGAGTAAAGGAATATTTCCTAGGAAAGCCATGGATGCCCCTAGCTTGCGTGTGGAATGCGCTCTAGGGGGGACTGTTAACGTGCATTTGCCAGAAGCTTCCAAGATTTTGGATTCTTGGTCCGGAGGAGGAGCATCACCACTTGTTTGAGAGTTCGCTCTCTTACAAGCATTTGCCACTACTAAGGAGTCCAATGGGAGCTGGCCCTTGATATACCTAGGGTCTACAGGTGCAGGCCGGTATTTCCGTTCAATTCTTGGGTTCACAACCCTTGCCCTTGTGGTCTCTTTGAAAAGGTCACCAGCGTGTTTAAGGACACCCTTTAGCATAGGCAAAGTCTTTACTGATCTTTCTGAAGTTGAGAAAGTGTCAAACAAAATGTCTTCCTCTACTGGGTCAGCGTGCATTTCTACATCATGATTATTGGCTGCCCTTTCAATCAATGCGTTAAACGCAGCCGTATCTTCAGTAGACGCGGTTTTGACTGTATAGGACTGAGTGTCAGGCGTGGTGTGTGGCTCACCCGGGTCAACAGGGTCAGTCCAGGGTTGAGACTCCTCTTGATCAGTGTAAATAGGATAATTAAATTCATCCTCATTGTATCCTTCCCCCCACATTCTCAGTGGCATGTGTGGGAGAGTAAGTGTATTCTTGTCCATAGGACTCCACAGGCTCAAAAAGAACAGGTGAGGTGGCAGATGTGTAGGAAGGTAGATACCGGACTATGGTTACCCCCAACTTTTTTTCCTGGTGTTTTGCTGGTTTTCTGACTTAGTTGACCTGGGGCCCTGCTATTCAGGACCCCAGGCCCACTGCTCTCTCTCTAAAATGGATTCCATGTACCTTAGGTACATTTCCAATTGGGACTGGACCACCTTATCAGACCCTGTATCTCAGGGCATAGGTGTACCCAAGGGCTGAAGCATGTATTATGCCACCCCTGGATGGCCATCTAAATCTGACACAACTAGCTGCACGACAGCTGGGGCAAGGTGGTGTAATCACCCTTTGCTTTAGGTATAGTATACCTATATCTAACCCTAAAATGGACACACAGATTCCTATCAGTCACTCCTATGGCAGGCCTTGACAATCCTGAAGGCAGAGTGCTTGGAATCGTGTGAGATGGTGCTCTGGCATGAGCTGAGCCCGTCTGCAGCTTGCGGAACCAAGTCCTAATAGTTGTTCCATGATAACGGATACCATATACTCTTAAGTGCATTATAATCCTCGCGGTTAAATGCTATCTCTGGTATTGCTTTATCAAAACATGTCGAGTAAGGTGTCATACAAATTGGAATACTAACCCCTCGCCAATTCTGGCGACGGGGTTAGCATTCCACCCTTTTAGAGGGACACGACATGGTAGTAAGTGTGAACCCCGGTTAAAGTTAACTCAAGCCTCAGCTCCACAAAATGGATGCTGCCACCACAGACACAAGTCTGACCTCCTGCTGCTGGGAGTCCTTCCAGCGAGGAGAGCTTGGACAAAGGGTTTCCTGTCAGGGGCGGTGCTAGCACCATCCCAGACAGGGTTTTGTGTATCCTGGGTAGGCAGGGCTTTACAGGAAGGTGACTGCAAGTGGCACCCCGGTGCCCACTATGCATAGGCCGACTAGAACTAGTTCCAGGGGCACACCAGCCCCTGGCCTGGGGAAAGTCCGGCATGGGAGAGGGGTGTAACCACCCCCCTTCCTGGTCCCACCCCTAGGGCAGGACCTAGTCGCGTACCCACCCCTTTCTTTAGGATAAAGGCAGGAGCGGGGACCCTTCCAAATTAGATCATCTTTGAATCAAGAAACTACTTTCTACGAAAAGGAACTCTCGACTCTTCTCAAGATTTCTCCCTTGTGGCTAAGGAGTAGTCACCCTGCACCCGCAGGCACCATCAAGAACACTGCGGTTTGCTGCACGTCGTTCCTCAGGAATCCGACCGACCAGCACGACGAGACCCGGCTTCCCTGGCACCTCTGACCTCTACCTACCTCTACAGCTAAGCTGAGAACCGTAGGTGCGAAAGACCTCGAGGGACCGGCCATCATCAGAACTGCACGACTTCTATCCAGCACGACTGCCGAGGGATCCTCTGGTGAGTGCTTTGGGGTCCGAGAAGCCCCGACCCTGAGCAGCTCCAGCACCAAAGTCCAGCCCCCCCAGCATCTCCACGATCTGCGTGGGGCCCTTCTGCTTTTTGCTGCTCACCGCATTGTCTGGCTACTAGCCCGCTGGCTTGTGGCCTTCCCGACGACGATCAACGACGACAACACTGCTGGTCTGGTTGCTCCAGACTGGCCCTCCCAAAAGAGGAGCACCCCGGACCCTCCTGGGACACTCCAGACGCCATTTTAGGTCCACCGCGTGGGCTTGAATTTGCCAAGACTTGTTGCCCCAATCCTGGGTCCAGCGACGTCGACAGCATCAACCATCGTGGGAAAGCTCGCACCTCCATCCTGGTCGCCGACAACGCCTCCTGGTCCGGGAGACTGCAGAGCCCAGCGTCGCCCACTCACCTGGTCGAGGTGACTTCGCCCGGTGCCATCCTGGTGCCCACTCAATCACTGGCTAGTGATTAAGAACTTGGTCCCCTCTGCTTTCAGGTGTCATCCATCTTCGATCCAGGCTTGGATCACTCGAACAATCTTCACTGGTCGCCTGCCAGCAACTTCTTTCTTCAGGCTCCTGGTTCGTCAACGAAGATTTCCGACGTCTTTTGAGACCTATGCAGCTGCAGCCCTTGGGCTAGGTAACTTCGGCATTTCGGTGCCCCAGCATAGCCCCACTATCCAAGGGTCCAGATCCACTTTCGTTTTCGATCTACCTAGTCGGGTTCGCCCGAGACCACTAACTTTGGCTTTACTAGCCTCCATAGACTTTGTCCCACATCCCGCGTGAGAGTGCACACTCTGCACCCGAGTCCCCTAGGCCTCCTATTAGTAATCTGAAGGTTCAGTAGTCAAGTCCTAGCGATTCCAAAGCCTATTAGTAAAGTACTTACCTGCTAGTAATTTCGCATTCCACTTTCATAGTATATGGTTTTTCGTGCCCCTCGGGCATTTGTGTAAATTATGCAACTTAAAGTATTTTCGTAAGAGTTTTGTTGTGTGCTTAGTACCCTGTCCTCATAAAGAGTACAGGGCTGTTGTGATCTAAATAAATACACTGTTTATTTTCATAACACTTGTGTGGTGTCCTTTCACTTGGTGTTCAAGGGGTATATGTGATGGTATAACAGCTGGCTTAACACGCCCTCTAGAGTTTAGCCCGAAGACTGCTCGTATCCACGCTACTAGGATAGCTGGTCTATAAGGTTGACTTACAACCAATCACCATAAGGGTTGTTTGGACTGATACAAAGTGCTCACTAAAATAGTGAACATTATCTATCAGGCCAACTTCTCACAGCAGAGTCCCTTTTCTTTTTGAGTGGGATCTTGTATGACTCCATAGGATTTTCTGGAATGATCTTCCTTTTATAAACAGTGAGTCTGCCAGAATCCGAGTCAATGAAGAGTTTCTACTGATTATCATAGGAGGGCGCTTGGAACACAATGTCCTCTTCTATGGGCTGATTTCTTGACTACCGACACCTTTTTGGTTGTGTCAGTGCTTTGTCTCAGCTCGAACGCCTTAGGTCGTGCGGTCGGAGGCAGTCCCTACTTTATTGGTGGCGTAAGCGTTGGAGACGGGCTGACCTTCGAGGGTGGCGCCGTCTTCGATCCGACCGACTTTGTCTGATCACCAGCTTGTTTGTGGCCTTGCATCGACTCGATCTCTTGGTGCGCGGCAGGCACGCTCTTCTGCTTCGGCTTGACATGTTCTTTCGGGCCGATTTTGGTCTTCGACTCGAAGGCCTTGACCACCAGTGGCTTGGAGGCTGGAAGCTTCGGATCGTGAGTCTTCTGAGCCTTGAGTCCTTTGTTAGTGTCGCCATCTTTTGGCGTCGACGGCGTCAGTGCCACGTGCTTGACAGTCGTTACGGGCTTTGGCGCCCCGATCTTCGGGTCGACACCCCCTTGTGACCCCGAAGGGTTGATTACACTTCAATTTTATTGGATCCGATGAATCCGAAGTCGTCGATCAGAGGACTGTCTTGAGCAGTTTCGATTTAGCGTCTGTCGGTTTAGTTTCACCGCTTATTGTGGTTTATCGACCGACGGCTCCTTAGAAATATTCTTAGCCGGGCCTTGACGCGGGGCTATAGAATGTGGATTAGGATCTTGGCTAAGGCCTTCCGGCGATGCGGCGACCTTAGCCTTTGGAAGTACAGTGTCATTATCTGGCCCCGCAACTGTGGTTGGGCCTAGCTCATCACTCGAGTCGTCATCGACAGCTCCGATGGCCTGTGCATCGTCTCGTACCTAGACGACGTCTTCATCGGGGACGTAGTCTTCTTCTTCGTCCTCATTGTAGTTAGAGTCCTGCTGCGACGCTGGATCCGACTGTTGTTCAAGATCCTCTTCATAGACGCCCTCGTCGTCTTCAGCATCGAAGATGTTCTCCGGGTCGGGCGCTGTTTTCGGCGCCGACTGTCTCTCGGCACGTCGAAGCAGAAGTGTTTTCTTCGACCTGAACCGAGAACAGGCCATGCAGCTGGCCTCGTCGTGACCGGGGACAGGCATTTATTGCACACCGGGTGCACATCGATGTTGCAAACGGGGCATCGTTTGAACGGGCTCCGTTCCATCGTCGATCGTTGATGGGGCCTTAGGTGTCGAAAAGGCAAGCGGCTTTCGACGTCGGGCTCTAAGAACTGTAACAAGTACGAGGCACCGAACGAAAGACAATACCAACGCCCCGAAGGCCTTTTGTATATCGATTCCGAACTTGAGTTAAGAAAGTACATCTGAGGCGTGGCTTGCAGCCGAGCATGGCGGCAGCGTAAAAGGCAAGCTCCGTGTATAGAGCGGCCTCTCCAACTATCCGACCGTCAATCCGTGTAAATTACGAACTCCAGAGGAGGGACCCGAGGCCCAGGAACCGTAGCACCCCGAAAAAACACTGAAACATACCGGCGCTCCTCCAACAAGTGCCCTCAGGAACTAGATCCCATCATTGAACACGGGAACAAGTCATCATGGCGGGCAAGGCCGGGAAAGGTAGCACCACGCAAACCCGGATTGACAGATTCGCCTGCGACAAGAGCACACCTTCCTCGACTGACGGGAAATCACCGGCTGGTAAAGCGGCGGAGGGCGCAAATGGAAAGAAAGCAACACTGGACGATGTGATGAAGGCTTTGGCGCAGGTCCAGGCAACAGTAGGCACGATCTCCACCGAAATCACACTCATTAGGGCGGACTTCCACAAAATGTCCGAGAAGGTGAGCTCCATGGAGGTGGTAACGAAGTCTCTGGTGGAGGACGTCTCAGAGCTCCAAACTGCGATGGAAAAGATGTCGGCAGAAAATAAGGTGTTGCGAGAAAGACTTGACGACCAGGAAGGACGCTCTCGAAGGAACAACGTGAGAATTCTTGGGGTTCTAGAATCTGAAGGCACGAGCGCGATGGACCTATACGTGGAGGACTTGATCAAGAACGAACTCAAACCCAAGGGCCTGTCCACTTTCTTCTCAGTAGAAAGAGCGCATCGAGTCCCAGAGGGTCAGCCGAAACCCGGCGCAGCTCCACGACCGATCCTGGCCAGACTATTCAATTTTAGGGATCGCGATGCTATTTTGCAAACGGCACGAGTGGCACCACCAATTAAAATCCAGACCTCAACGCAGGCCTTCTTTCTGGACTACACAGCAGAGGTTGCTCGTCGCAGGAGAACGTTTTTGGATGTTAAAAAGGAACTCAGGACACAAGAGAATCCGTACTCAATGCTGTTTCCAGCCAGGTTGCGGGTGGTGGCAGACAATAAAACCTGGTTTTTCGACAATCCTGAGATTGCCCGAGACTGGTTGGACGGCTGGTGACCAGCAAGTAATCCACGTAGGTCGCAAAGGTCGCAGAAGAACCGAGAGACAGGACGCTCTCCAAACTCCCAATCGTCTGGGCATGAAATGGGGGAACACTCGCTGCTGGAAAGAACTGAGGCGGAAGATGATGAAGAGCAGTAGCTGCCCGGCGCACACAGAACGTTATATTGTTTTACCTAGCTGCCCGATGGACTGCCTCTGGACACTGGGCTGAGGGCATCCAAGGAGAGGGAGAGAGGCCGTCGTCTCCGGAAAGTCCTTCACCCCAGCAAGCAAGTTGAAAGTGGGGTTGGGGTTAAGCACTCTGCTAAGTTGGGGGGCGGGCAGTTCAAGGTCCGTATAGCAGGGAGGGGGGAGGAAGGGAGTGGGTTGCGTTTGTTTTATTGTATTGTTTTGGTTTTCTGACTAAAAGTGATAGGATGTGGCACATTACTCACAAGAATAGAGCATGCAGTCGTCGGATGTTGCTGCCGCACGCCCCTCACTCAGTTCAGGCTAGACACAGCACACCGCACAGAGGTCAGCTACACTGGCACCAGACGACCCCATCAACACATAGCAAGGAGGGGTCACCCCGAATCCCAAATGGCTATTCAAATGCAGACTAACACACACAATGGAAATTATCCAGGAACTCCGGTGTCACCACTGCATATCATTTTTTAACAAAGAACAAGGGAACCCACTTGGTAAGCAAGGACCTGGGGTATCAGTTAACTAAAAGACAAAGGTCCTTGACAGGAAAGATCAGCGTAACAATAATTATAGGCCACAATAAGCGCTATAATGAAAAAAAGTCCAGCCGGACTTGAATTTTATTCAATATTTTAATATATTAGACGAACCAGCATTTAGACAGTGGGACACAGTCCTGCATCCCCAATGCTACACTTACAATAGAACAATACAAGCACTTAGGGTATTTCAGGCATACACAAATCGGGAGCAAAAAGAAAATTCAAGTACATTTGCTTCACATATGTGGAAACGTAAGAAATGTAGGCACCGGGACGGATGTCGACGTTCTAATATGAACGTTAGGAGCCCCATTACAGGCTTCGGTTTCCGCACTACTCGCTCCATAGGAGTCGGACTCTTACCACACTGTCGTTGCAGTTATCACTAATTGACAGTCCTAGGTTAAATCACTAGTTACCCGGAATTGCCCTTTCCACCATCCATTGTTGATCCCCCGCCTTGGAACGTGTCTTCGTATTGCAGCTCCTCAACAGGAGCGTGGACTACCAGTCCGCAGGCACCTTGGTACGCCCTCCGGTTTCCGTCGATCCCACGAGGTTCTAGCCTCCCCCGGACCTCCATGAGTGGCTGGCAAGTTACTATTATTTGGGTGGCCATACTCTGATCTACACCACCCTTGTGATATAATTACCTTATTCAAAGTTGGTAAATCCCTGGCAGTATTCCTTGAGGTACCACGTCAATGAATTGCTGACTCTGGTCCCTCGGCCGAGGCTCCAGTCGGACGCGCAGGTTCATGTCCTAACCTGTCACATTGAGCTCATGCTTTTTACATTCAGGCTAACAATGAATGTCCTGATGATGATCCTTTAATGGTAGTAGGATCGAAACGCAGTCGACATGATATGTGGTTAAACAGTAGTGTACTATTATGTGCCTAAATTTCTTACGTTTCCACATATGTGAAGCAAATGTACTTTGAATTTTCTTTTTGCTCCCAATTTGTGTATGCCTGAAATACCCTAAGTGTTTGTATTGTTCTATTGTAAGTGTAGCATTGGGTATGCAGGACTGTGTCCCACTGTCTAAATGCTGGTTCGTCTAATTTAATATGTTAAAATATTGAATAAAATTCAAGTCCGGCTGGACTTTTTATCATTATAGCACTTATTGTGGCCTATAATTATTGTTGCGCTGATCTTTCCTGTCAAGGACCTTTGTCTTTTAGTTAACCACTGCATATCATGTCCTGGAATGTCAGGGGATTGGGCGATAAGATCAAGCGGAGACTGGTGCTGCAGGGTATAAGAAGAGTGGGGCCCACTTTAGTCCTTCTTCAGGAGACACACCTTACGGGCGCGGCCAGGCAGGCCCTTGACAGGCGGGGATATTACATGGTAGCGCACTCGGAATTCACCTCTGGATCGCAGGGGTGGGTATTCTGTTGCGTAAATCTTCACAGTTCATAGTCCAGACGACCAAAGTGGATGAGCAGGGCCGCTTCGCGGCCGTACATGGGCAGTGGGAGGGTACTCGGTTAAACATAGTATTGGCGTATGTTCCTCCGGCGTTACATGCGGTAGCCTTACCGGACCTGGGAAAGTTCCTTCTGGAGCTTCCGGCGATCTGATCATTCGAGGGGACTTTAATGCAGTCATTGACAACACGCAAGACAGATACCCACATCGAACACACCCACCTGGCACCTCACGCTTTGGTGCTTTCCTGGAAGCACAGGGGCTAATCAAGATCTGGCGCCACATGCACCTAAATGAACGACAATACACCTACTACTCAGCTACACATAAAAGCCTATCCAGAATCGACTACTTCTTCACCTTAGGCAACGGCCGTCTAACGATACAGGAGGTACAAATTAGACCGAGAGGCATCTCAGACCACTCACCGTTGACGCTAACCTTGTCCAGAAAGGAAAAGGCTCGCAAAAGAATATACCCAATACACCCGGGATACCTCAGGATACCATCCGTTGGCAAAGATCTGACGAGGGCCACGTGAAACTACTTTGCGGAAAACCAGGCCTCGGTTGAGTCCCCATCGATATTGTGGGAGGCCTACAAGGCGGTCCTGAGAGGACAGGCTATATCTGGCATTGCTAGCCACAAACATACTCAAAGGAGGAAGTTGGTGGAGCTCAAGATGGAACTCGGCAGAGCGAATGAGGCCCACATGGCTGACCCGTCAGACGACACACTGCACGCTCTTCAGCTGCGTCAGCGTCTCCATGATGACCATCTAAAACGCCAGACTATGGCAGACGTAGCGGCTACCGCCCACAGAGTATACGACATAGGGGACAAGGCCAGTAAGCTTCTGGCTTGGCTGGATAAGAAAAAAGGGGGTACCAAGACTATCCTACAGATAGCAGATGTGAACGGGGTAAGGCACACTCATCCTGAGAAAATTGTAGAAATATTGGCGGATCACTTCCAAGGGGTATATTCCTCGACGGTGGAGGTCTCGGCAGACATGGTGGTAGCGGCGCTCTGCGACGTGCAGACGCCGACCCTGTCGGTGGAGGCGGAGCTGGATGCCGACTTAACGACTGAAGAGATTCAGTTGACTATAAATGCAATACGGTCAGGCAAAGCCCTAGGGCCCAACGGGATACCAATCGAATGGTACAAAAAAATGTCGGAATCCTTGTGTGAACCCTTGTTGGCAATGTACGAGGAAAGCCGGGAGACAGGTATCTTGCCCTCCGATCAACGAATGGAGACTATTGTGGTGATCCCGAAACCGGGCAAACCACCAGGAGACTGCGCGTCCTACAGACCGATATCGCTTCTTAACGCTGAGGCCAAAATCCTAGCGAAATTAGCGAATAGGTTAATGCCCCATTTGGCACACCTGATCCACCCTGACCAGTCGGGCTTCATGCCGCACAGAAGCACGGCACTCAACTTACGTAGAGTACATGGAGCACTGGCGCGTGCCCAGTTATTAAAGGAGCCGGCCGTTACACTGTCCCTAGATGCCAAAATGGCGTTTGATATGGTGGAGTGGCAGTACCTCTTCGCGGTTCTGGCCCACATGGGGTTCGGCGCCACATTCACCTCCTGGGTGAGGCTGCTCTACACGAGCCCGGCTGCACGTGTTAGGGCAAACGGACATATCTCCCGTGAAATACCGCTGGCGAGGAGAACCAGACAGGGATGCAGGCTCTTCCCACTGCTATTCGCGCTCGTTCTGGAGCCATTGGCCGTGACTATTAGGAAGACCCCACTGCTAAGGGGGATTTGCTGGACCGAGGCCTGGGAAGACAGAGTCTCTCTGTATGCCGATTACATGCTGATTTATCTGACAGACCCGGTGAGTGGAGTCCTGAACTTGTTGGAAGTGTGCGACACGCACGGGCGTGCATCGGAATACACCATGAATTGGGCAAAGTCGGTCATCAACGGCTTAAACTGCTCCGCTCCTACTCTTCCGGAGGGATGCCCATTGACGGTGGCGACAACCTCCTTTAAATACCTAGGGATCTACGTTACTCAGGACCTCAACGAATTCTTTCAGAATAATTTGCAACCCCCGCTTGTCAGGCTGCGGAATGATGTACAACACTGGAAGGCCCTTCCGCTGACGTTGCTGGGTAGAGCGGCACCATTTAAAATGATGGCGCTGCCGCGCTTCCTTTATGTGCTTGAGAACACACCAACATTGATACCTCCAAGTTACTTCCAAAAGGTCACCGGGATAATGACATTTGTTGGGTGGGGGGGGGGGGGGGGGGCAGCCCGTATAGCGCACGTAAAACTGAATAGAAGCTGGTATGATGGTGGCATCGCTCTGCCCAATGTGCAGTTGTATTATTGGGGAGCATAACTCAAGAATATTAACCAATGGTTACATGCCCCGCAGGACGATCCGGCCTATCTTGCAGACAGGACCCAGCTGGGCACTCACAGCTTACTGGCACCACTATATCACAAGGGAGCAGTGGCTAAATTATTAGGACTCACCAGACACACGGCAACATTATGGCACAAGGCACAGGCGAGGTTGAAGTGGGAGGGAGTCATAACAAAGCTAACACCGTTATGGGACACAAGGGCTCTGGGATTCCTACGCCACTCCAAAGGATTCGCCCAATGGGACAATATAGGGATCTCTACAGTAGGAGATTTGTGGTCAAGGGAGGGAGTAGTCCCATTCTCACACCTTCAACTACATTACAACCTAGGTCCAACGGAAACATATAGGTATGTGCAAATTAGGCACGCCCTAATGGCAGTCATCCCAGCAGGTACTGCAGTGCCGGAGGCCTCACCGCTTGAGGATCGCCTGCTCACTGACTTCATGCAGGAGGGTGCGACATCCCTTACATATCGTAAAATCATGAATAACCTACCCGACCCATTAATAAAGCTGCGAGAAAAATGGGTGGACGAGATAGGTGACATGGATGAATCAAACTGGAATGCGGCATTAGCGTCTCCGCGCGAGGCGGGTATCTCAGCTAGATTCCGCCTGGTACAATTGAAAATACTGCATGGAATATACTACACCAGAACGACACTATTCAAACTTTGCAGAGCAGTACACCCACTCTGCCTCAGGGGCTGTGGAATGGAGGGTACCTTCCAACACACACTTTGGGATTGCCCAGCTTTGAGAAGATACTGGCAGCAGGTGATGCGTACCATTTCGCAGACACTGGGACTGTCCCTGGTGCCCGACCCGCAGATATGCCTGCTGAATATATGGGGCCTGAGTGACTTAACGTTCCACAGTAGATTATGGGTCACAATAGGTACAATGACAGCCAAGAGGGACATAGCACAGAGATGGGGGGCGGCGGAGTTACCAACCCTGTCACAATGGTGTAGAAATATGGATGCAATTATGGTGACAGAGCGGGCAGTGTATCAACTGAGAGCGAACCCCCGCAAATGGAAAAAAGTATGGCTGCCGTGGAAGGCATACAGGGGCGATCTATGTGAACCCTTGGAGGAGGAAAATATTGACAGCTCGGGGGATGAGATGAAAGATATTTAGCACATGGAGTGACCGATTACTGGACTCATTAGACGGGAGGGGAAGGTTGGGTCGTAGACCACTCTAGTAGTTTAGAGCCGGGGCTGGGGGGGGGGGAATGCGGGGTGCTTGTGAGGGGTGTAGTAAATGCCGTATGGTAGAGCAGATGATGTATAGCACACAACGTCACTTATATAACTATTATTTATTATTTATTTATTTATGGGCTTGTAACGCGCCGGCATCACACCCGAAGGTGTATCTCCGCGCGGTGCTGTGAAGAACAGGACAGACAGCGCTCCAACTAGAATAGAGTTGTCTTTAGGAGTTTCCTAAAGGCTAGATGGTTCGGGCACTCTCTAAGGGAAAGGGGGAGATTGTTCCATAGGCGCGGGCCCATAATGGAAAGGGCACGACCTCCCTGTCTGGTCTTATAGTGTCTAGGAACCTGGAGTAATAGTTGGTTGCTGGACCTGAGATTGCGGCAGGGGCGGTGGTATACAAATTTCTCGGCCAAATAGTGTGGACCGAGTCAAAAGTTATGTTATTAAAAATACAAAAAGCAAGATGATACTTATTTATGCATACAATAGCTACGACACAATTGCGATGTATTTTAAAAGATATGCTGCCGGGCCGATGGTTGTCGGCTAAATAGCTGTGTAATTCTTGCCTAGACTAAATAAGGTTGATTGTAGCCAGCCCCAGGGATGTAGGCTTGATACGGTACTCTATTGAGATGTCAATAAAATCTTGCAATTAAAAAAAAAAGTACATCCGAACCCAATGGCGGAAAAAAACAATCTGAGGATGGAGAGGATGCCCATGCGCACTGTAGTCCAGGGGAGGAGCCACCTATCTCGTGATACTTTGAAGACTCTTCCAGGACAACAATGTGCAATCATCCGGACCCAACACTAGGCGGCGATCTATGCACAGATATGAATTCAGCAGCCCACATGCTTCAAACCCGTTGTCTACTTTCCCCCACATACCGGGGCTTGCCTTGTTCCCAGATTGACAAACAGCTCATTTGCCTGAAAAAAATTATCGCTTGAAGCTGAATAATATGTAAAAAGTAAAGGACTACATCTACAATATTAGTTCATTTGCTGTGGTGTGAAAGGCAATCAATACCACAGCTGAACCACAGAGACATTTTGAAGTTAACAATTATGAAATACATTTCTAAACTCCCACACTTACCAGTATGTGCGCTGGTTTAATAACCGCAACAGCTTTCGTCAGAACAGAAGACATTGCAGTCAACTGGCTCCTTATGTGTTCAGAAGGCATGTTCTGGAGAAAAGGTCCCACTGGTGCATCTTCCCTAGCAGAGTAGTTTAGGTCGGAGCCAAAGCTGAGTGATCTAGTTGTATGATCAAGACGCACCTGAGAAGAGGGAGAGAAGTCAGGACAGGTTAGGACGGAAAAGCTACTATTCAACTGCTTTATTTGCTCCAACTATCTGGAAATTGCTAGGGTTTTTTTGTGCAAACATATCTACTGTATTGGCTATCTGGAATAAAGTTCAAGAAAAAGTAGCGGGTTTAAAAACTTTCCGGAGCAGCATTGAAGTAATGCTATATATCAACATGAATGAGCCTATGAGCTCTAATTTCCAAAAGAGGCAATGACTAAATAACTCCCATCCCCAGCCATTCCTCAATTAACTCTAAACAAAATGGTTACTAACCAGTGGGAGCAGCTTTGCAGCTCAAAGAATTTTCGGGATTCACATACCGAGCTGTGCATTATTTTACCATCTAGCAGTTGGGTCCGGAAATCTCCCTCGGCAGCCTCTTCTGTTTTTTTTTTTTTTTTGTTTTTTGTGGTGGGTGGGGGGGGGGGGGGGGGGGGGGGGGGTGGGGGGTGGGGGGGGGTATGGTGTCTGTTGCCATTTGGTGTCTAGTCCATCCTTCTCTTGACGTCAGACGCCCACCCTAGAAGCCAGTTTGTGATTCTCCTCTCCAGATTCTTTGTTCTGGCTATTGCTTGTCCACTTCCCATAGGTTTCCACTTCATTTGTACTATTACTTGTTCTTTTCTTTTTGCCTCGCCTCATTTCCAGGGGAGGCAAGTGGATGCAGAAAAACGACTCCTGCCGTCGAGTAACAATTTTTTTTTGCAGCATGAATCTCTTCTGGATTAACATGCTGTTCATTAATTTTAGAGGTTTAATCATTGTGGTGGTTTGGAGTAGACAGGAGGTTGACCTTGTAAACAAATGTTTTAGTACTTTTTATCACACCTGTGACTCCCTATTCACCTGGAAATCTATGCAGTAATGTTTTGTGAACGTGTGGACTGACAACCATGTGGCAGCCATGCATATGTGACTTACTGGGATGTTCACAGGGAAGGCTAAGGTCACTCCTTTCATTCTTGTCGAGTGTGCTCATGGCTCTGTTTCCAGTTGCATACCAGCCCTTTTTGTGACATATTTGGTTTCTCTGGGATATTCACCTTGTGATGGTGTTCTTGGTAACTGGCATCTCTTTGCCCTTGTCTGAGAATGGTTTGTTGGAAAATGGGTTATTGGTAGGGGCAAATGTAGGTCTGCCAATGGCAATAAGGCCACTAACACATGATAGGTCTTAGAAAACTATTCCTTTGCTCAAACCTTGGTAACGCGGCTGCGAGCAGACGGGCTTAACTTCAAAGACAGGTATGTAAAGCATTTAAAAACACAATTTCAGTAAATAATTAAGATACAACATAAAATAAAAATCCAACGTCAATTTATAACAATAGATACTATTTTTATCTTTTAAATGACACCAAAACGAAAAAGATCCACTGTAGGGAACCAGAGTTATAAATTTTTAAAGATTAGTCACTTTCTAGTGCTTAGAAACCAACGGTGCCCCTTTTAGTCATTTTGTTTTCCCTGTCGGGGACACACTTTTATAAATTGTTCTGAAGAATTCTCTCACCACTGTGGTGGGCCGCGTTCTTCAGCAAGCAGGGTCCAGTTAGAACACCTTCCTGGAGTTCTGCTTGCGGGTCCCAAAGTATCCAACACACAATCCAAGGTTCTGGAATCTCCAAGAGGGTCCTTGAAAGTGTAAAACTTCAATTCCACAATCCACTTGAACAAAACCCTTACAAATCCACTGGTACTCCAGGCTTTGAATTCTTTGTGGGTCTGTCCAGGCGAGCTTTGTTAACCTGTAGCTTGCAGGGAGTCCACTCTAAGTCCTTTGGCAGCAATGTAATCTACAGGGCTGTTATTTCAGATGATGCAGTCTTCATAGGTCAGGCCTTAGAGTTCCTTGCACAGCAAAATCTTTCCAGCCGGGCACTTCTTGTTCATTCAGTTTCAAGCAGCAGATCTGGAGGGCTCTGCCCCTCTCAGATACTTATTCAAAATTCGTTGGGTCAAGCACCAGGTCACTGCTGACCAATGAGAGCAGGGCAACTCCTCATAGTTATGACCACATCCTGTAGAGAAGTGCATCATTCTTCCAAATCCATAATGGCTGATTTTCCAGCAAGGAGGTGAGATCTGGCTAAACACACCCCCTGGGATGGCTTATTTCCATTGACTCTCCCCTACCACCTGCACATACCTTCCTGAAGGATAGCCCTGACTCTGGGTCAAGACTGTCAGAGTGAGCCTGAAACCCAGGCCTCCCCTCTGCCTTTGAAGAGCATAATTTACAACGCCACTGCCTGGCATTACTCTAGACCAGCACACTGCCCTCCCAGCAGCCTGGCTAATTCACTTAACTCTGACCAATCAGGGCAGACCACTGAAAGGCTGAATTTGGACTTATAAACAAGAAAGTCTCATAACTACTTGTATGTACACTTTAGGAGAAATTAAACAATATAATATTGTTGGATTTACTACTACCATTCTGGGAAGTCTTTGAATGGTCCAGCTAGTCTTCTCCTATCAATATTTATTAATCAATAACTTCCTACCATGTTAACCTAATGGACCATGGGGTTTGCAATGGGGAAAATGACTTGGGCCACTTTCCCAGCGCCAGGGCTTCTAAAACCATATTTTATAAGTATTTCCCTAATTTCCACAGGAACCCCACCCCCTGTGCAACTAGGGGAGACTTCAGGGGTTCTGAATCTGCAGAAATATTGCAGATCATCCTCACCCAATTCTTCTAGCATCAAAGTCGATTTTGAGCAGCTCTTTAATACAATGCGGGGAGTGAAATGTAAAATTTCACTTTACCCAGGCATATAAAAAAATCATTTTATAAGGGCGCTCCTTTTAGATACCTGACCCCCCACCCATGGGATACCTAGGGGTGACCCTGGGGGTCTCTAATATGCAAAAACATGATCGGTTTTTCATTCTTAAGGGCCCCTACCCCCAAAGTTGAGTTTGGGCACAATTTAAGGTTTAAAAGCTGTCCTGGCCACCAGGGATGCTTTTAAACAGACCCCAGGCTTCAGCACTGCACACATGCTAGTGCAGAAAAACTGCTGGTCTCTAAACTACCATGCCCCAGAATACTGGAGACATCTAGGAAGTTTCAATCCCCTGCCCTATTACATACTAGGGGCTTATGGGGTAGGTCATGCCAATTACAGGGGTACCCCACCATACCATAGTGTACGTTGGGTGTCTTAATTGTATTCTAATGTGTTCCTTTTAGCTTGGCACTGGGACTGGTTAAACAGAGCCCAGGGTCAGTCAGAGTCAGTTGCCACCAGTTCCAGTCAGCAAAAAGTTGGGGGGTGCACAGGGCACTGGATGACTTTGCAACAGTTTAACTTTTCTGATTTTTTTGTTCTCTCCAGGTAATACATTATTGCTCTGTCAGCATAAGTGGAGCTCTTCCAGCTTGAGTCTTTGGTTCTTGAAAGAAGCTAGATACGTTGATTGCCTGGTTTATGTGAAACTGTGATATGATTTTTGTAACGAAGCGTGGGTTGGTTCTTAGGACTACCCTGCCCTTCTGTATTTGCAGGTATGGTTTCTAGATGGTAAGTGCGCGCAGCTCACTTAACCTGCATAGCAATTTCATTGCACTTAGGAAGGCTGTCTTTAGTGTCAAAAAATTTAGTGATCTCCTGGGGAGTGGTTCGAAGGGGTCTCTTATCTGTTGTGTCAGTACTACGTTTAGGCTCCAAATTGTTGTTTTGGTTGGTTGTAGGAAACTGGCTCTGAATACGATATTGCCACTAGGTGGTAATACCATGCACAGAGACCAGGGATTCCCCAAAAGTGTACAGGGCTCAATGTAAAACCCAAAGTGCTCTATTAGTGGGGGCGCTAGGTGGCGCCAAACCAAGATGGCCGCACTGGTGTGAGGCTCTAGCTCGATCGAGCACACTACACCATCCTGAAGGGATCCTGACCCAAGCTATCTAATCGGACACCGCACCATCGTGTCCGCGACACCATCACGATTACTGCGGTACCTCTTCTGGCGGAAAAATCCGGCGGGCTGCTGAGTTACCGGCTGGAGAACGGAGAGCGGGAGGCGAGGCTGGTTCTCCGCTCGCCGGAGGGCGGATCGTCCCGCCAGGAGAGGCCGGGGCTTCACGGCCTGCACTGCGCTGCAGGAGACGACCCTTTTTCTTGCGAGTTGCTGGTGTCCAGGGCGGCCAGGCGACCTGCCACTGCCGAAGCTGTGAGGTGAGCACCGTGTGTGGGGACATTACAGCAGGGAGCGGCGGCGGCCGACTCCTATCCCCCTCCCCTCCTGGGGCCGACCCGGCGTGTAACCTGGAACTAGCGTTGTGATCCTGCGGTGGCCCGCCCCCGCTCGGAGGACACTGATACCTGTGGCGATCGCTGCAACGCTGGGGGAGACCCGCCTCCCTGCCGGATCTGCCCGCCTTATATCTGCGCTTCCCCGTTGTGCGCTGCTCAGCGGGAGGCCCGCTCACGCGACTCCCGGGCTTTGCGGCCTGCCCGGCTGACGACGGGAACGATTCCTGGACCACGTACTGGGAGCGGCGCCCCTGGTACACCTGCAGATACTTACCTGCCCCGCCTGGCCACTTATCAGGACCTTCTCAGGGGGGGGAAACCCTGACCCTTGTACTCCTTTCACTGGAATCTAGCCGCGGCCTACTGCGAGACCTCTTGGCGCCATAACACGACGCGCTTTCTAGGCCGCTAATAAACACGGAGTGCAGCCCCCCACCCCCTGGACTGGTGGTACCGCTGTTGCGATTTCCCCCCCTTCCCACTGGACCGTTTGGCCTTTACCTGGCCAGAAACTCACTGCTACAAGACGCGGCATATAGGCCGGAATGTCTGAGATCTGGCGAGGGTGCTAGCGACGTGCTGGGAGCTCATACCGACTTGGTAGCTCCCAGAGGGCCCGCAACGAGGATCCGGATCTGCTGCCTTTGGCGGTCGGCCGGTGGCTGTTGCTCTGCGGCCTGGTGGCCCGGCTGTGCTGCGACGGGAGATTGGACTCTACACCCTACCTCGGATATACCTACCCAAGGTTGCCTGACGGCTCTACTACTGCCCCCACATTGCGGATCCTTATGTGCCCTCACAGCTTCACTTTGCCTGCCTGCTCTCCCGCCTAGACTCCGGATCATACCGCTGTGCTTCGACCAGCGGCTTGGGGAGCAGTGGGCCCGCATAGGACAGCAATCCCCCTTCGCTAGCTGCGGCCCCTCTGGAGCCAGTTGAGGCTTATCCTGCATCTCTAGGTCTCCACTCTGGGTGTGCCTGGCCCGTCGGGTCATCTACGGCTGACGCCCTCGGAGCGGGCTGCGACTGGGCCAACCCGCCCTTGCCTACTGACCGATATAAAGGTCTTCCAGATCCCTTAAAAGACACCGTGAGAGCGCTGGCCCAGACTCAATACTCTCCCACCGCTCGCAACACAGGAAGTTTTCTTCTTGCTACTCAAGCTCTCAGCTCACCCTTCAGCACTCTCCCCCCTTCCTACCGGAGTCGGGCCTCGTCCTGGCAGCCACTTCTTCCACGGCGGTGCGAACGCCGAGGCGCACCATGGGCCGCAACGATACCAGGCAGTCGAAAATTCCTTTTCAATCTAAGAAATGCAAATGCTACTTACCAGTATGCATCTGTTCTTGGCATGTAGGGCTGCTGACATTCATATCTGTGCATAGATCGCCGCCTAGTGTTGGGTCCGGATGATTGCACATTGTTGTCCTGGAAGAGTCTTCGAAGTATCACGAGATAGGTGGCTCCTCCCCTGGACTACAGTGCGCATGGGCATCGCCTCCATCCCCAGATTATTTTTAGCCATTGTGGCCGAGATGGAGTGAACTATGTGAGTGATGACCATGCTATGAGCATATACATGAATACTGCAGCTGCTACAGGCGCCGGGGAGGAGGGCGGGCGATATGAATGTCAGCAGCCCTACATGCCAAGAACAGATGCATACTGGTAAGTAGCATTTGCAGTTCGAGGCATGTGGGCTGCTGAATTCATATCTGTGCATAGAATACATAGCAGTCCCCCCATTATCGGCAGCCGCCTGTGCCAGCTGCAGCAGTTTGGAATAGTGTCTTGAGAACAGCCTGACCTACAGCTGCCTGCTGTTTAGAGTGCACGTCTACACAGTAATGTTTAGTAAATGTATGTGTGGTAGACCATGTGGCTGCTCTACATATATCCTCTAAGGGAATGTTCCCAAGGAAAGCCATAGAGGCCCCCAACTTTCTGGTGGAGTGGGCTCTTGGTGGAATTGTAAGAGTGCGTTTAGCCTTTGCGTAACAGATCTGAATACATTTCACGATCCACCTAGCAATACCAGCCTTGGAAATGGCGTTACCCTTGTGGTGTGATGCAAAGGCAACGAAAAGCTGCTTAGTCTTTCTAAAATCCTTGGTCCTGTCAATGTAATACATTAGGGCCCTTTTAACGTCAAGGGTGTGGAGCATCCGCTCCGCCAGCGACTCAGGATTTTGAAAAAACACTGGCAACTCGATTGTCTGGTTCATGTGAAATTGAGACACAACCTTGGGTAGAAATTTAGGGTTAGTGCGAAGCACCACCCTGTTAGCATGGACTTGGAAAAAAGGCTCTTGGATGGTGAGGGCCTGCAACTCGCTAACCCTCCGTAGCGATGTAATTGCTACTAAGAAAGCCACTTTCCAAGTCAGGAACTGAAGCTCGCAAGAGTGTAGTGGCTCAAAAGGAGGACCCATCAGCCTTGTAAGAACCACATTGAGGTTCCATTCTGGAGCTGGTGGTGTCCGTGGTGGAATGACCCTTTTGAGTCCTTCCAGAAATGCTTTGATAGCAGGCACTTTGAAAAGTGAAAGGTGTTGCCTATTCTGGAGGTATGCGGCCATCGCAGACAGGTGAATGCGGATGGAAGTATACGCCAAATTGCATTGGTACAGATGGAACAGGTAACAGATGATGTTCTGAATGGAAGCATCCAGCGGGTTAATGTCGTGGTTCGCACAATAAATGACAAACCGCTTCCATTTAGCCGCATAACATGCTCTAGTAGTGGGCTTTCTTGCCTCCCGAATGATGTCCATGCAATCCGGGGGAAGATTGAGGTAGCCAAACTCTAGGACTTCAGGAGCCAGATCGCCAGGTTGAGCTGTTGCGGATCTAGGTGCTGAATGTCGCCATGGCTCTGCGTCAGAAGGCTGGGTGTGAGATGAAGCCTTTGATGCGGCACCACGGAAAGTTCCAGAAACGTGGTGTACCATGGTTGGCGAGCCCACGTTGGAGCAACCAGGATGAGAGTCATCGAGTGCTGCCTGAGCTTGCGCGCCACCAGCGGTATCAGAGGTGCTGGGGGAAAAGCGTACGCAAATCTGCCTGACCAGTTCATCCATATCGCATTGCCCTGCGATTGCGGGTGTGGGAACCTGGCGGCGAAGCTTTGGCATTTTGCGTTCTCCCTTGTGGCGAACAGGTCTATCTCTGGATGACCCCACCTTTGGAAGTACGGTTGGAGTACTGATGGATGTATCTCCCACTCGTGCATTTGGTGGCTGTGCCTGCTGAGCAGGTCCGCCATCTGATTGTCTTTGCCTGGGAGATGTTCTGCCATCAGGAAAATGTTCCTCTGAATGGCCCACATCCACATGCTCTGAGCCAGATGAGACAGCTGCGGAGAGTGTGTGCCCCCCTGTTTCTGAATGTAGTACATGGCCGTCATGTTGTCCGTCCGGATCAACACGACCTTGTTGCACAGATGTACTTTGAATGCCTTTAAGGCCATGAAGATTGCCATCAGTTCCAATACATTGATGTGCATCTTCCTTTGCTGTAGTGTCCATAGTCCCTGCACTGTGTAGTGGAGTACATGCGCTCCCCATTCCTGGAGAGAAGCGTCCGTCGTCAGGATAATCTGTGGCACAGGCTCTTGGAACGGTCGGCCCTCGCAAAGGTTTTGTGGATTCCACCAATGCAGAGAGTTGTACGCCCGACCGCTCACCAACACTAGGTCTGTTAGTTGCCCGTGAGCCTGAGTCCACTGACGTGCCAGGCACTCCTGAAGCGGACGCATATGTAACCTCGCGTGCGGGACAATGGAGATGCAGGAGGCCATCATGCCTATCAACTGCATGAACACTTTCGCTGGAAGCGAGTGCTGAGGTCTGAATCTTTGGATCAGCGTCTGAATACTGGCGACTCTCACTGAATTTGGCTGCGCAGTGGCCACCAGAGTGTTTGTCGCGCCCAGATACTGCCGTATGTGGGCGGGCTGGAGATGGGATTTTGGGTAATTCAGTGAGAATCCCAGATCGTGCAGGAGATGAATAGTGTGGGACACGTGGTTGGCGCACTGTTCCGACTTCGCCTGAATGAGCCAGTCGTCCAGATAGGGATAGACGTGGATGTTTTGACGTCTTAGATGCGCCGCCACGGTCGCCAGGCACTTCGTAAAGACCCTGGGCGCTGTGGTGACCCCAAAAGGCAGAACCCTGAACTGGTAGTGCTGGTCTTGAATGGTGAACCTTAGGTACTTCCTGTGTGAAGGATGCAGGGGAATGTGAAAGTATGCATCCTTGAGATCCAGAGTAGCTAAGAAGTCCCCTTGCCGAAGCAGCGGGAGAACCTGCTGCAACGTGAGCATATGGAAATGTTCTGACAGAATGTACCAGTTGAGGGGCCGGAGGTCCAGGATGGGCCTGAGGGACCTGTCCTTTTTGGGGATTAGAAAGTACAGAGAGTAAACACCTGTTCCCCTTTCTTGCAGTGGAACGAGCTCTATTGCCCCTTTTTGCAGCATGACTTGGACTTCCTGCTGCAACAAGTGCAAGTGCTCGCCGGACATAGGACGGTGTCTTGGAGGTATGTTTGGTGGAGTGGAAGTGAGTTCCAGACAATAACCGTATTGGATAAGAGATTTGACCCACCTGTCCGTGGTGATGGATTTCCACGCGGGCAGGAACTGCTGGAGTCTCCCCCCGACTGGTGTTGTGTGGTCGGGGGGCAGTGACAAGGCGTCACTGTTTGTTGGCGGTGGAGGACCTGGAGCTGTTATTTCCACGTCCTCTGCCTTGGACGTTGTTGCCCCGGTAACCACCTCTACCCTTGTTGGTGTATGAGGATTGGGTGTTGCTTTTATAGTATTGCGTGGATTGTGACGCTTGACCCCTTGAGGTGCCTCTGTTATTGGAGCGGCGAAAGGAACCACCCCGAAACTGCGGGGACTGTAAGGCACCCATAGATTTAGCAGTGTCAGTGTCTTTTTTCATTTTTTCAAGGGTTGCATCCACTTCTGGCCCAAACAGGTGGTCTGGATTAACTGTTTGGTTTAAGATGGTGGTCTGAATGTCTGGTTTAAAGCCTGATATTCTAAGCCATGCATGCCTACGCAGTAGCACGCTAGTGTTTATAGCTCTGGAGGCGGTATCAGCCACGTCCAGTGCGCACTTAATTGAAGCGTTGGTGATACGCTTCCCCTCCTGAATCAACATTTCAGCTCCCTCTTTGTACTGATCAGGTAAGTGGTGTAGAAGGGTTTCTAGGGTGTCATAGTGTGCCCTATCGTAGCGTGCAAGTAGTGCTTGCGTGTTTGAAATGCGCCACATATTAGCTGCCTGCGCAGCAATACGTTTCCCCGAAGCTTCAAAGACTTTCGATTCTTTGTCTGGGGGAGGAGCATCACCCGTGGTCTGTGAGTTTGCCCGCTTACGTGCGTTGGAGACAACCAAAGAGTCCAGTGGCAACTGTCCCTTGATGTACGTTGGATCAGTGGGCGCTGCCTTGTATTTTTTGTCAATACGAGGATTAATGACTCTTGCCCGGGTGGGCTCCCTGAAAACCTCAGGCACATGCTTCAGCACTCCTTTGAGCATTGGCAATGTCTTGACAGTTTTTTCAGCCACTGAGAAAGTGTCAAAAAGAAAATCGACATCCACTGGGTCCGCATGGAAGTCGACATCATGATTGGCCGCAGCTCTCTCAATTAGAGCGTTGAAGGCTGCAGAGTCCTCTGTTGGGGAAGTTTTCGCAGCAAAAAGCTGCGGCTCGTGTCCTGACTGAGGGTCCCCAGGGTCGCCTCCAGCAGACCACGGCTCATTGACATCCTCTGGATCCGAGTACGCTGGGTAATTGTACTCCTCCTCCTCGTCCCCGTCACCCTCCCCAGCATTAGAGTGAGTGGGTGAGAGCTCCAGACCTTGTGGAGATGCAGGCTCCATAGGGGCAGATGCACCCGCAGAGTCCAACTTCTTTATAAGGGGAATATGAAAATGCTCCAACACAGGCTCCGGGGTGATCTTCCTTTTAAGGAGAGAGAGCTTGCCTGTGTTGGCGTCGATGACAACCTCTCGACGCTCCTCGTCCGCTAGTGGCTGGTGCCGTGGCTTCGGCACTACCAGGGATGCTTTCGGCGTAGACACCAGCTTCAAGGGCACCCCGGCCCCATGCTTCGGAGCGAAAGCCTTCGGCGCTGTCTTTGGCGGCAGCGTGAAGTGAATCGGCGTTTGCGCCTTCGCCGGTTTCTGTGGAGGCCTCGGCGTCACATCCTTCGGCTCGAGAGCCCCTGCCTCCTTCCGAATACGCTTAAGGGACTCTGTGACCTTCATGGTAAATGAGGGGGAGGGCCGGACCGGCTCGAGCGAGTCCTCCGAGTCCGGAAACGGGTCGGCGACCGCAGGCGCAGTCTTCGGAGCCGATACAGCACCTCCCTTTGCCTTGTCGACCGGGATCGGTGCAGCCAGAGCCTTGGGGTCGTCCTGACGCTTCTTCGAGGCTTTCTTAGGGTCATCGACCTTCTTGGCGTCGACGCGGCTCTTCAGAGCGTCGACCAGCTTCGGCGCCGACGCAGCCGCGTCGGGCGTTTTCGCCTTCGACACGGGGGTCTTCGGATCGGCCATTTTGGCGTGGCTCTTGAGCTCGGCAGCCATCTTGGATTTCTTCGGCGCCGAGGCCTCTGGAGCCTTTGATCCCACCTGTGCGACTTGCACTTTCGGTTTCGATACAGATGGTGTGGACACCGATGGCTTCACTTTCGGTTTCTGTACCGGGAGTGGCGCATCACCAATGTCCGTGGCCGGGCCCGGAGGCGGGGCCGTGGGACGAGTATTGAGGTCTTGGGTAAGGCCCGAAGGCGATCCCTCAACCTGGGCCTTATGCTGGGGTTCGGCCCCGGAGTCAGTATGAGGATGCTCCTCTTCCGAGCTATCCTCCACGGTGGCAATGGCCCCGTCGTCGTCCCCTACCTCCTCGACGACTTCCTCGAACTCTTCGTCTCCCGCGTCGTAGTCTTCTTCCTTCGACGCCGGGTTAGAGTCCGAAACATTCAGGATGGTGTCGTCTTCAACATCTTCTTCAAAGATGTTTGCCGGTGGGGGTGCCGATAACTGGGCCTGCAGTCTCGCGGCCCGACGTAGCTTGAGAGTCTTCTTCGACCGGAACTTGGAGCAGGCCATACACCTGGCCTCGTCGTGGTCCGGCGACAAGCATCCGTTGCACACTGGGTGCACGTCGAGGTGTGAATACTTTGAGGCACACACTGGGCACCTCTTAAACGGAGTTCGTTCCATGGTGAAGTAGTCTGGAGCGTCGTGTAGGCCCGTCCGCGCCGACAGCACACGGAAGGGCAGCAAGTGTTCGGAGCCGATGAATAAACCAACCCGAACGATAGACAATACCGACGCGAGTCCTAAAGACCTTTTGGTCTCAAGTAAGGAAAGTTAAACAACTATCGATTCCGACAGAGGGAACCGAAACACATTCGAACCCAATGGCGGAAAAAAACAATCTGGGGATCGAGGCGATGCCCATGCGCACTGTAGTCCAGGGGAGGAGCCACCTATCTCGTGATACTTCGAAGACTCTTCCAGGACAACAATGTGCAATCATCCGGACCCAACACTAGGCGGCGATCTATGCACAGATATGAATTCAGCAGCCCACATGCCTCGAACACCTCCACGCCACCGCCCGAGGTGGAGAGTGGCCGCTCTTCTTCGGCCCCCCAGGAGGAGGACTGGAAGACCCTCTTGTTGGGCATGAAACCGAGCCTATCCACGATTAACTCCAAAATAGACACCATTAACACGCGCATGGACAGTGTTGTTGCCAAAGTGGAGCATCATGATACCCGTATAAAAGAGACTGAAGACCGGATCTCAACACTGGAAGATGGTGCCACTTCCAATGTCAGACAAGTCACGCAAATGGACAGGCTTCTCAAAATAATTGCGGAAAAGAACAAGGACTTGGAAGCGAGGTCCCGCCGTAATACATCCGCATTTTAGGCCTTGCAGAAACCACCAACACAGGGAGGATGGAAATCTTTGTGGAAAACCTAGCGGTTGAGCTGTTTGGGAGGGAGACCTTCTCATCGCACCTCATCGTGGAAAGAGCCCACAGGTCATTTGCCGAACACCCTCCCCCCCCCCGCCACCAGGAGCACAGCTGAGACCCATCATCGCGCGCTTCCTAAACTACAGAGACCGTGACGCTGTGCTGCGGCGTGCTCGAGAGCTGGGCTGAGTGAACTACGGCAACGTAACACTATCCTTCTTCCCAGACTTCACCCCGACGGTGCAGGAGGCCAGACGTAAATTTGCTGGGGTGAAGAAGAAACTTCAAGCCCAGGAGATCCTTTACGCTATGCTCTACCCAGCGAAACTAAAAGGTGTCTCATCAGGGGAAGCAACTCATTTTTCTCAACCCACAACAAGCAGAAGACTTTCTCAAGCAGCACAGGAAGGATCAGGCTGAGGAAAGACGCTCCAGGTCGCAATCACCGTTGTCCCAGCAGGATTAATACAGACTGCTGTTCCACTGTCAAGCGTATCCACTGATCCCGCACAGAAGATGACTGAACACTATCTGTCCTGGTGAGCTATGTATTGTGAGTAATGATTCAACCCTAGACTAATGCACCATGATCACATCCAGGTTGCAGAGATGGTGGGATTTGATCTTATTGGGACCGCCCACTGTAAATCCCGGTGAGGTACCTGCACTGCTTTAAGACTTACGGGTCATTGATACATTTGAGTGCTTGATCACCCACCTCCGTCCCGCAGTCCACTGGGTATAGGCCCGGTTGCCAGTGGGTGTAAGTAGGGAGGTGGAGGGCGGGTCTGGCGCCCCTAGGTTCCGTCCCCAATGGGTGATCCCTAAACACCTCTTCCCTTCTTAGGGGGAGAGCAATTGTAGTGCATGTTTTAGTTTTGGGAATGTTTGGGTACAGGGAGGGGGGAGGGCACTGAGTACCCGGCCAGTTGGGGTTGCCAGTGTGGGTGGGCGAACAATTTGCTTTAATGATGAACCAATTACTACACCAGCTGCAAATGTTCCACCAAGACTATTTCTTGTTGGAAAGAGACTAATTACCCGGCCAGTTGGGGTAGCCGGCATAGGGGGGCATAGAGTCTGTCCGCATTCTGCCAGCACAGTTGCTGCAGAAATACTTGGGGAAGGGAGGATTAATAGGTTCCTTTTGAGAAATAATCATGTTCAAAGTTTTACTGATGTGTGTCTGAAGCCGATTGCTACGCGCACATGTCACATTTATCTCTCACTGTGGGAATGGGTGACGTAACAGATACACAACCAGCCCTTCAAATTCAGCTGATGTCATGGAATGTACGTGGACTGAATAACCCAAGAAAGAAAAGACAAATACTGGGGTACTTGGATAGGCAGGGAGTGTCTATTGCCATGCTACAAGAAACGCACTTGCTACCAAATGGGTCCCCCTTATTCGCATCTAGATGGGCCTCCAACAGGGTGTTTTCATCTTACTCAAATTACTCTAGAGGGGTCACAATATTGGTAATGATGGGATTTACCCCGGCGGGCACTGAAACAGATTCGGGTGGCAGATACTGCATGATCTGGGGGAAATTACACACCCATACTGTACTCTTTGCTTGTTATTATGGCCCCAACACAGATGACCCAACTGCACTCCTCACTATGTGGGGAAAAATCCAAACTTTGGGCATAGCCCATGTGGTACTGGGAGGTGACTTCAACACTGTCTTGCGGCCCGCAATGGACAGATCCAACACCCAGCCAGTTCACTATACCCATACACAACGTACTCTATCGGGCATAGTCGACGACCACCACCACTTGACAGACACGTGGAGGCACTCGCACCCTGCTCTACGGCAGGGCACACATTTCTCCGCAGTCCATTCCACCTGGGCACGCATGGACTACATTTTCGTGTCAGCGGGACTCACCCCATGGGCGTACATTCTCCGATCACTCACCAGTCCTCCTTTCATTGCGCATTCCCCTTGACGTCTCCTTACTTAAGCTGGCGCCTCAACCCTGCGCACCTCACAGACTCGGCCTTTAGGGCAGACCTAGAGCAAGACATAACAGATTTCTTTGATCGTAATATTGACTCAGTCTCCAGCTTTACTACAGTTTGGGAAGCCTTTAAGGTTACGGTGAGGGGGTGGTGTACATCCAAGGGAGGCGGAGTCCTTAAATCCCTTCGGGGGGAACTGCGCAAGCTAGAAGCAGAAATACGCACTCTCGAACAGGCCGTATCCCACAGATCACAGGGGCGTGCGGATCTGGCTCAGCTCAGGGAAAAAGTTAATGAGTACACTGTAGCTGCTGAAAAAGAATGTAAATTCCTGGGGAAGCCTTACACAGCACGCATTTATGGAGAAGGGGATAGACCGGGTAGTGCGCTCGCCTCTGTGATTAGGCCCCCCAGACACCACAACTATGTCACCACCTTGCTGGATGAACGGGGTGTACCACACAGGGACCTCCCCGGACAACTGCGCGTCCTTACCACTCATTACAAAACATTGTACACCTCCCACAGACAGACAGCACTCGACTTGCGCGAGTACCTCGATGACACTGCCATTGCATGGCTAGGCCCGACCCAACAGAAGTTTTTACACCACGAACTGGAACTGGACAAAATAAAGGACGCTATTATGTCCATGAAATCTGGCAAGGCTCCGGGTTCAGACGGCCTACCAATAGACTTTTATAAAACCTTCATTCATGTGCTGGCCCCCATACGGAAGCAGGTTTACTATTCAGCCCTGGAGGATGGCATCTTGCCACTTAGTATGCGTGAAGCCCTAATAACATCCCTGTTAAAACCGGGCAAACCACCAGAGAACTGTTACTCATACAGACCCCTATCGTTATTGAACACTGACGTCAAAATCTTGGCGAAGGTCCTGGCATCTCGACTGAATCTCCTGATGGAGCGATTGGTCCTACCGGACCAAGCGGGCTTTGTCCCGAATCGCGCTACTTCCCATAACCTTCGTACATTGCAGGCTGTTCTGCAGGATATTAACCCTAATTGTGAGGCGGCGGCGGTCTTCCTAGATGCCACTAAAGCTTTCGATTCCCTGGAATGGGACTACCTGCTATCACTACTGGAGCGTATGGGAACTCCCTTTAGCTTCATAGACTGGATCAGGCTCTTATATCATACACCGCATGCTGCTGTGCTCTTAAATGGGTCCCGATCGGCCCCCTTTGAAATTTATCGAGGAACTCGGCTGGGGTGCCTACTCTCCCCAGTCCTATTTGCAAAAGCTATTGAGCCTCTAGCGGCCAAGCTTCGGCAACATCATAACCACCGCTTCCTGATCTACCCGGAGCGACAACTGCTCATTTCGTTATATGCAGACGACATTACTCTATATATCCACAAACCGCGAGAAAATCTGAACCCTCTTCTGCGCGAGATCACTAAATTTTGAGCCATAGCGGGAATACAGATAAATGGCCAAAGTCCGCTTTGTTCCCCCTGACAGACAAAACCCTGCAGTTCCCTCTCGACTACCCACTGCTGTGGGAAAATGACGAGATAAAGTACTTTGGCATCACCATCACCAGGGATCGTGAGGCCCTAATCAGGGCGAACTATGGTACGGTCCTCGACAAACTGGCTGACAGCGTTACTAAATGGATCCACCTCCCGTTATCTATGGCTGGGCGTATATCTCTAATTAAGATGGTAATCCTCCCTAAGATGTTATACCTCTTTACTAATATCTCATATAGTCCGGGCTCATACTTTTTCCGCGCCCTAGATTCCCAGCTGTCGAGACTTATATGGGGAGGGAAACAGGCCAGGATGGGACTGCGGACACTTATGTTGCCTTACCACCAGGGTGGTTTCGATGTACCGAACTTTCGACTATACTATGACTGTGCTAAGGGCCACTTTGCTGCGTACTGGCTCCACCCTCCTCCCTTCATGGCTCACCTTGCCGTAGAAGATGGATACATGAGACCTGAAAAGCCTTCGGGATACCTATATTCGGAAGCCTGAATAACTGATCGTGACCCCACCACAGTGGACTGTACGGTGAGCGCCTGGCGTAGGATAGCAGACCGCATGGATGTTGCCTTCCTATACTCCCCACGCATGAGCCTTGCCCACGAACCTAGGTTGAGTGTCTCCTGTGAAGTGATTGGCCGCACACTGCTCACCAAACTAACGCTTCATACATGGGGGGGACCTATACATACAGGGACAATTTTGCACTGCGGCTCAATTCTTTGGGGACCACTCGCCCTCAGTCATGGACACATTCCTTTACACGAGGCTGCGACAAAATATTAAGGCAGTCACCCCCAGCTTCCCAGAAGAGCCGGAAGTCATGGCCCCCTTACATGCTCTTCTCCACACTGACACACCGAAGCATGTAGTTTCCATGCTTTATACACATGCATATGCAGCCTCCACACCCCCATCCCTTGGAGCGAGACACGACTGGGACGACGATCTGGGAGCCCCACTCTCTGATGACCAATGGGAGGAAAGCTGCTCACACATGAACACAGTGACAGGCAATGCTCGCCTCAGGCTGGTACATTTTAAATTTCTGTGTCGTCTCTACTACACCCCCGCCAGGTTGTGCCGGTTTGGGCTGCGGGATAATGACAGATGCCTTAGATGTAACCAGATAGGAGCGGACTTCATTCACTTGGCTTGGTCATGCCAGGCTGTTGCTTCGTACTGGGTGGAGATCTTTGAAGCCATGTCTGAAATGTTAGGGATTACAGTAACACCCTGTCCCAAAATTGCTCTCCTAGGCCATTCCACCCCGGCGCTTAAAAAAAAAACGGAAATTCTTTGCGCTGGGTTTCCTGCTTGCAAAGCGTCACGTGTCCTGCAGATGGGGCCGTGGACGTGCTCCTAAATTTAAAATATGGATGACCACCATGTCAACTTGGCAGGACCAGCTACACAACTACGCTGACCTATTACCTCACAAATCGCGCCCCAAATATCTCTGGGGCCCCCTTACAGCATATCTACTTAAGGCCCTGGGCGACGATGAATCTGTGCCGGACCATCAGGGTGATACAGGCCGTGCTGCACTACCCCTTGTGCCGGATGGTGCGTTTACTCCACGCCCACATGATGCTACCTGATTTCCTTCCCTTACTCTAGACCCACACTCTCTACCCCCCCTCTCCCCCTTCCACCCCCCTAACGTTGCAGAAGGAAGACCAACAATAGCAGAGGTAAGAAGAGATGTAGGGGTTCGTAGGGGCACCGTTGGTTCAGCTCACCAAGGCCCAGGGGCACCTTTGGATGTCAGAGTCTTCGTACCGGAGCTGGTATGGGGAGCCTCTGGATTCACACTGTAGGCACAGTCATGGAGGGAAGTTGAAGTCAGCCAATGCTGGACACGAGGTCAGGATCACCTGGGAAGACTTCACTACACAGGTGAGCCACTCGGGCCGGTGACGTCAGGTGCAGATTGGGCAGGAGATGTCGATCCATAGGGATCTGGAGTCCTTGAAGTAGGTTTTTTCTGGACAGGTCCGCTGTCTACAGGATATTGGAGTCTTTTTCTAAGCCAGTAGTCCTCCCAGGGGTTTCAGAGGTCGCTGGCAGCAACACAGGTTGTAGGTTTGCAAAAGTTGGAGACAGGCCGGCAGGGCTGGGGCCAAGGCAATGGCCATCGTCTTCAGTCTTTCGCAGATTTCGTTTCTATGTCTGGGGGAGTCCCCGAAATACTAAATTTAGGAAATGGTTTAGGGGAGTAGCAGGTAGGGCCAATGGGCACCTTAACCTCGGTGACCACACACTTTATTATGCCACACTGTTGTGGGAGGGGGCATAAACCTAGTACTGATTGGAGAGGTCCCCCCCCCCCCCCCATCTTCAAGAAGGCGGAGAATAAAAGTTGTGCTTCACCTCGCCTTCCCCACCTTAGGGGTGGAGTTGGCAGAGGTGGGCACACCAACTAGTCTTTTTTTAATTTTCCTGCCGTTTTTCCAGCCCAAAGTGGGAGTGTAAACTGGGGGCTGCCATCTGCTGCTAGCAACAGAGGCAGAGGTCATATTACAAAGGCGATTTAGAAAAGGGGGTGGTGATGAACAGAGTGTCTGAGTTAAACAGACCACTCTTACCCAGTCCAAAGATCAGGGCTTGATCCATCACCGTTATTTATCTCACTGCCCCATCCCAGCTCAGAACCTGGCTATATGCAAATCAGTCTGTCCCTGGCCCAGTGCATCATGGGAACAGGGCAGACTAAACTACCAAGCCAATTCTTCACCAGAAAGGAGACAAGCTACCGGGGACCGGTTTCTGGCATTTCAGCCTTCTTCGGCCCGGCTTGCTTGAATCCTGATGGAGCAGTGAGAAAGGGACTCATGTCTGAGTATACCCTGCCACACCTATAGTGGCCAAAAACGATTTAGAAAAGGGGGTGGTGATGAACAGAGTGTCTGAGTTAAACAGACCACTCTTACCCAGTCCAAAGATCACCTTACCTGTGGTCCATTGTACCCTGGGGCGTGGGGGGTGGAGGAGGGGGGAAGTTGGGGGGAGGGGGGAAAAGAGGGAGGGGGGAGGTCCCAGGGACCCTCTTCAGCTCCCAGGTCCAAGGTACCCAGGATACCAGTTACTAGGGACTTACAGGGGGTACAAATACCAATTGGGGATTTGTTTTTAAGGATCAAGCACTGGCACAGGAGACCTAGTTGGCACGGACCCTGTGCACTACATTTAACCCCTTCCCTGCTCATGACGAGCTCAGCTCGTCATGAGGCACAGTGGAGCTGTGCTGATGACGAGCTGAGCTCGTCATTCATCATGTAAAATACCAATTTCCAGCACAGGCTGAAAATTGCCTTAGCAGCCAAGGTGTTAAAACCACATCAAGACCAGGCATAAAGGGGGGGGGGGGCTAAACATGCAAAAGAGGCACTTTCTAACAGTATTTATGTGTTCAAGGATACAGGTAATCTTAACTATGCTATGACACCTACGATTAGTAAGTGAATTTGCCGCCGGGTCTAATTTTCTACTTTGGGCTCATTCTCTGCTTACTCAGCCTTGAAAAATAAATCGCAGTGACAAAATACGTGTCGGCTGCCTGTGTGTATTGGATATTTCGCCTTTCTAGCAAAAGATGTGAATAACAGAGTAAAGAATAAAAATAATCAACCTGTCTCGGTGTCCTTCACTATTTCAATCTTTGATGGTAATATTTTTTATAATAAGATCTCCGAGTGCTTCAGTACTGTTCTTTGCATTGTTCACCGATCGGGAGTTTCTCGATTTTGGCCACTTCACCCTAAATGGCAGGGTATATATGTATCATGTAAGCACTCACCACATTAGTTTGGGCAGCATTACCATTTCCCTAATTATTGTACAGCTTGAATGTATGACAATTTTGGCAGTGCCACTACCTTTATATAGATTATAAGATCTTTGGAATACTTTATGTGCTTTTAGAGTTAACAATTTTACAAGAGAATAGTAAAATAAATGCTCAAAACATTTTTTGAGGTATGAGCCTCAAACATGGTAATGTTAACCTATGGCAGGAACAACACCGCATTCAGATACTTGCAGTCTGAGTTTGGACTGGAGGTGCTAGGGGACCAAGGTATAAAGAACCACCAGTAGTTTCGGAGTACCAGTTCTGGGGTGCTGGTAGGAACAGAAGCCTCGAGCGCTACACCGTAGAAGTCAATGGGAACCTGAAACAAAGGCTGTAAGGAGAGACTTGGGGGGCAAGTCCGGGTGAACCCAAAGGGGGGGGTCAGGTGGTGAAGACCCCCTAGGCCAAGGGGATGTAGTCATTGGACATGTCCACGGGGCTGAGGAGCTCAGGTGCAGAATGTCTTAGCTGGCTGGCCACTGGAGTTTGGAGCTCATACAGTTGTGGATCGGCTCTGCAGAAGGAAGGAAAACATAACAGCAGGGCCACTTTGGTCATGGATCGTGTCTGTCCTCAAGTCCCTCGACTTGCAGAAAGGCTTCTAAGAAATTGGTGTCCGGGCTGGATGAAGAACAAGCCTTGGCTGATGCAAGTGCCCCGGTACTCCCGGTATTGGTACAGGGGCTCTCCTGGAGGATCTAAAAACTTGAATCTCAGCACAAAGATGGAGTTGACCTCCTAGAGCCACCAAGTCCACCTCCTGAAGTGATGCTCCCTCGGTGGGCCCGATGGCGAGAAACTCTGACAGGACAGATGCGGTTGGTGCTTGCAGATGCAAGGGGATGACCCCTCCACAACACAGGAGATGTTCGCAGGTTGTCGAAGTGCTGGGCAGTCCTGCAACTGTTAGGGATAATGCACAGTCGTAGGAGGAGTTGGGTCTTTGTAATTCTTAAGGAGCAAGAAGCTAGGCAGGGTTTGGCGCCAATTTTGATGCAGGTCTTTAGTTCTCATAATGTCGTCTCTTCTTTGTCCTCTTCAGTTCCCAGGAAGTCTTATGGGACAACCTGGTGTCGGGGGACCTCTAAATACTTAATTTAGGGGCATTTAGGGTAGTATATGGTAGTAGTCAGTGGGCTACCTACCACTAAAGAGACTACACACCCCTATATGACCACTACCTGTGGGGAGTGGGCATAACCCTGACCCAGAAGTCCATATTTCACCAAAAATCAAGATGGTGAAACCCTTCTTAGGCGGTTTCCTTCAGGTATCCTACCTTAGGGGTGCAACTAACCTGTGAGTAAAACACTCCCCCTAAATACCCAATCTCCCACCTCCTCTGGTGCTAAATGGGCACCAGGGCGGGGGTGGCATTCCACAGGTCTTGAGGGGAAGCCGGGTCGCATATCAAAGGCAGCAGAGTCTTAAGAGATGCTAATTTGCTGAGCAGGCATTGTTCCTGACCTGAGATTGTGGGCTCTCTTGCTGGGGGTTAGAAACTAGTCTGAGGTGGAAGGCTGAAAGATACCAGTCAGCCTCAGTGCTTAATTAAAAAAAAATTAAGTGCCAGGGGTCTCGTCAGGAGGCCACTGCAGATTACATCACCCATTGCTTCTGCCAGCGCTACTGATAGTAACACAACTACTAACCATTACACTCCTATAAAGTGTGACAATTCTGACTATTTCAATCCTCCAAAGCTAGATGAATGGCTTTGACAGAAGGCAATAGTCATGTCTAATGTAAATTGAATTAATATTTACCTGATGTCGTGGTCATCTCTAAATCAGCAAGATAGCGCCACCTTTTGTTGACAATTAGGTGCTGGAAACCATTGGTTCAATTTATTTATAAATGTTTATATAGTGCTAGACACGTGGGTATCAGAGCGCTTTACATACACAAATTACATGCTCATATTAAGCACTGGGCAGCCTACACACTATGTGACTGGTAGGGTTACAGGGGTGTTAGAAGGTGGTTCGGACACTATGGGCCGCCCGGATTTTTCGCTTTTTGAGCACCTAATTGTTGAGCTTTTACTGTGGGGAGCCTCATAATCTGGGACTCAACCACAGTAAACTCATAATGAAGGAGACTGCATGGAGATGTGGCTGGTGTACCCCTGGCTTGACTAGGCTGCTGCGCAGCAGCTGGAGTATGGGACACTGTGCTGGTTACATGCAGACACAGGTGTACATGCGTGTGCACACGCGTAAGGGCTGCGCAGGGGAGATTCCTAGCGTGCGCAGTCCAGGAGCATCTAGAGTGAATGGTGTGGCAGGACTTAGGCAGAATTGGGTGGTGACATGGAATAGGCTTAATACACTGGAAAGGAACATGCCAGGGAAAGTCAATGTGGCTTACTGTGTTTTCACTTCATTATTTCCCTATGGGGATGTGGGGCCCATGGCTAAAATGACTTGCACAAAGCCTATAGATTCCAGACACGCACTAATGTCCAGTGTAGCAGGTGTGAAAATGAGTATTCTGCAGAGCCCAAAGTCATATTTGTACTGCTTTTGGGTCGTCCAGAAATATCTTTTTATGAGTCCCTGGCTGGGGTCTGACCCTGGCAGGTTAGATTAATGACCTTTCTTCCCAGAGCGAAGATCTTCCCTCCAAGGAGAAAAGATAGGTGGAGCTATAAGCCAATCCAACAACTGCTGTCACTGGGTGCCAGGCACAAAACTGAACTACCAAGCTGAACTATGTAAAGGCAGTGAGGGGGGAAGGAGTTTGGTTTCAGAGGCCATGTGGCCAGAGACACTGAACGACTCCATTTTGAACAACCCAGAGGCTGGACAAGAAGGAGGGTGGGAGGGGGAAGGAAGTGATGTGTCGCTGTGTGATAGGACACACAGACTTGCTGCCAGTCCCCTACTCAACTTTTAAAAAGTACTTTGACAGGAAGAGAAGCTCTCTCTTGGGTGTGGTCTGCAGAGGCGAAAGGTGCTGGAGCCTGGTGCAATGGGCAGTTGGAAGGAGGACACCCCTGAATGCCCCGCAGGCCCCTAACAGCACCAGAAGAAGAGCCCAGGACCGGTGCGCAGGAGAAGAGGCCTCTGCGCAGGGAGAAGAGAGGCGCAGGGTGCCAGTGAAGACTGCTCCCTGCAGAATGCACCCTCTTGGAGACCCAGAGGACGAAGGAGAGTGCTCCCAATGGCCGGGGGACGCCACCAGGAGCAAGAAGACGTGAAAATGGGGCAGATCGGACCCCCAGGGGCTGAGATATGGCCCCCAGAAGGTAGGCTGCCTTTGACCCCAAAGAAGACAGACGACAAAGCGCTTGGGGCTCCGCCGCCGGTCTCAAAGATGCCACCGGGGTGGATCAGGTCCCGGGGGATGCCCCAGGAGGAAGCAAAGCCAGGGAGCGCAGTCGCGCTCCCCTTCAAGATGCCAGCAGGGGGCCAGGAACCCACCCTGGGCCCTGGTGATATGAAGGAGGGGGCGGGGCCCAGGACCCCATTCCCCGAAGTCAGGCGGCGGTGGGGGAGTGCCGCCGCACTCCCCTGAAGATAACCAGGGGCCCGGGACCCCAACCCCGGGCCCGACGATCAGGAGAAGGCTAGGGGAGTGCAGACGAACTACCCAGAGGTCCCAACGGGCCGCTGAGGCCATGTCTGCCCGCCGGTGCGGGCAGCACAGAAGGGTGGGCTCCCTGGGCTGCCCTCCAACCCTGGTGACACGCAAGGGTCCCGGGTGAGACCGGAACCCCCAACAACTGGCAGAGCGGCCGGGGGTGGGCTCTCCGAGCCTCATCCTCTCGCCTGGGGGTCCGGGTGGGACAAGGCCCCCACCGAGGCCCAAGACGCGGCCGGAGGCCACAGCGCTGCTCTCCCCGAAGCAGCAGGAGAGTCACTCATTTATGCGGACAGGCCCATAATGCCTTGCAGGCCAGGACCGGCCTGCAAGGGCAACCAGGCGTTTTCTTGGCTTGTGGTGGCACCAGGAGAAAGGGGTCACCACCCTTCATGTGTAAAGGTGCTGGGGACCTGCTGGAGAAGCGCAGTCTCCCCATAGCACAAAGAGCAAAATCTCACCCCAAGTGTCTTGGGGATTTAAAGGAATCAACCCCTCCAGGGCTCAACTTCCAGTTAACATCTTCAGTCTGGAACTTTGGATCTTCAGCTAAGGGTGTTTTGACAATTGCATCAAGGAGTGAAGAGTTGAGTTGGGGATGTCGGCAGAAGGGCATACCCTGGAGGTGAAGAGGTGCACTGAAAGGCGGTTATTAATGGTTATTTCTTTTAGAGGGACTGATGTTCAGTGTGCAGTATTGGTGTAAGGTGATGTCATAAGCAAAGTGGATTTAAGTGGCTGGACACTCCTGCTAGGGTGTCTGACTGTATTTACAACTTAATCCTGTGATCATCTGTGATGCCTTTAGGGGCTGTAATTGCAATGCATTATAAGGATATCCAAATGTGCGGAGTACTGTCATTCTAAAGTATGCGTAAACATGTGTTCTTGCTGCTGCACTTAGGTGAAGACCCCAGACTATTATCCCTTAAGATGTAGAGGTGCCGCTGGGATGGTGCCAGAGATCAGGGCCCTCGCTCCAGGTTAAGACCAATTCACTGCATTGGGGGCAAGATGATGTGCATACATGGGAGTGGTGGTACTAAACCCCACCCCCCCTGCGGGAGGGGTGGAGATGTTATGCAATGTCACAAAGTAATTCCATCAGCTTATGAATATTTGTAAATTGGTGTATAGTATTGAGTGGTGTTTAATAAATGTACTCTTACTTTTATAAAGCAAAGTCAGACTGGACAATCAATTATGGAGTCTTATTTTTGTGCACCTGCAAATGATGATTACTAGCCCACACCACCTCCCTTTAGTAAGCCTCAGACTGCTCTGCAACCCTACCCTCTAAGAGTCAGGCGCTGCCCTAGGGTGTTTGGTTCCCAGTGAAGGACAAATGTGTCATGTTATTTGTGCAGGCCTCACAGATGCTGCCTCGATTTCCAACAAGGGGGCACCTCTAAGGTGCCCTCTGGGTGCATGTCTTCATAAAACAGATACTTGCATCAGTATGGATTTATTAAGAGGTGTTTGATACCAAACATCATTATTTTCAGAGAAGCCATTATGTAGCTGGGTAACTTGTGCCAGTACATACATTTAAAATGGCTTCCTGATCACTTGCAATGCCTAGCAATGGAGCTAGGCATCACTGGGGCATACTGCTAACGCAGGTGTTCCCTCACATGTAATATAATGCACCCTGCCGTAGGGCTCTAAATGCCTACTGTAGAGGTGACTTACAAAAAGTGCATGTAGTTTACTTTGGCACTGCACACAGTGAGTGGGCAATGTGTTTTCAGATTGGTTTTCACCATTTCACGCATTCTGCAATGCGATCTGCATGCAGTTTGTGTGTGGATCCATTAGGGTGGCATAATACATGCTGCAACCCTTCGAGACAGTCTTTAGTATCCATGCCCTGGGTATCACATACCAGGCACTTACAGGGGTGTTAGTCTTTCCAAATTAGTTTACAATCAACATATAAGGCAAAGAGCACTGACACTGGGTCCTCATTAGCAGTGACCCACTGCACTTCGAATCAAAAATCATCAGTACCAGTGGGCAAAAAGTGGGGGTACCCATGTCATACAATAGGTCAGTGTCAGAAGATTTGTTGCATTTATATGGTGTGGTTGTGCAACCTCACCTTCTAATACACTTAACTACCCCTATAAGGCCCTTGAGTTTCATCTGTCAAACCCTCAGCTAAATGCTGGGTAGCTGTGGCACTAAGCAGCAAGGCTTACACAGAGGAACAAGTGTAAAGAATTTAAAGAGCACCAAAACAATTGAATAAGAAATCAACACGACAGTGACCGAATCGGACCTCAAATTATAAAAATAGACTATTTTTATAAGAACTTAAGACACTACAATGAACGATCCACGAGGGATCCAGAGAAATTGATTTCACAAGCAATAATAAATCCAAGCATCAATCGCAAACAAGCCTTGGCAAAGTCAACAAATTTGACAGGCAAAAAAAAGAAGAAGAAAAAAGTGGCTAAGCGTCAATCCGGTCAGTTAGAAGTACTTGGGGCAACTAACTCCAGTAGGGAGATAGTCAGGGGTACTAGGAAGCTCCTCAGGGAGAGTTACCTACACAGGAGAAGCAGCCCTTCTGCAGTCCCGGGCACTTTATCCATGTTGCAATGGATTCCTATGGAGTGGCCTGATGAAAGGGTTGAAAATGCTCCAAAAGGTGCTATGTCTGGTCAGTGGTTGAAGGGGATCTTTCTGCAAGTGTTCCTCTGTTTGCAGGGTGGACGTCCCACAAGGTCCTCTCCAGTCTGGCTAAAGTCCAATCGCCACTGAACTACCAGAAGCCCGGTGTGGCGGTCACAGGCTAATCCTTCCTGGGTAGATAACTCGCCAGCTGGGAGCCCCAGCAGCACTCAGACAGCACTCCTGGGTTCAACAAACTTGGGTGCAACACTCTGTCGGATCTAGGCCGTTGTTGCTGCATGGCAGCGGTGCTAGCGACTTTAAGACTTTGGGCTTCCAACATGCCCCGGCAGGTTTCATCAGCTGTTGAATCTCTGTGCTGTGAACAGGAGGACAGTCGGCTAGCCCTTGGAAACTCTTGGATTGGCTGGGCTCAGGAGACCGCTTCTTTTCATGCAGGACATGGCAGGCACAGGCCTGGTCTTAGCTGGCCACCAGGTGCATTCCTCTTTCCAAATCAGTGAAATCTGAATTCTGGGTGCTATGGGTGCCCTATTTATCTGCAGAAAATGCAGTTAGGGTAGGATGCAGTTGGTAGCCAATGAGCTACCAGGTTCACTCCCTCCTGATGTCCACTTCCTGGGAAGTGTGGCATCTGCCTACCCGAGTATTCACCATTCTGCCCACCCCCAACATGGAGAGACTTAGTCTCTCGACACTCGAAACTCCTTCGCCTCGCCAAGCCCTGTGTACATCAGTAAACAGGCACTGCGAAGCCTGGACAACTAAAGCGGCAACTTCCAAAGTTGCACTTAGCCCATAAGTGACATTAAATTCAGGGATACGCTGCGCCCTGAACTTCTCTGCGCCACAGACCGGGAGGTGACTACAAGAGTCAGAGAGCCGCGGGGGCCGTCAAGAGACCGCCCTGCCCCTCCTGCTCACATCGGGTGCATATTTAAACCTCTTGCGTCTCCCGCTTCGCGGGAGATGCTGCACCCTGAACATTTCTGCGCCCCACACCGCCACAGACCGGGAGGTGACTACAAGAGCCAGAGAGTTGCAGAGGCCGTCAGGAGACCGCCCCACCCCTCCTGCTTACACCAGAAGTACTTTGGCAAGCATCACCCTCCGCAGCGCGGACGCGGGTCAGGCGGGCCCGTTTGAGCCCGTTATAAGACGGGATGGGGCCCTTTTCCCTCACATCCTCACTGGAAGGTTAGTGCAAAATCAATCCTTGCTACAAGTTGTTATTGCACTTTATTAGCGAGTAATCTTCAAGGCATTAATTCTATCTGACTTTACTTCTGATTTGCATAATGTCTTTACCCTTGAGCAGGAAAGGTAGAAAGTCTATCACTGGCGGCTCAATAGTGGGAACCTTGGACCAGTTCCTAACAAGAGCGTCTTCAATCCTAGCCCATGAAATTGTTCAGACAGAAAAAAAGACTGTCTCTGGATATTGCTTCGGAAAAGCGTTCCTCATTGGGTATCCTGGCCCAGGCACGGTCACCCTTACAATCTTATGTTTTAGAATCCGGCGAGGCAGGCTGCGACAATGTGAGAGAAGGAACTAGCATACTGCACCAGGCAGAAATACAGCCTTGCCTCCCTGTAACGGGCGAGATAAGCTTGCGCCGCAGGAATGTATTGAAGCAACCCTCTAGCATCTCCACTGAATCATTGGCACTATGCGTTAAGACCCGGTCTGCATGTAGCGCAAAGCAGAGTCTGCCCCAACCAATGACTGGTCAAAGTTCTAAAAGTCAAAGCTCCAAAAAAAACGTGGGGGCGTAAATGTTAAAGGAAAGAAAGCCAAAAACTGGAAAATCAATACAGATGATATGAACGCTGCATCACCACTGCTCCTCAGTTCGGACTCAGGCCAACTCACCAGTGAAGTGACAACCCTGCCTTCGACTCCTGGTGAAGAGCTACCTGTTGAGATGGGGTCGGACTTTTGGTTTAAACTGGAATCCATTTAAAAAAAAAACATGTCTCCCAATTTACGACAGACTAGACATAATTGAAAACAGATTAGCATGCCTTGAACTATCATTTGCTTCGGCCAAGGCACAGACTGAATCACGGGCCAAAGGTCTCAATGTTAACCACCCAATATTGACTGGGCATCTAAGTGAGATTGGCCACCTTAACGGCCAGTCGATTATTAGTAAATCTGCTGATGTTACAGACACTGTTGCACTGCATATTCCCTCTCTACCTTCCATGGGAAACCAATTTGTATCTAAACAACCTGTGATGGGTGGTGGGGTTGCGAGGAGGAAAGTCGATAGGGTGGTACCACATACCTCTCAAGTAAATCTGGATACTCCCTGTGTGCCACTGGTAAAAAGATTACCATGTATAGATCTCCCTCCCGAATCCATCCCCTATGTGGTGGTGCTTGTGGGGATCCCTTCTTTAAGTCAGGATAAAAGGGAGGAGTATAGGGACCTCAAGAATAAGTGTGTTCACTGGCTTAATTCCAATCGTCCATTGCCAGTGAAGGTATTGGCCAAAATTTTGTTTGCAAGGCGTGTAGCTTGGGTGGGCCCTCAAAAAAAGTCTATTGAGGGAGATTGTATCATTATTAATTTTAGGGACAGAAGGGCTGCGGAATATATCTGTGATTGGCCCGTGGCAAGTCCAGCAACCTCAATACGTTCCCTACACCTCACTTACTTTTATCAAGCGATACAACAGCCTACCAGGAATATGCTACTAGCAAGGGGTATAGAGCCCTGGGGTAATGAGGAAGGTATAAGGTTGTGTAATGGTTTTGACAGGCTGTCTGGGTTGGAGGATTGCGATTGACAGTCTCTCCCGCCCAGAGATGAGGTATATCACTTAGAGCCCATTCAGGGAATTTCAAGTAGGGGAATCGACTCATCTGCAGGTAGTGCTAATTGCAATGCTGAAAGACTAGCCGCTTACTATTGGTATGGAACTAGAACTAGGGAATAGCAATCTAGTCCATCCATGTGATGAGATACCGCTATATTCACCTATGGAAGAAACAAACTTGATCCTACCATCTGGTCCTGGTAATATGGTTAGTCAATGTGATTCACCAGGAAGGTTGGACCCTGTTTGAGGTTTGTCTCATAGAAATGGGACTACTTCGATGATATCTTGGACACTAGCGGGCCTGGGTCCAAAACGAATATGCTACTTACCAGTATGCATCTGTTCTTGGCATGTAGGGCTGCTGACATTCATATCTGTGCATAGATCGCCGCCTAGTGTTGGGTCCGGATGATTGCACATTGTTGTCCTGGAAGAGTCTTCGAAGTATCACGAGATAGGTGGCTCCTCCCCTGGACTACAGTGCGCATGGGCATCGACTCCATCCTCAGATTGTTTTAGCCATTGTGGCCAAGATGGAGTGAAACCAAGTGAATGATGACCATGCTAGAAGTATGTGTGAATTCTGCAGCTGTTACGGGCACCGGGGAAGAGGGCGGGCAATATGAATGTCAGCAGCCCTACATGCCAAGAACAGATGCATATTGATAAGTAGCATATTCGGTTCGAGGCATGTGGGCTGCTGAATTCATATCTGTGCATAGAATACATAGCAGTCCCTCCATTAACGGCGGCCGCCCGTGCCAGCTGCAGCAGTTTGGAAAAGTGTTTTGAGAACAGCCTGCCCTACAGCTGCCTGCTGTTTGGAGTGCACATCAACACAATAATGCTTTTTAAATGTGTGTGTGGTAGACCATGTGGCTGCTCTACATATGTCTTCCAAAGGAATATTTCCAAGGAATGCCATAGAGGCCCCCAACTTTCTGGTGGAGTGGGCCCTTGGTGGAATGGTGAGAGTACGTTTGGCTTTCAGATAGCAGATCTAGATACATTTAACGATCCACCTAGCAATACCAGCCTTGGGGTTACCTTTGTGGTGTGCTGCAAAGGCAAGAAAGAGTTGCTTAGTCTTCCTAAAATCCTTGGTCCTATCGATGTAAAACATCAGGGCCCTTTTGACGTCAAGGGTGTAGAGCATTCTCTCCGCCAATGACTCAGGATTTTGGAAGAAAACAGGCAATTCAATAGTCTGGTTGATATGGAATTGAGACACGACCTTAGGAAGGAATTTAGGGTTAGTGCGAAGCACTACCCTATTAGAATGAATTTGAATAAATGGCTCTTGGATAGTTAGGGCTTGTAGTTCACTAACTCGCCGTAGCGACGTAATTGCTATGAGGAAAGCCACTTTCCACGTCAAGAATTGAATCTCGCAGGAATGCAGTGGTTCAAAGGGAGGACCCATCAGCCGGGTGAGGACCACATTGAGGTTCCACTCCGGAGCTGGTGGAGTCCGCGGAGGAATGACTCGTTTGAGTCCTTCTAGAAAAGCCTTAATGGCAGGCACTCTGAAGAGTGAGAGGTGCTGCCTGTTCTGGAGATAAGCGGCCATCGCAGATAGATGTATGCGAATGGAAGCATAGGCCAGATTACATTTGTACAGATGGAAAAGGTAACAGATGATATTCTGAATAGACGCATCTAGCGGGTTAATGTTGTGGTCTGCACAATAAACGACAAACCGCTTCCATTTTGCCGCATAGCATGCTCTGGTGGTGGGCTTCCTTGCCTCCCGAATTATGTCCATACAGTCAGAAGGCAAGTGCAGGTAGCCAAACTCTAAGACTTCAGGAGCCAGATCGCCAGGTTGAACTGTTGCGGATCTGGATGCTGAATGTCGCCATGGCTCTGCGTCAGAAGGCTGGGCGTGAGACGTAGCCTCTGATGCGGTACCACGGACAGTTCTAGAAACGTGGTGTACCATGGTTGGCGAGCCCACGTTGGAGCAACCAGGATGAGAGTCATCGAGTGCTGCCTGAGCTTGCGTGCCACCAGCGGTATCAGAGGTGCTGGGGGAAAAGCGTACGCAAATTTGCCTGACCAGTTCATCCATATCGCATTGCCCTGCGACTGTGGGTGTGGGAACCTGGCGGCGAAGCTTTGGCATTTTGCGTTCTCCCTTGTGGCGAACAGGTCTATCTCTGGATGACCCCACCTTTGGAAGTACGGGTGGAGGACTGATGGATGCATCTCCCACTCGTGCATTTGGTGGTGGCCTGCTGAGCAGGTTCACCATCTGATTGTCCTTGCCCGGGAGGTGTTCTGCCATGGGGAAGATGTTCCTCTGAATGGCCCACTTCCACATGCTCTGAGCCAGATGAGACAGCTGCGGAGAGTGTTCCTCCCTGCTTTTGAATGTAGTACATGGCTGTCATGTTGTCCGTCCGGATCAACACGACCTTGTTGCACAGATGTACTTTGAAGGCTTTGAGTGCCATGAAGATTGCCATCAGTTCGAGAACATTGATGTGCATCTTCCGTTGCTGTTGCGTCCATAGTCACTGCAATGTGTAATGGAGTACATGAGCTCCCCATCCCTGGAGAGAGGCGTCCGTTGTCAGGATGATCTGTGGCACAGGCTCTTGGAACGGTCGGCCCTTGCAAAGGTTTCGTGGATTTCACCAATGCAGAGAGTTGTATGCCCGACCGCTCACCAACACTAGGTCTTTCAACTGCCCGTGAGCCTGAGTCCACTGACGTGCTAAGCACTCCTGAAGCGGGCGCATATGTAGTCTTGCGTGCGGGACTATGGAAATGCAGGAGGCCATCATGGCTGTCAACTGCATGAACACTCTTGCTGGAAGCGAGTGTTGAGGTCTGAACTTCTGTATCAGCGATTGAATGCTGCTGACCCTCACTGAATTTGGCTGTGCTGTGGCTGCCTGAGTCTTTATGGTCGCACCCAGATACTGCCGTATGTGGGCAGGTTGGAGGTGGGATTTTGGGTAATTCAGTGAGAATCCCAGATCGTGCAGGAGGTGAATGGTGTGGGACATGTGGGCGGCACACTGCTGGGCTGACTTTGCCTGGATGAGCCAGTCGTCCAGATAAGGGTAGACGTGGATGTTCCGTCTCCTGAGATGCGCCGCCACTGCCACCGAAAGGCAAAACCTTGAACTGGTAGTGCTGGTTTTGTATGGTGAACCGGAGGTATTTCCTGTGTGAAGGGTGCAGTGGAATGTGAAAGTACGCATCCTTTAGGTCTAAAGTTGCGAGAAAATCCCCCTGACAGAGCAACGGGAGCACTTGCTGCAGGGTTAGCAAATGGAAGTGCTCCGACAGGATGTAACGGTTGAGTGGCCTGAGGTCCAGAATGGGCCTGAGGGACCCGTCCTTCTTTGGTATTAAGAAGTACAGGGAGTACACCCCTGTGCCTCTTTCTTGCATAGGAACGAGCTCTATTGCTCCTTTTTGCAGCATAACGGTGACTTCCTGCTGCAATAAGTGCAAATGCTCGGCCGACATAGGACGGTTTCTTGGGGCATGTTGGGTGGAGTGGATGTTAACTCCAGACAATAACCGTATTGGATAAGTTTCCTGACCCACCTGTCTGTGGTGATGGACTTCCAGACGGGCAGGAACTGCTGGAGTCTCCCCCCAACCGGCGTTGTATGGTCGGGGGCAGTGACAAGGCGTCACTGTTTGCTGGTGGCAGAGGATCTGGAGCTGTTTCCACAACCTCTGCCCTTGACGCTGTTACCACGATATCCACCTCGACTCTTGTTGGTGTATGTGGACTGAGTGTTGCCCTTGTAGTACTGCGTGGACTGGGAGAGCTGGCCCCTGGAAACGCCCCTAGTGCTTGAGCGACGAAAAGACCCGCCCCGAAACTGCTGGGACTGTAAGGCACCCATGGATTTCGAAGTCTCCGTGTCCTTCTTTATCTTTTCTAGGGTGGTGTCAACCTCCGGGCCAAACAGGTGATCTGGGTTGACTGTTTGGTTAAGGATGGTGGTTTGGATTTCTGGCTTAAATCCAGAGATTCTCAGCCAGGCATGTCGCAGTAGCATAACACTAGTGTTTATAGCTCTGGCAGCGGTATCAGCTGCGTCCAGAGCACACTTAATTTAAGCGTTAGAGATCAACTTCCCTTCCTGAATCAGCATCTCAGCCGCCTCCTTGTATTCATCAGGCAGGTGCTGCAACAGGGTCTCCAGTGTGTCGTAGTGTGCCCTGTCATAGCGCACCAGAAGCGCCTGTGTGTTAGAAATGTGCCAGATGTTGGCTGCCTGTGCTGCTACCCTCTTCCCCGATGCCTCAAAGACCTTGGATTCTTTGTCTGGGGGAGGAGCATCACCCGTAGTCTGAGAATTAGCCCTCTTCCGGGCATTCGAGACAACAAGGGAGTCCAGAGGCAACGGTCCTTTGATGTAGGTAGGATCAGTAGGCGCAGACTTGTATTTCTTCTCAATCCTAGGGTTTATCGCCCTGGTAGGTTCTTTAAAGATCTCAGCAGCATGCTTTAAAACACCTTTCAGCATAGGCAGAGTCTTTACAGTTTTATCTGATACTGAGAAGGTATCAAAAAGGAAATCGACATCCACAGGGTCAGCATGGAGCTGTACGTTGCGATTGTTAGCTGCCCGCTCAATGAGGGCATTGAAAGCTGCAGAGTCTTCTGTAGGGGAAGTTTTTGCAGAAAAAAGTTGAGGGTCTTGTCCTGATTGAGGATCCCCTGGGTCACCACCAGCTGCCCAGGGTTCGTTGGGATCCTCAGGGTCTGTATAGACAGGATAACTGTACTCATCCTCATCATCCCCCCTCTCCAGCGTCCACATCCAAGTAAGTGGGCGAAACATTATGAGTCTGTGGGGAAAGTGGTTCCACCAAGGCTGGAGTGAAAGCAGAGTCCTTCTTTTTCTTGAGAGGGATCTTGTAAGACTCCATTGGGCGTTCTGGGGCGATTTTCCAGCATCGATGAAGTGTTCCTGACCTCGACGACCTTCAGTGGACGAGCGTCGCGGGCCGGGGACCACCACTGATGACTTCGGCGCCGAGGAGACCTTTTCGGGCACGCTGGCGACTGCCTTAGGAGCGAAAGCCTTCGGCGCCGTCTTCGGCGGCAATGTGAAATGGATGGGCGTGGACGCCTTAAGTGGTTTCTCCACCGGTTTCGTAGGCGGAGGATCCTTCGGACCGACTGACGCGGTCCCGTCCCTGATGCGCTGCAGGGAGTCCGTCACCTTCTTGGTGAACGCGGCGGATGGGCGCGCTGGTTCAATGGAATCCTTTGAGGTCACACCAGGAGTCGACTCTCGGTGCTCGGTGCCCTTGGCCTTGTCCTGACGCGGAGTCGCGAGAACCTTCGGGTCATCCAGCCTCTTCTTCGGGTCACCGAGAGTTTTCTTCGGGTTGCCGACAGCCTTCTTCGGGTCGCTGAGGCTTTTACCGGCGTCGACCGTCTTCGGCACCGACGCGCTCGGCTCGACCACCTTCACTTTAGTCTTCGGCGTGGCAGACTTCGTCTCGACGCCATTGACTTGAGCCTTCGGCTCGACAGCCACCTTCGGCTTCTTCGGCGCCGAGGTCTCCAAGGCCTTGGAGCCAACCAAAGCGATGCGCACTTTCAGTTTCGAGGACGGCACCTGCGTAGTATCTGGAGTCGAAACCGTAGGTTTCGCTTTCAGTTTGCCAGGGAGTGGCTCGGCAGCAATGTCCGTGGCCGAGCCCGAAGACGGGGCCGTAGAACCCATAGTGAGATCTTGGGTAAGGCCCGAAGGCGATCCCTCGACCTGAGCCTTATAAATTGGCACGGCCCCAGAGTCAGTTTGAGGAAGCTCTTCATCCGAGCTATCCTCCATGGCCCCGAGGGCCCCGTCGTCGTCCCCTACCTCGTCGACGACTTCTTCGGCCTCGACCATCTCTGCATCCGCGTCGTAGTCGACGTCCGACGCGGGGTTCGATTCAGAAATGTCGTGGATTGATACGTCCTCGACATCCCCCGCATTGAAGATGTCCACAGGCGCCGGTGCAGATTGCTGGGCCTCCTGGCGTGCAGCTCCTCGAAGCTTAAGCGTCTTCTTGGACCTGAAGCGTGAACAAGCCATACACTTGTCTTCATCGTGGTCCGGCGACAGACACTTGTTGCACACCGGGTGGACATCGATGTGGGGATACTTCGAGTTGCAGACGGGACATCTCTTGAATGGACTTCGTTCCATGATGGACGGTCGATAGGTCTGGAGCGTCGACTGGGCCTTCCGCGCCAAGAGCACGCGGGTGTAGAGAATCCGGCTCGGAACCGAGCTGGAAGAACTAAGACCGAACGCAAGACTATACCGACGTATTAGACTAAAGACCTTTAGGTCTCAAGAAAGTTTTCTATCGATTCCGACAAGAGGGAATTCAAAGACATCCGAACCCAATGGCGGAAAAAAACTGAGGATGGAGTCGATGCCCATGCGCACTGTAGTCCAGGGGAGGAGCCACCTATCTCGTGATACTTCGAAGACTCTTCCAGGACAACAATGTGCAATCACCCGGACCCAACACTAGGCGGCGATCTATGCACAGATATGAATTCAGCAGCCCACATGCCTCGAACCTAGCTTCACCGGAGTGGTCAGATTTTATCGAAAAATTTGACATCTGTCTTTCAGGAGACATGGTCAGTAGATCCGGTCTTCCACCCGTAGGTTACCTTAACTTTTATGCTCCAGCTGTTTGGGTGCGACCAAGTGGAAGGAACTCAAAGACGCCTGTGCGGCTAAGAACCCCAAACAGTTTTGGGATATATTTAAATGGGATAGGGGAGGCTGCCCGGATCGTACCCAAAATAATGAGGCTCAGCATTCATGGGTTGATTATTTTAAGCCACAGTATGCTAAGAGTAGTGACGATGAGCTCCATGAGCCGTTCCTACATATCTACTATGATGGGGTGGTCTTCACTCCTGAAGATGTTGATAGGGTAATAGACGCGGTAACCGGGGGTAGAGCGCCGGGTATGGATTGCATCCCGGCAGATGTCTTTGTTAATGATAAACAAACCTGGCGATTATATATTGCCCACATTGCAAATGCAATTGCGCGGGGAGCTGATGTTCCACTCTCATGGAAGGGGGCGGAAATCGCTTGTGTTTAAAAAGGGCGATAAGTCTGTAGCAGGCTATTATAGGCCAATCAGTTTAATTGATTCGGTGCAGAAGATTATGGGCAGATTGGTTTTGGGTAAGGTTCAGACCTGGATAGATGATGATATTCTGAGTCCCATGCAGGCTGGCTTCCGCCACCTAACCAGTACGATTGACCAAGTTTTTTGTTTTATCACTCAGTACTGGAGGACGGTGTTATTAGGAAAGGGAGCACTGTATGCTGTATTCGTTGATCTAAGGGCAGCTTTTGACCTAGTTCGGCGTAATAAACTATGGCAAGTCCTGGGAGAGATGGGGATGGCCCCAGAGTTGCTGTCCCTTATAGTCCGGTTACATGAGGATAATTTTGCCCGGGTCCGGTGGGGGGCACAGGGTGAAGTAACGGAAACCTTCCCTGTTGGCAGGGGAGTGAAACAGGGATGAGTTATGGCGCCTACCCTGTTCTCACTCTTAGTCAATGTGGTTGACTATCTTTCCCTGACTCCCACGGACGCTCCGGTGTTGGCAGGCATACACATTCCAATCCTCATTTTCGCGGACAATACTTTAATAAGCTTAGACTCGGAGTGGTCTTCAGAAGGCCCTCCAGCGATTTGAAGAATTTTGCAATCAGCGCGGCCTAGAAATAAATACTGCAAACACACTGGGGTGAATGTAAGACATTGATCTACATTCTGTCCATCAAATTGTTTTTTGTAATTTTCTCCCGGAGTGTACTGGGGTAGCTCAGACTTGGGTCCCAGGCACTCCACACCACTGGAGTCAAGCTAGCCGGGCTGATGAGGTGTTACCTCGAAACCGGTCCGGTCCTCGGATGCTTGATTCCGGTCTGGGAAAGATATGGCTGTTGTAGTTCGGACTGGACTGTTCCCATGGGGCACAGGGTCAGAGCTGATTTGCATAAAGCCATTATCTGACCCAGGGTGGTGTGGAGTGCAAAAAACGATGGATTTAGGCCCAGATCCTTGTACTGGGGTGAATGTAAGACATTGATCTACATTCTGTCCATCATTTTTAGAAATAAATACTGCCAAGACCAAGTTTATGTCTTTTAATGAACATAAATCATTCAGAGGTAATGTGTACATGAATAAATTACCCCTGGAACAGGTCGAGTTTTTTACCTTACAGAAGGATATGCGTTGGAACAGTCAACTTGACCGGGCTGTTTTGTCGCATAAACAGCAAGCTGGAATCCTAACAAAATTTAAAACCTTGCTAACTAAACCAATTAGCCCAGTCCTCTAATATGAACAGAACTTGGAAGACTTCTTTCTGTAGCATCCCTCCCCTCTCCTTCTAACTCAGGGTGTATCCTTCTCTTCACTGCTCTCCTTATCTCCCTCTCCCTCTCTCCTATTCTCTCTCTCTCTCTCTATCCCCTTCCCTCTATCCCCTTCTCTCCTGTCTCCCTCTCTGCACTTCTCTCTCATCCTCTTCTCTTCTCTCTTTCTCTTTCTCCCATCCATCCTTTTCCCCCTTCTCTACTCTCTCCCTCGCTCCACTTTTTTCCTTCTCTCTCCCTCTCCTTCTCTCGCTCTCCCTCGCTCTGTCTCCTTTGCTTTCTCTATCTCTCTCTCTACTTCTCTCCCCTTCTCTCCGCCCACACTCCTCACTTCCATGCTCTCCGATTCTCCATCACTGTGCCTTCCTCTCTGCCTTGCTCTCTATCCTCTCTGCTTTGCTGCATCCCCCGTCTTCCATGCTGCCCGCATCTGTCTCCAGACTCCCTTCCTCCCGTTTTTATCTCTCACTAACACACCCTCTCGTCTTTTATATCTTCGTGTCTCGCTCATACTTTTTTGCACTCATCACCTTTCCTAATCACCCTCGCACTTCATTATACTTCTTTCTTGCACTCCTGCCCTATTCCTCTCTCCCGCCCATCTCAGTTTACTTTCTCCCCTTCTAGAAGGGTGTAAAAAGGCTGTTTATTAGGGAGCACGGTGGGCAATGAAACAAACATCATAGCAGGATGGGCAATAAAACAAACACCCTTCAATAATTAAAAAAATTAAAAGCCATTGTTATTTGTAATATCAATACATCTAGGTCACGTCAATACAAAACATGTGGCATTACAAATGCTAAAAGTGTCACATTTGCTAAAGTTAAAAGTATTGGCATTGTAAATCACAAAACAAATATAAAATGTCATTTACAAAACCAATAGCTCCAACTTTCCTACTGCGAGACCTATTGGTAACGCCAGTGCTTGTTTTATATGGTTATTTTCTGAAAAGGGGTTATTCTTTCTGCACATACAATTTGCAATCCAGTTCTAACATCAAACAGTTTGAAGACACCTCTGAACTTTTATGAAAAATGTGGCCATTTTAGAATTCCAGCCAACAGGTTTACAAAGATCTCCTTTGAGGAAGGGTGTTTACTTGTGGTCATGTGGAATTATTCCAGCACCTATGACCATCATGAGGCCGGTCACACATTAGACGGCATTTTTTCAAATGTAAAAGAGATAACAGTATACGATATACTGCCCCTTACCTGGTCCGATCATTATGCCATCTTGTGTAATATTTCCATTGCCCAGGCTTTCACACCCAAACAGGTCTCTTTAACTCAAGAACCTTTTAGAGTCTGGAAGGACATTGATAATGCGACCTTGAGAGCATCGCTAATCAACTCCCGCCCCATCATTTCTGCAGACCCTAATATAGCTGGTAAGCAATTTTCGGACTGGCTAGGTAGTACGGTGGAGGCACTTGCGCCACTTAAGTCTATCTCTAGAAATAGGAAGGTGCCCCCTGCACCATGGTTCTCAGAAACCTTAAGAAAGCAAAAACAAATCTGTAGGAACCATGAAAGAAATTGGCGAAGGGCTTATGATAGCGAAAGTAAACTCCTATATAAAGAGACACTGGTCGTCTATAAAAACATGATCAATGAGGCTAAAAAGAAATTTTATGGGGAACAAATTGATAATGCCAAAAACTCAAGTAGACAACTGTATGAGGTGGTGAAATCATTGGCTGGGAAATCTCCAGATTTGGTCCCACCTCCCTCCCAGGCGTTCTGTGACGCTTTGGCAAATTTCGTTTTCTCGAAAGTAAATGATATTTACTTAGAGTTTTCAGCGATTGATAAACCAACTACCTCTGTATCTACTTCCCTAAGTAAACACCTGGAGTGTTCACTAGCTCAATTCAAAGAAACAAATGAGGTTCAAATAGCTGACATCATTAGACTCATTAAAACGGGCTCAGCCCTAGACCCATGGCCTCCTAAGATCTTTCCCCCAGTAATCGATCTGATTAGTGAAATCATTACGCAAATTTGTAATGGGATGTTTAAATCTGGGGTCTTCCCGGACGGGCTAAAGAACAAGTTATTAAAACCACTTCTTAAAAAGCCTCGTTTAGATAAGGACTCGCTGAAAAATTACAGACCCATTGCCAGCCTGCCTTTTTTAGCCAAGGTGGCAGAGAGAGTAATGAACGATCAACTCTCAGAATACATTGAACAAAATACATTGCTCGATGACTCACAGTTTGGGTTTCGGAAAATGCACGGCACCTAGACCACGCTCATCAAAGCCACTGATGACATCAGAACTATCAGAGACCAGGGGGGTACGGCGGTACTGGTTCTGTTGGATCTGTCTGCGGTCTTCGACACGGTCAATCATTCCATCCTGATTGACCGTGTCGGAGAGTTGGGCAATCAATCTAGGGCTGGAGCCTTGCTTGCCTCCTTTCTGTCTGGTAGAACCCAGGCCATAACACTGGGACCATTTAAATCGGCCGATTTGGCATTACCTTGTGGGGTTCCTCAAGGCTCATCCCTAAGTCCAACACTTTTTAACATCTATGTGTCGGACTTAGCTAGGGTTATTAAGACCTACCGGATGAGCCTCACCACATATGCCGATGATACCCAGTTGGTGCTAGCCATTAATAATGATGGAGAAAAGGTGGCGGCTCGGTTTCAAGAAGGCATGCTGGCAATCAAGGAGTGGATGGCCTGTAATTGTTTAAGGCTTAACTCCGAGAAGACCGAGGTGATTATTTTCGGTAAATTGTCACCTATGTGGTCATCAATTTGGTGGCCCCCATTACTCTGAGCTTTACCAACCCCTGTTTAGAAGGTCAGGAATCTGGGGGTTATCTTTGACGAAAAACAGAATTTTGTTAATCATGCCAATCAGACAGCGTCCTCAGCATTCTACAAACTTAAACTTCTAAGAAAAATAATTCCATTTCTTCCAGAAAGTGCTGAGAAAACTGTGGTGAGTTCACTGGTACGGTCATCCCTAGATTACTGTAACGGTTAATTTGCAAATGCTCAATCTCGGGTGGTCGGCAAACTACAACTGGTCCAGAATGCAGCAGCAAGACTGCTATCTGGGACCTCCAAATTTAAACCGATCAAGCAAGTAATCAGGAATTATCTTTGGTTGACGGTCAAAAACCGGATCAGATTCAAAACTCTGTATCTTACCTTTAAAGCTTTTCATCATCTAGGGCCGGAGTTTCTTAAACAGGAGCTCACTCTCTATCGTCCTACCCGACAATTAAGATCCATAAATTTATACCAACTAGTGGTGCCACGGACCAGGACTGTCACCTGTGGAGACAGATGTTTCACTAATACCGCAGCCAGACTCTGGAACACTCTTCCGCTGGTGATTAGATCTACACCTACACTGTTTCAATTGAGGAAACTGTTGAAGACTTGGTTGTTCGACCAGTAGTCCCTCTCTCTACCTCATCACTTTTTAAAGTTTGATACTGTTCTCACTGAGACAATAAGTTGAGTCATAGCGCCAAGACGCCCACAGGCATACGTCGCGCTTTACAAATCTTAAAAATAAATAAATAAATCAATGAAGATCCTACGATGCAGAAACTTTGTCATCAAACACTCACCTGCAAGTCACAATGTCTGGCCGCGTCCACTACGCAGCGCTCCAGCTGGAAGGCATCCACAAACGGGACCATGGTAGCCAAGCGGGTAAACTCTATGCTCTGGTATATCTGAGCGACCTGCATAGAGAAAATAATTCTCTCTTCAAGACTGCCACATAAGGTTTAAAGCTAAATCAAAAATACAGGTGCAATGCATTAATGTGCCAACCTGACTAGTCCACATATACGTTCCTGCAGAATGCAAACCATGCACACAAACAATAGTAATATAACACCAATAACTTGTCCCAGACAGGAGTTGCTCATAAAGAATCTCCACAGTATATTAGCTATGACCCATTGTTTCATCAGGGTGCCTGCTTTGCCAACAAGACAATGTAAAACAGGTGCATGCTGGATATCATTTGCACAACATAGAACACAAATAGACATTTCAAGATAGCCCTTGTAGACTTGGAACAACCATAACCCAGAGGGAAAACGTGTTTCTGCTTTGATCGCTAATACTTAACTAAGATAAACATTTTTTAACTGAGCTTTAAGCTTGAGTGTGGAATTTAATATAATATATACTGGACTATGAAGCGTCATAAATCTACTTGTCCTGTAAAAAGAAAATACATTTCTCCCTTTTCATGCCGTGCATTTAGGTGAACCATTATGACAATTCACATTACATCAGAGCCTTGATAAAGCCCTCTCTTCTTATGGCAGTGCTGGTATATCAGGGCTTGTATTTTAGCTAATGGGGACTACAAGTGGGCAGGAAGCAGTGTAGGAAGATGGTTCTGTACATACTATACCAAAGTGAGGTATACTGTGCAGTGTCTCCAGTGTAACCTGAAAGGTGGGCAGAAGTAAAACTAGATGGCACCTTACTCTCTATTTGTGGTAGTGTGGTCGAGCAGTAAGGCAGTATCCGAGGACAGTGTTCAGCATTTGTTGTACACAGTCAACAAAATTAATTCACACATTCAAAGATTGAACTTCAGACCAACTGTTTTTGTATAAAAATATTTGTTTAGTTATTTTATTTCCTAAAACCAAGCAAGCCTGGCATAGGTAAGTGATAAATACTTTACAGTAATTACACATTTGTTACAGTTTGGATTTTAAATGTATATTCACTATGTTTTGATTTACAGTACTGTTACTGAGAAATGCAATGCTTTGAAATTACAGTACATATACTTTGAATGGGCTTTTCAGTAAAATGACCAGTACATTACTTTTGGATTACTATTCTTACACAGTGTAGCATACCTGAATACTACACTGGGACATTTCCTGTAAACAGGTAAGAGTTTTTATTTAGTGCAGTTGTGTAAGGTTTTCTTAGATTTTCCAACTCAACACCTCTCATAGGAAAACAGTCAATGTTATCCTATGGAGGAAAATAGTGTTATCGGTTCGAAGGCAAGTACTTTCTTGTGGGATTTGGTATTCCGGGGTTAGACTCCGGGGTCCTCAAAGATCAAAAATGCACTCGTCACACTTCAGGGGCATCAGGGCAGCCGGGTGCAGCGTGCGGAGTCCCAATGTTATCTAATGGGGATCTACGATTGGTGGCTGCTGAGGAGCAGACCATTGGGTTGTGGGAGCAAAGCTCCTAGACTTAAGCTCAGGGCAAATGGGGAATTACGCCAGCCCAAAAGATGCACCTTCAGTGGAACTGAGGCAGAGTGCTGTTTTGGCGTCGGAAGCCCTGTAGCTTTCAATGGGGAGTCTCCAGTTTGCTAAAGAACTGCAGGCTCAGGGACGAAGGTCTTCTGGGTGTGACCACCACTTGGAGAGGTATGTTATGATGTTGGAGGTTGGTTCCGCACCTTTGATTGGACCATCCAAGGCTGTGGGGCATCGGGTGCAGGGGGGCCTTTTAGAGTCGGATCTGCTTACCAGCTCCTGGTTGCAGTTGGGGGGACCTTCCGGTTTGAGGATGCAGGCGTCGGCTGGAGGCAGGTCAGGGCCCGCCGGATTTCAGTTCAAGATCGCCGGGGAGACCTCTTGGGGTTGGGCCACTCAATCTTGAGCCGTGGGCGTCGGGTGCAGAGTGGTGCAAACATTCAGATCCTTGCGTAGCTGGAGTCTTGTTTGAACAAATCCGGTGTTCAGGGGAGACTGTCTTTGGGATTGAAAGCAAGCAGGTCCTCCGGGTTGCGAGGTTACTGGCTATAGGGCACACCAGGATTTCGCTGGAGGAGGTTTGAGATGGGGACAGGCCAGTAGGGCTAGGGCCAAGTCAGTGGGCATCTTCTTCTTGTTAACCTTGGCAGGGCTGTTCGGCCCTTCTTTTCTTCTTCTGGTTTCTTGACTGAGGAAGCAAGGTTCAGGAGTGCCCCTAAATACTAGATTTAGGGGCGTTACAGGTAGGTAAAAGGTTGGAACCAATGGGTCCCTTCCCTGGGGTGGGTACACCTCTATTATTCCACCCTCCAGAGGGAGAGGGCATACGCCTTTCCTTGGTTGGCTGGGTTCCCCCCATCTGCAAGATGGCAGTGACAGTTGTGCTTCACCTTGTGTGAGAAAGTGCCATCTGTCTTGCATTGGTATGCCCCCACTTTTTCTGAACTGCTGATGTGCTTTGACTGAGTGTGCCCTGGGTTCCTGCCAACCAGGTACCCAGGGCCTGTGCTTCTTCCCTAAAACTATTCTGAAACAAAAGACCCAATTGGCATCTCTGGCCACCTGTAAGCCCCTATTAAATGGTACCCTAGGTACCCAGGGCATGGTGACCAGAGAAGGCCCCTGAGGGCTGCAGCACTTATTGTGCCACCCTCAGGAGCCCTGTACCCTGGCACCCACACACTGCCTTTGCAGGCGGAGTGCCCAAGTACAGATCTAAAACAAGAGTCGACATGGCACACACCCCGGTGTACCATGCCCACAGAACGCACTGCCCCGTCATACTTCAGTCACCCCTCTAGCTGGGTGCCCTATGCCAGAGGTGAGGGCACAGGTGCATGAGCCCTGTGCTCCTACAGTACCCAGGGCCATTCCTGGGCACTAAGTGCAGCAATGCCATTAAGAGTAAATGGTTCTGGGAGGTTGTCATTACGAACTCCACAGCACCATAATGGCTACACTGAAGACTGACAAGTTTGGTACCAAACTTCTCAGCACATTAAATCCGCACTAATACCAGTGTGAGTTTTAATGTAAAATGCACTAGAGGGCATCTTAGAGATGCCCTCCAAAACCCGAACCTACAATCCACGTCTGGGCTGAGTGGCTGCAAAGGCTGCCACACAGCAGACATGTTGCTGGACCCCTGGGTGGAGAGCCTCCCGCTCTCCGGAGCCTGCAACAATGCACATCCTGGGCGAGGTGCTAGGTCGTCTCCCCCAGGATGGGCAGGGGGAAGCTTCAAAGGCATGCCGCCTCTGAGAGCTTCTCCAGATCATTTGCTGTACCCAGCAACTGGCCCCCACCAGTTCTAACCCCCACTCTGGCGGAAAGACTGGCGGGAAAAACTACGTCAGGAAGGGGGGTGTGGCAACCTTTGCCAATTCCACCGCTCAGGTGGAAGAGGCGAGGTGAAGCACGAACCGGGCTCCGGCCATCTTGTAGATGGGGAGCCCTGCCCAATCCCACCTAGGCTCCTGCCCCCCTCCCACAAGAGAGGAGCAGGCTAGGGGGTGTACCCCCTAGCCTGGACACCCCAGGACAGGAACCCATTGGTCCCTGTCCTTGACCTACCTGCAACGCCCCTAAATTTAGTATTTAGGGGCTCCCTGAACCTTCCTTCCTCACATTCAAATACCAAAAAGAAGAAAGAAGATGAAGACGACCCGCCGTGCAGCTGCCAACAACAGGACAACAACTGACTTGGCCCCAGCCCTACCAGCCTGTTGATCATGGAACCTGCTCCTACCTAAAACCCGGCGACTCCTGCTGACAGCAACCTTGGGACACTCAGAGGACCTGCCTGCCTTGACCCTCTTGAAGATAGGGACTCCCATCAGCAGAGGCTCTGCTGCAACAACCCCCCTGGTGCCATCCAGGAAGCTACGGACCAGCCCTCTCTGCACCCACCGAACCCGGCCCGGGCCAAACTGAACCAAGACCATGATGACCTCCCCCCGGCGACTGGGACCCGTAGTCCAGTGCCCAAAGACCCTCCTCGACGAACCAGCCGACGCCTGCTGACTCAGAGCCAGGGGCCACCCCAACCGCGACAAGCTGAGGGTAAGCTTTTCCAACACTTAAAGACACCCCTTCACCAGGTGCCCTACAGCCCCCTGTGCCTCCCTTTGGGGTACCTAACTGCGTCCCAAGATCCCAACTTACCTCTCGAAGTGCTGGTCGCCCTTGGAGAGTCTCCGTCCCAGCGCCTGCAGCCTTTGTTCCTTTTTGACCTTTCACATTGGATAACATTGAGCACCCGACGGCTCAAAAGCACCCTGCACCCAGCCGCCCGAGTGCCTCTAGCTGTGACCCCTGTGTCCTATCCTACTTCTCCCCTTGCCCTGAGCAAGGGGCCAGGAGCCCAGCTCCCACAGCCGCGTGGCCTGCTAGCGAGCAGACACCAACCGAAGGCCCCCCTTCCCTCATTGGATATCATTGGGCCTACCTACTCTGCACTCGGCCGACCCTGTGCCGCTGGGATTGAACTAACTGTACTTACCTGACCCTGAGTCTATGCCCAGAACCTTTACTTCACCAACAAAGTACTCACCTGGAGACCAGTAATTTACTTGCCTACCATTGGATAACATTGACCCATTTTGACTCGAAATTTGTTTTGAAAACTGAAAATATTCACATAAAATCAGCCAAAGTCCGAATTCCGAAGTACCCACCTGTGATCAGGGGAGAAGCCAGTAGCACAAGTTACTACTTGTGTAACGATATATCTGTAAGAGACATTAGGTAGTGATAGATTCCTTACCTTAGAATATCCCCAGGCGTCAGAATGGATCCAGAAACTTTAGCGTAGCAATACCCCTGCGCGTCGGTAGGCGTCGTCAGCGTCGTTAGCTCCGGAATGACATCGAATTAATTAGACGCCTCCCTTGTGCGCTGACGTCAGTTCTTATACACAGCTTTTCCACGCCAGATACGCAGAGCCATGATAGAACCAACACTGGTGCCATGAAACTAGGGCCCTGAAAGGGGATGACCTTAACCCTAGATATCGGTTCGCAGAACGGGGAGGATGGGTGGGTCGGTAAGGAATCTATCACTAACTAATGTCTCTTACAGATATATCGTTACACAACTAGTAACTTGTGCATCTGAAAGGGACATGTTAGTGATAGATTCCTTACCTTAGAATAGATACCCCAGCAATACCAACCCCGGTGGTGGGTCTGCGAACCAATAATCATACCAGAAAGTCCTGGAGGACAGAATGGCCAAAGAAGCCATCCCTCCAGACTTGGCTGTCCAGGCAGTAGTGTCCCACGTAGCTGCCTGACAAATGTCCTGCAAGGGGACTCCCCGGCCCAGGGCCATAGTAGTCGCCGTGGCCCGAGTGGAGTGGGCCCTCAGCCCAACAGGAGGTTCCTTCTTAGCCAAGGAGTAACACACTTGGATTCACAACACAATCCACCGAGAGATGGTCCGCTTGTACACCGCCTGTCCTTTCTTAGCGCCCACGTAACCAACAAAAAGTTGGTCATCCCCCCGGAACTGGCGTGTGCGATCCAGATAGTAAGAGAGCGCACGTTTAGGGTCCAGACGGTGGAGCCTCACTTTTTGAGGGATGCGGAGGCAGAAATCAGGTGGGCAGTGGGCAAGGTGAAGGACTGCCCGATGTCAAAGGCTGTGACTACCTTGGGCAGGAAAGAGGGTTTGTACGCAACACAACCTTCTCCGGATGGACAGAAAGGAAAGGAGGTTTAGAGGAAAGAGCCTGGAGCTCACTCACTCTCCTGGCAGAGGTCTTGGCAACCAGGAAAGCAGTCTTAAGTGTAAGAAGACGTAGAGGACAGTTATGAAGCTGCTCAAAGGGAGCGCACATCAAGTAAGTTGGAACCAGGTTCAAGTGCCACTGGGGCATCACGAAAGGAACAGGAGGGAACATATGAGTGATGCCCTTTAAGGATCTGATCACAATGGGGGACTTGAACAAAGAAGGCTGATCAGGAAGCCTCAAGAAGGCTGAAAGGGCAGAAAGGTAGCCCTTGATAGTGCCCAGAGCAGAGCCCTGCTGGGCAAGAGAAAGGAGGAAGAGGAGAACCTTTGCTGTGCACCATGCCACCAATCTGTTCCACCTGCAGTCGTATACCGCCTTTGTGGAGGGACGCCTGGCTGCCAGAATGACAGTACAGAAATCCGGAGGCAAGTTAAATGGCCTCAACTGTCGCCGCTCAATCTCCAAGCATGGAGGTGGAGACTGGACCGGTTCGGGTGGAGGACCGTCCCCTGCTGCTGCGACAGAAGGTCCTCCTGAAGAGGCAGACGAAGAGCCATCACAAGATGGCCGCCTGGTAGGAGCTCCTCGAAGGAGCTCCCCGTGCTTGGGATCCCTTAAGTGGGTATATCCCTGTTAGCAGCAGCCATCGACCCCCCCCAGGAACAGGAATCTGGTTCTGGACACAGCCAGGGAGACACCTCAGCGGACACCCCAGGACCGAAGGGGGCTGAAGCAACAACAACAATATCGGATCATCTGCCTGTTTGCTGCCGAGGACGCCGTTCGCCACACTTGCACCGGCATCAACAGGAGATCACCCAGAGCAGCGAGGAGCTAGACGACAACGGAGCCCCCCCACCCCCTTTGCAACACCGCCGCAGCAGAGGCATCAGAGCGGGGCAGAGGGCACCAGAAGGAACAGAACAGAACGCACACCGGAGTGTCCCCTCCCATCCCCGAACTGAAGCGGTGATCGGGAGCCAGGGAGACACCTCAGCGGACACCCCAGGACCGAAGGGGGCTGAGGCCACAACAACAGCAACATCGGAACAAGACGACGGAGCCCCCCCACCCCTTGCACCACCGCCAAAGTAGAGGAATGAGAGCGGGGCAGCGGACACCAGGGCGAAAGCGGGAGAAGCACCGGACACGGTCGGTGGTCGGTCCCGACGGCAGAAAAGGCAGCACCGGGTCACGGCGACCCACCCCCCCCCTCCCCCGCACACCGCAGCAGAGGAGCACGAGCGGTTTGGAGAGCCAGGTGCTGGCACACACACACGACGGGGGTCACTAGAGCACGAAGCGGAGCCGTGAGAGCTAACACAGCTCACAATCATAAGGAGCAAATTAGGACCAGCTGGGGCAGCTGAACACGGAAGTCTGCCCCCCGTGATATTCGGTATACTACTGGGATGCATTGTCTTTTAACCAGTCACATACACCCTCGAAGGGGAAGGAAGCCAACCATGGATCTCTGTAATGTTTCTGCTTAACTCTGCTGGCAAGATGGGCTGAACAACAAAACTCAGGTATTTACTTTTCCCACCCACCGACTCTCTTTTTAAAAGCCTAACTCACTGGAAATCTCTCTTCCTTTGTACAAAATGGCGGGGGCCATAAAACTGTAACAATAAATCCCCCCATACCTTCTATCTTCCACGTGCCACTTCAGCTCAACTCCCCCACATAGAGATAAGACTCTCAGCCAGACTTGAGCTCTGGTTGCTTGAACAGGAAGTGGAATCTCTTCCCCGGTGCTCAGAGCAATAGCAGCAAAAAGAGGACTATTCTCTCTCTCTCCCAGCCTGCTTAGCAACAAAGAAAGGACTACTTGCCTGATCTGAACTATTTGGCGGCCATCTTAGTCTAGTCTCCAGTCTCTATGGGATTATAGTACTGTAGACTAGTAGAACAGAATGCCGGCCTATGCCTATATATTATTATACTCTCACTATAGTCTAATTACTTGTTTAGACCTGATTACTACCTCATATATGAAAGAATGCCTACCTAGTACTATATTTGTGCAATATTGCCTTTTTAAGCTTTTTCTGAATGTATGTACTACACAGATTGCTACCTCATTTAGGAAAGTGTGTTTGCCATCACTGCATTAGTACGCTCTAGCTTTATTCTAAGCATCTGTATTACTCAGATTACTACTTTATATAGGCCAGAGTGTTTACACACCATTGCAGTACTACACCTATATAGGTATTTTGAACTCCTGTATGCACAGACTATTACCTCGTATATTGGAGCCCTCACGTGTGCCACTTTCACTTGTACTCTGGACATTTGTAAATGCACAGATTTCTACCTCACACTAGTTGAACCGACAACCAGTGTCACCCTCTGTAGGAGAGTAGGGTCTGCAATCCTATGATCACCCAGATTTTTTGCTTTTGTTTCACTGGTTTACGACTTTCTCTGGCTGTGGGCCTGCCAATCAGACCCACAGCCTGGCTGTTCTCTTTCTAAATTACCTCATGTACCCTAGGTGCATCTACCAATTGGTACTGGGCCACCTTATCAGACTCTGTAACTCAGGGCATAGGTGTACCCAGGGCTACCAGGGGCTGCAGCACGTATTGTGCCACCCCTGGCTGGCCTCCTAAATTTGACACAACTGGCTGCATGACAGCTGGGGCAAAGTCGTGTAATCACCCTTTGCTGTAGGTGTAGTATACCTATACCTAACCCTAAAATGGACACACAGATTCCTATCAGTCACTCCTATGGCAGGCCTTGACAATCCTGAAGGCAGAGTGCTTGGAATCGTGTGAGATGGTGCTCTGGCATGAGCTGAGCCTGTCTGCAGCTTGCGGAATCAAGTCCTAATAGCTGCTCCATGATATCGCATACCATATACTCTTAAGTGCATTATAATCCTCGCGGTTAAATGCTATCTTTGGTATTGCTTTATCAAAACATGTCGAGTAAGGTGTCATACGAATTGGAATACTAACCCCTCGCCAATTCTGGCGACGGGGTTAGCATTCCACCCTTCTAGAGGGACACGACATGTATGTAACTGTGAACCCCGGTTAAAGTTAACTGAAGCCTCAGCTCCACAAAATGGATGCTGCCACCACAGACACAAGTCTGACCCCCTACAGCTGGGAGTCCTTCCAGCGAGGGGAGCCTGGACAAAGGGTTTCCTGTCAGGGGCGGTGCTAGCACCGTCCCAGACATGGTTTTGTGTATCCTGGGTAGGCAGGGCTTTACAGGAAGGTGACTGCTGAGTGGCACCCCGGTGCTCACTACGCATAGGCCGGTCTGAACCAGTTCCAGGGGCACACCAGCCCCTGGCCTGGGGAAGTCCGGCATGGCTGAGGGGTGTAACCACCCCCCACCTAGTCCCACCCATAGGCAGGACCTAGTCACCGGGTCAGCCCCCTTTTTTTAGTATAAAGATGGGAGCGGGCCCCCTGTTAAAATTAGATCATCTTTGGAATCAAGATACCACTTTCTTCGAAAGGACTTCACGATTTCTTCTTCAAGATTCTCCCTTGTGGCTAAGGAGTAGTCACCCTGCATCCGCAGGCACCATCCTAAAGAACACTGCGGTCTGCTGCAAGTCCTTCATCACGAATCCGACGACCCAGCTCGACGAGACCCGGCTTCCCTGGCCCCTCTGACCTCTACTCACCTCTACAGCCCAGCTGAGAACCGTGAGTGCGACGAGACCTCAAGGGACCGACGATCGCCAAGACTGCACGACATCTTTACTGCAAGCCCACCGTGTCCTCCACTGGTGAGTGCTTTGGGGTCCGAGAAGCCCCGACCCTGCGCAGCTCCAGCACCCAAGATCAGCCCCCCTGCATCTCCACGATCTGCGTGGGGCCCTTCTGCTGTTTGCTGTGCACCGCGTTGTTTGGCTACTAGCCGGCTGGCTTGTGGCCCTCTGAACGACGCCCAACGACTTCACGACTGCTGGTCTGGTTGCTCCAGGCTGGCCTTTGCTTCCTTCTTCAAGAGAGGCACCCCGGACCCTCCTGGTCCACTCCAGACGCCATTTTAGGTCCACCGCGTGGGCTTGAATTTGCCAAGGCTTTGTTGCCCAATCCTGGGACCAGCGACGCCGACAGCTTCTATCTTCGTGGGACAGCTCGATCCTCCATCCTGGTCGCCGACAACGCCTCCTGGTCCGTGAGATCTTCGAGTCAAGCGTCACCCACTCACCTAGTCGAGGTGGCTACCATCCGGTGCCCTCCTGGTGCCCACTGACTACTGGCTAGTAGTCTCGAACTTGGTCCCCTCTGCTTTCAGGTGTCATCTATCTTCAAGATCCAGGCTTGGATCCGACTGAACTTTCTTCACTGGTCACCGGCCAGCATCTTTTCTTCCGGCTCCTGGTCCGTCTACGAGGATTCCCGACGTCTTTTCAGACCTATGCAGCTGCAGCCCCTGGGCTAGGTAACTTCGGCATTTCGGTGCCCCAGCATAGCCTCACTATCCAAGGGTCAGAATCTACTTTCGTTTTCTCCCTACCAGGTCGGGTTCGCCCGAGAACACTAACTTTCTAATTCCTAGCTACCATAGACTTTTGTCCCGCATCTCGCGTGAGAGTGCACACACTGCACCCGAGTCCCCTAGGCCTCCTAGACATAATCTAACGATTCCCTAGTCAAGTCCTAGCGATTCCAAAAGCTATTAGTACTGTACTTACCTGCTAGGAATTTCGCATTCCACTTTCAGAGTATATGGTTTTCCGTGCCCCTCGGGCATTTGTATATACTGTGCTAACTTAAGTATTTTTGTAAGAGTTTTGGTTTGTGCTTAGTACCCTGTCCTCATAAAGAGTACAGGGCTGTTGTGATCTTTAATAAATAACTGTTTATTTTCATAACACTTGTGTGGTGTCCTTTCACTGGGTATTCAAGGGGTATATGTGTGGTAAACGGCTGGCTTAACACGCCCTCTCGAGTCTTTAGCCTTAGACTGCTCGTATCCACGCTACTAGGATAGCTGGTCTATAAGGTTGACTTACAACCAATCATCAATAAGGGTTGCTGGACTGATACATAGTGTTCACTAGAATAGTGAGCACTGCATATCAGGCCACCTTCTCACACCCTCGAATTTTGATTTTTGAGTCTTGTAAATTGTCTATCTGGACCCTTTCCAATATCATTATTATCAACTATAGTATAGTGCACTCACCCATTGTACCCCACCCTTATATCTTATCAGTATTATGACCATTATTACACCTTGTACCTTACTAGTTACCGTATGTATTTGCCCTACTGCCCACTCTCATAGCCTGGAAAGGCTGGCTGAGTACTAGTGTCACTTCTTATAACATCTTGCTTGCTGTGACTCATCATTGTGTTTCCAACTGTTGCACCCGTTTTTCTGCTAACTTGTCTTTCTGCACTTTGGTACTACTATAGTCCACTACTGCATCCTCCCATACCCACCTAATCCTGCAACGCAACATGGACCTCATCGGCAAACATACTTACAAAATCATATACCCACCATCACTCACCAAAAAAGCCGCCAAACGCTTTAAACACAACTTCCTTAGGTCACACTCGGAAAAGCCCTTCGCTGACACCTACTTCTCACCGGTTAATGGATCCCTGAACACCGATATCATTTTTCACACCACACGCAGAGCTCAATGGAGAAAAGCGTTCTTCACCCTACTCACCGTCTCCTCGACTAGAAAATCCGCACACAGCCAAACCCTCTCCATCTCCCCATCCCGGGTCTTTCCAGGCAGAGCCACCATCACTATTTACAATACCGGGATTGTCCTATTACAATCCACAGACAAAAACTTGGAACTGCTAGACAACATGTTCCCCACCTTCAAAGAACACCTCTCCAAGTCACGGACAAACACGCATATATCCCCCAATTCCACCAACCATGACCTCGCAGCTGCATACTTTTCAATCAGGGACACACCTACCTCCCCTGACCTCCCATCCCCCACCCACTACCTCACTATCCCAACTCAGCACCACATCTCAGACATAGATCGCTCCCCCTCATACGCCGCCCGTTCCCCCGCCCCCTCCACCAACGTCCGGACCTCCACACATACCCTCAACACACCTTTCACACCTACAGCGGGCATTAACACCCCGCTCGGCGCTGACAGCACAATCCCCACACTTAACACTCCCAACTTAGTCCAGCACCAGAATTACACGCATTCTGACAATTCCCCCCTTTTATCCCCCCCCACTCTCAGTCCTCACTACCCTCCAATCTACTGCGCAGAACGTACTCCCTCTCCTAACTTAACGTCCCCTCCCCTTAACAGGATCATCTCCACTCCCACTCCCCCTCCTACTCTCAGCCCCTACTATCCTCCTTCCAACACAGCTACCAGTCTTCCAGCCTACACGTTGTCCCCCACGCCTACCGCCAATGCCCCCACCCATAACATTAATTTCCTCCCTATCCCATCCACTCCCCTACAGTCCAGCACCTCTCACCTCCCTCACCCTATCCCACGCTCCATCACAACGCAGACTTGCCCGAACACCAGCCCTCCCCCTCGCCTGCACATGAATTCCCTGGCCAGCCAATCACCCCGGACTACCACCCCCACCCCCACCACCTACCCTACGATGGAACTCATCATGGCCACCCTCACTCAGATCAAAGAAGACATCCAGGTCATCAAAGAACGACTCTCCACACGTCCTATACACCACCCTGCCACCTCCACCCCCCTTCCCAATCTGCCTCCTGAGGTAATATAAATTTTATGGTCATGTTATGTTCCCTAGCGAGTACCCCACCGACTCCATGTACGAGTTAAAAGTGCATGTAACTTCCCTCCTGCACCAGCTATGAAGACGCAAATACATTTGCGTCCAACGTTAACTTGTCCTCTTTCAGACCCACCATGAATGGGTTTGATGGTCCGCTCCTAAGTATGCTATGCCAACGTCTTTTTGAAGTGTATTCCTACGTTTTTCAGCCTGGCTGAAAGTAGGCCCTGAATCTCTGCCACCGAGCCTCTTTTTCTGGCTTCTGACTGCGAGGGCCCCTGCTCAAGCAGCCCCCGTACCCGTGAACTCTGACTTACTTCTAGCGCGGCCCTCCGTGCTCAGCTCAGCCTGCTGCCTGCCAAGATTGACTATAACCTTCGAGTTATCTGTTTTCCTCCCCGAAGATACATTCCAGCCTGCTAGCTTCAGTAAACATCCTTCCTCAGCTACAGGGCTAAAGGGCCGACCTGTCTTTATGCAAGTAATTCATAGCCTCTGTTGCCATGCTTCCATGGAAGGCCCCATGCCCCCACGCTTCTCATACAGACACTCAGGCGCTTATACACGCACTCCTAGCAAGTATAGAATAGCTTTTGCTCTAGAGACCTTTCTGCCCAGATAGCTTAGTTCCTAAACACCAGATATCAGATATGATAGAAGTACAAGTTGATCTGACATGTCAGACTTCTGTCTCTTTCCGTCAGTGTAAATGTCAAGTCCCCTGCACCCCGTCTATCACACGTCATGCAGCTGCGCGCGCATCCAAGCTTCCGATTTCTGCTGACATTGCAACATTCTGTTAGCACCACCCCTTAGTGCCACCCACTTGCGTCACCTATCAGTGACGTTTCTAGCACACACGCCTAGTTACGCCTAGTTTACGCCTCTTGATGATGTACTAGCACCACGTGTATACTGTTATCTTGTCTTCTCTCAGCTGTTACGCCTCTTACATTGAACGTTATGATGTAAATCAAGTATATAAGCTATGTATTGTCAATAAACGTTAGCGCGCTCATCTATCCCTTCTGACACCCTGTGTGGTGGTCAGAACATGATATCCTGATTCCTTTATGAGGAATAAAACCCTTTGAAACTCTTACACCACGGACTCTGTTTTCCTTCATTTCGATTGAGTTATTATTGATTAAGTACTTACCTGCATAGAAATTAAGAGAGTAAATTAATTATTTACATCATTTTGGCGCCCGAATAGGGACCCCTCCCCCACCTCACGCGCCGGAAGGTGCGTTGCAATCCGTGTCCCCTGCCATCAGTTAGACGGACTACACGTGTACTGGCAGGATTTCCTGCATCCCCCTCTGACACACGGAGGTGACGAAGACTGCAATCAGTGCCCAGACGAGGCGGTGAGGAGTGCGGAGGATCCCGACCAGAGCCCAGCCGAAAGAAGCAAGGTCCGAGGTGTGAAGAGGCCCACCAGGTTTCCGAAGTTTTCCGAAGTTTTCCGAAGTTCTCCGAAGTTTTCCGAAGTTCCGAGTCGAGTCCAGTCGAGTTTTCCGAGGCCTTCTGTTTTCCGTGCTTCCCGGTGAGTACCATTGCTGGGTCGTATCTAGACGGGTTTGGGTACGCAAGTCCGGTCTGCACTGTTTTTAGGCAGTGTATCTGTACTGTTTAGCAGTATATAAAGTATTCCGAATTTCTGCACTGTTACAGCAGTGTATCTGTATCGTTGAGCGGTACATTCAGAGTAGGAGGGAAGTTAGGTATGCCTTTAAATGTTTCATGTGATTAATGTCGTGGTATGAATGTGATTGTTTTTGTGCATTATTGTGTTTTCTTGTTTAAATAGTTACAGGCGAAATTAAGTATTAAGGATCAAGCATTTCAGTATCAAGTAGGCACAATGCCGTTTTTCAACAAATTAAAGCAGATAGGAACTAGGAAAGGGATGTTAGAGGAAGAGATTCCAATCCCCCCTAGGGACACTCCAGGTAATTTCATGTATAATAAGCATGGCATAGACGCCATCTTGTATCTAGAGTTATGGACAGATTATACCAAGCACCTAGAGGAAAGATACCGATGGCCAGTTAACGGAACATGGGATGCCGAGTGCATCATAAAGGTAGAAGAAATATTACGGAAAAAGAAAGCTAGACAATCTCAGAAAGACGCCATAGAATTTTGGCGTAAGGAATCACGTAAGCGTGCTGATAGAGCACTCCGTAGAGAAGACAGGCTTAAAGAATCAGAAAAGGCCCAAGAAAACGAATTAGTTACTGAGGGAATTCGAGTAAAAGTAGAACAAATAGATCGTATCCAAAATGGCAAAGTGAACAACATGTATCTCTTGGCCGATGGTACCCCTGACGCCATTTCAGAAATACCGAAAAATTTGCCGTCACCATTAGTTCCAACTAAAGTAATGCATAAGACTACTAAAGACATATTCCTAAATTCATACCTCGAAGATGTAGCGCCAGCTTACACCAATCTGCCTGTTCGTGCCCTGCCTACTGACGGGGCCGGGGGTGGTACTGCTCCCCAAGATCACGCTCAGCCGACACCGAAAAAGGCTAGTTCCGTTCCGCCAGCCCCGTCACTTCCCTCACCTAAAACTGATTTGCCGAAACCACTTCAATCAGATCCTACTAAAAGACAAATTCAGATACTGACTACACACAGAGATAATGCCCAAGCTTCCGCTTCAGGAGGTGCGACCGCGGGTCTCCAGACCCCGCCACCGACTCACAGATTAAATCTCAGAGGTATGCAGAGTCCTCTTACGCACAGATCCCCCCGTTCTTCTAATTCATCCCGCCTTGACGCATTAAAGGAAAATATGTCAGTTTGTAGATATGATCCAGAACCCGGACAGGACGACTTAATGATATTAGCGTCATTACGGTTAAGATCTGCTACTGATAGTTTGTTATGTTATGCAGGAATGAAGGAGCGCCTAGATAGAATATATGAGTTCGTTCAAACGGGAAAGGACCCCGACAGTATTAAGGATGCCCTGGAGAAACAGAAAGTTAACATGCAAGCACTGATACTACGATTTTTCATAAATTGTCTAATAAGAGAACGAGACAGGCCCGGAACAGATCAGAGTGAATTAGATGCATTGAATAAGTGGGGTCAAAATATAGCCGACGGAAAACATGACAGACAAAATTGCATAGAGGCCATGTATAAAAAGATTAAGAAAGCAGTGATAGCAGTACACGAGAAAGAGATAGAAAAGGCTCCCTCCGAGGAGGAAGAAGAATCTGAAGAACCAGAACCGACTACAAGCACTATAGCATATGTAGGTAAGGGAACTTATCTTAGGAAGGGTATCCGTCCAGAAAGCAAGAGAGTTTTCTTCTCTGCCTTAACGAATCCGAATTCTGCTGAGCATCAGTTCCAGGAAACTGATAAACGGCTTCGAGATCGAGTTGGGTACCATGTACTCAATTCTATGGATGAACAAGAATTAGCCCGATCAGCGGTATCATGGGCCGAAAATGCAGACATATATAATGATGACACCGTAGCACAGACATTTCTGAACCTCTCCCCCGACGAACAGAAATTAGCAGGTGTATACATGATTCAGCACCTTCTCATCAAATACAGAAAACATTATTCCGATCCAGGTCCCTTACACGAGACACTGGAAGCACTACTGATGGATAGATGGAGAGGCTTAAGTACAAAATTAGTTCAAATAATTCTAGAACAACGACGCAGATATGATACCTTTGTAAGCCCCGAATATGTCCCCGCCCCACCCCCAGAAAGGAAAATGTACCATATGCAGTGCAGGGGTGGTATTGAAAGTCAGAACCCCTTACGAGAAGTACACCCTGTTATGGGTGAGGACAAGGTTTTGAAACGCGTGTATGTACACACGCCTCTGACCAAGTTAGAACTGTTAGAAATGAAGAAATTAGTCCCGTGCCATGATAAAGACCCCGCAGGTTTTCACAGAGAGCTCAAAGATATGTTACTGATGGGGGACTACACATATGATGATATCATGAAAATGTTGAAAGTATTATTGCCTACGGGGATATTCGAGAAATTAAAGGAAAAGGAATGGGAGGTGGGAGACACAAAGATTGCCTGGGCAGAAATAGAAGACGAAGAGAAAAAACGGATTCCAGGGTTAGGCCTTGGGGACAAAACGAAAGCATTACCAGGTTTAATAGTACAGGTCCTGCCCAGATTATTGACAACTAGAAAGGAGGATTGGGATGCAATCTCGTCCTGTAAACAGAAACATGATGAAGATACTAGCGACTTTTATTCAAGATTCGAGAAATGTTTTATTATCAATAGTGGCCTCCAGCCAAGTAGCGAGTCGTACCCACATCTTTTTGTATCAAAGTTAGTCGAGAATTCCCTACCGTTAGTTAAAAATAGAGTGTATAAGGTCGAGAGTACATGGCAAGCAAATACGCCATCCCAGATGTTACAAATGTTACAATATCACCAGAATAGAATTAGGGAAGAACAAGATCAGGAACAGAAACGTATGAAAGACACGAAAATGAAAATGTTAGTAGCCCAGACGGTTCCATCCGACAGTCACAGAAAAGGTACGACCCAGACAAGTCACACTGCAGCTCCTGTTAAAGGGACATGCAATTATTGCAAGCAGCCAGGTCACTACGTACACGAATGTGCAGTTCTGAAACATAACATAGCGACAGGTAAAACTAAAGAGAGACCGCATCCGCCTAGACAAGACCATAACCAGCATCAGTCTACACAGAATACACAGCCCATGCATGCATCTGCACAGACAGCACAGACCGTAGCAGTACCACAGCCACAGCCCATTGCTGCAACTCAGCAAGTCTCGCAACAGATGTACCAGTATGCCCAGTCTGCTTACCCCGAATATTCCCGATATACATGAAACAGCCTAGAGAGGGAAGGTGGCTTGCCTCTTATCGAGATTCCTGTAGATCAAGAAGGTCCTTATGTACACAGTCAAGTATTGGGGAAAGATAGAAAGTTTTTAATTGACACAGGGGCAAGTCGCACTACAATAAGTCATGACGAAGTTCCAGGGGCACCCCTCTCAGGCTCACAAAATGTTTCCCTTGGGTTTTCAGGACAGCCTATTGTAAATGAAGTATCAGAACCAGTTCCCCTGGCTGTGGGTCCATTATCACGCGTTACAGACCTGTTACTAACAAAATCATGTCCGGAAAATCTATTAGGAATTAAAACATTGAAGGCTCTAGGAGCTATAATATGCTGCTCCCCGGAGGGAGTTAGACTCTTTCTGCGGGATTTCAAGGGTCATTACGTTCTTCGTGAGTTTGACGTCAGATTGAAAAATGTACCTGATTACTTGTGGGCAAAAGGCCCAACTGATGTAGGATGTATGCACATTACACCATACCGCGTTACCCTCAAGGCAGGTGTTGTATTACCCAGAATCAGACAATACAAGTTACCACCCGATGCTGTAGCGGCTTTACTGACAATCATTGAAGAGCTCATTGCCCAAGGAGTGGTCGTCGAAACCGACTCCAATATCTGTAATTCACCCATCATTCCGATTCTTAAACGTACTGATCCCAATGCACCGCCAGTATATCGGTTGGTGATTGATCTTCGAGAATTGAATAAATGCATTATCCCACAGTATCCTGTGGTCCCCGATATATCATCTCTCTTGACTGCTATTGATTCAGAAGCAACGTTCTTTACTGTAATTGATCTCAAGAACGCCTTCTTCAGCGTGCCTATTGATCCAGAGAGCCAATATCTCTTCGGATTCTGTTTAAATGGACGCAGTTTCAAATTTTCACGCGCACCTCAAGGATTCACAGAAAGCCCCAGCATCTATAGTCAAGCACTGAAAAGACAACTAGATTGTATTCAAATGCCAGTTAACACCGCTTTACTACAATACGTCGATGATCTGCTGATCACCGCACGAAGTGAGCCCGAATGTGAAAAAGCATCACTGACAGTTTTACATTTCCTGGCTGACAAGGGACACAAGGTGTCTCCTTCGAAGCTACAATTCTGTGTTCAGCAAGTTGTGTACTTGGGTCACTTACTGTCCAAAGTGGGGAGACAGCTCACTCCCGATCGCATTCAGTTAATTGTGAACATGCCGCAACCCAAGACACAAAAGGAAGTGCGGGCCTTCATAGGCCTCACCTCGTACTGCAGACAATGGATTCCCCAGTATGCATTTTTAGCTAAACCACTCATCCAGTTAACGACACAGGAGGCAGCAACTTCGACTGTCCTCCCTTGGACTCAGGAATACACACAAGCTTTTGAAGAATTAAAGAAAGTTTTATGCCAAGCACCAGTTTTAGCGACACCATGTTACAGCAAACCGTTTACACTTTTTGTTACAGAACGTGATGGCACAGCGTTGTCTGTCCTCACTCAAGACCAAGCAGGTTCACATAAGCCTTGTGCTTATTTTTCTAGTACATTGGATTCAGTAGCTCAGGCACTCCCTGCGTGTTTAAAGTCAGTAGCAGCAACAGCGTTAGCAATAAGACAAAGCGATTCAATTGTTTTAGGTCATCAGTTAACAGTTCAAGTACCACATTCTGTAGAGGTTTTGTTAAACAGAACCCAGACTCAACACTTAACTATAGCACGACTGACAGGTTATGAATTAACACTATTCCAGCCACACATAGAAATCAGACGTTGCAGCATCCTGAACCCAGCAACACTGTTACCTACAGTTATGACAGATCCAGCTCCGCATGATTGTATAGAAATAATTAATGCAGTAACTAAGCCTAGACGAGACTTAACAGATGTCCCATTGACAAATCCAGACCTGACACTTTATGTGGATGGTTCATGCATGAGAACAAGTACAGGAGAATTAGTGGCCGCGTACGCCGTGACCACTGAAACTGAAATTAAAGAAACACATCGTATTGACACACTGTCTGCTCAAGCAGCAGAGCTCATCGCTCTGACCCGAGCCTGTATTCTAGCCAAGAACAGAAATGTTAACATATACACAGATTCCCGCTATGCCTTCGGAGTTGTACACGACTTCGGAGTCCTCTGGCAAGAACGAGGTTTTCTGACTTCCCATGGGGCCAAGATACAACATGGCCCCCTTATTCAAGCACTGTTAGAAGCAATACATTTGCCCTCGGGCATATCAGTCATGAAATGTAAGGCACATACTAAAGTCATAGATTCTGTTTCCCAGGGTAACGACCTGGCAGACCAGACAGCAAAACATACAGCACTGACTCACACCCAGACTACTAATGTGACAAAGACAATAGTACAGACACAGTGTATGACAGTTAGAGATCCCGCCCTAGACGTAATTGACATCCAGACACATGCTACTCCAGAGGAGATAAAGAAATGGACTGAACTAGGAGGGATTCAGACAGATCAAGGTTGGGTGACGAAGGGAAAATCTATATGGTTTCTCCCCGACTCAATGGTTCAAGTCATGATAAATACAGCACATAGTCCTGCCCATCTTGGAGAGAAAGCCATGTTGGACAGTTTACAGAATCTCTGGTACAACAAACACTTACGAGCAGCAGCAAAACAGAAAGTGCGTACTTGCATGATCTGTTGTCAGTTCAATCCAGGTAAAAGCGTCCCTGTTGAGCAAGGTGGATTCCATCCTCCCGATCACCCTTTTGAAGTCCTCCAGATGGATTATATCCAGATGAATAGCTGTAGAGGATTTAAGTATGTCCTTGTAATTGTTTGTGCTCTGTCCCGCTGGACCGAAGCATACCCAGTCCCAGACTACACTGCTCCGACCACTGCCAGACAGTTGGTTCGTGAATTCTTCCCACGGTACGGTTTGCCCCGTGTCGTGTACTCAGATAACGGACAGCCGTTCTCGTCCGAGTTGATGAAACAAGTTTCCCTCTTGCTAGGATATCAGTGGAGGTTCCACTGTGTCCGACATCCCGAAGCAGCTGGCCTTGTAGAAAGGCATAATCAGACACTAAAAATCCGTCTTGCCAAGATCTGTCAGGAAAAAGGGGTCGACTGGATAGTCGCCCTGCCCGTGGCACTATTCTACATGAGAATGGTCGCCCACTCAAGATCAGGGCTATCCCCGTACGAAGTGGTCTTTGGCAGACCACCGAATATGTGGGGGACGCCCGTTCCGAAAAAGATCACTGATGTTGATTGTAACATGTTGACAGATTACCTTGCCTCCTTGATGTCTGCACTCCAATCATGTCGTTCACAGGTTGCCGCAGCCTTCCCTGACAACACCGATGTGAAGGCGCATGAGGTCCGTCCAGGGGACCTGGTACTCGTCCGGAATTTCGACCGGAAAAGTCCGCTGGAGCCCCGCTGGAAGTCTCCAAAGACTGTTCTGCTTACCACCAGGACCGCCGTGAAAATCGAGGGGAGAAAGGGGTGGGTCCACACGAGTCACATCAAACTATGCAATGAACTAAAAAACGGACTGAAACAGGACTCTGACTCGTCCACCCCCACCAAAGACTGTGTTGAAGCACAAGACGTTACTGTGCCTAAAAGAGAAAAGACTCCTCAAGAACTTTACCGTATGAAGCTTCGATCTAGCAAGTCAGACAGTTTAATTGTTTAAGTCCTCCCCTAGGTGAATCGGTTAAATAGTTTCTGACATGTATCCCCTAGATCGAGTTAGAGAGAGAGAGGAAAAGAAAAGAACATATTGCAAATCGCTTCGTAGTCACTGCATAGTGACACTAATAATCATGTTTATTCTCAGTATACTACTCATTATTGCCAGCATTCTGTTACCTATATACTGGCCTATTTTCAGGCGTGAACAATCTGCTTACAATGTCTCTGCTGAACACACTTTTAGTGAACTTCCTGCACATGAACTCTCTTACAGACTTGCGCTGCGCAACAATACATTCATTAGTATGTTACACCATTCCCATCAGACAAGTAATGCTACAGACTGCTGGATATGTGGTCGACTCCCTCCCTACCAGAATTATAAGGGAGCTCTGCCCCTCTTTCCGTACCCATTCACTCACAATGGCTCCTGTGGAGCATGGTTTAAAATAATTAATTCCTTAGATCCTGATATCGCTGTTTCCGAAGGGGGCTGGGTTTGGGGAAACTTGAACTTAGTCCTGCTCAACGTCTGTTATCCTGATAAAGAGGGACTTCCCACTCGAATAGGAACTGATCTAGAAAATGAAGTATATGGATTAGGTAATTACACAATTAGCCTTATGATCCTCACTGTTGAATCTGAAACTGCTCCAGTTTTGCCCCATATGTTAGTATTACCAGTCACAGGTGAATTATGTGTTAGCAAGAAAGGTTCAATACACGTAGGTCATAGTAAATGCACTACTGTGGTCGAGTTCAGTGACCATGGTAAATCGTCTTTTAAAGCTACCAGTCATTCCTACTTCGTTTGTGGTCATACCGCATACATACGTTTGCCTCCAGACTGGGATGGTACCTGTTACATTGCATTCCTTCTGCCACCTGTTTTCCTAGCTCCCCCTGATTACCATAGAAATACCAATCTAGCACCGAATAGACCCAAAAGAGATATTCCCCTTGTCGACTACACAGAAACGGCATGGGAACAGTACACTGATTTTAATAAAGGATTCTTTTTCTTCCTAGGACCTGTCCAAAACAGTAAATTAATACGCAGATTAACGAGAACACTTGAAGCAGTAGTGAATGAAACTGCCTCCGCTCTAGGTAACTTAACAGAGGAGCAGTCTGCTATACGGACTGTTGTCCTTCAAAATCGTCTTGTGATTGACGTCATCTTGGCAGATAGAGGTGGAGCCTGTAAGGTCATCGGGTCAAGTTGCTGTGTTTTCATTCCACAAAATGCACCATCTGTCTATCAAGCTATCACCCGTTTACATAAAATTGCAAATCAGATACATCAGAATCCAGGCACCTGGACTTGGTCCGGTTGGTTCTGGACTACGTTAACGGCTTGGGGATGGAAGATCTTATCCTTCCTAGGCATTGGTCTTGTTATAGTATTCAGTTGTTGCCTATGCCTGCAGTGTGGGCCAGCGATATGTGGACTGTGTGCCACATCCTGCATTGAGCATTCCAGTTGCCTTTCAAACAGTCAGAGAAAGAAAGATGAACATATAATGTTACAAGAACAAACCGATCGATTTATGAGGATCGATATATCATGAAGGGTCCGTAGGGAACAAGGAGGGAATGAGGTAATATAAATTTTATGGTCATGTTATGTTCCCTAGCGAGTACCCCACCGACTCCATGTACGAGTTAAAAGTGCATGTAACTTCCCTCCTGCACCAGCTATGAAGACGCAAATACATTTGCGTCCAACGTTAACTTGTCCTCTTTCAGACCCACCATGAATGGGTTTGATGGTCCGCTCCTAAGTATGCTATGCCAACGTCTTTTTGAAGTGTATTCCTACGTTTTTCAGCCTGGCTGAAAGTAGGCCCTGAATCTCTGCCACCGAGCCTCTTTTTCTGGCTTCTGACTGCGAGGGCCCCTGCTCAAGCAGCCCCCGTACCCGTGAACTCTGACTTACTTCTAGCGCGGCCCTCCGTGCTCAGCTCAGCCTGCTGCCTGCCAAGATTGACTATAACCTTCGAGTTATCTGTTTTCCTCCCCGAAGATACATTCCAGCCTGCTAGCTTCAGTAAACATCCTTCCTCAGCTACAGGGCTAAAGGGCCGACCTGTCTTTATGCAAGTAATTCATAGCCTCTGTTGCCATGCTTCCATGGAAGGCCCCATGCCCCCACGCTTCTCATACAGACACTCAGGCGCTTATACACGCACTCCTAGCAAGTATAGAATAGCTTTTGCTCTAGAGACCTTTCTGCCCAGATAGCTTAGTTCCTAAACACCAGATATCAGATATGATAGAAGTACAAGTTGATCTGACATGTCAGACTTCTGTCTCTTTCCGTCAGTGTAAATGTCAAGTCCCCTGCACCCCGTCTATCACACGTCATGCAGCTGCGCGCGCATCCAAGCTTCCGATTTCTGCTGACATTGCAACATTCTGTTAGCACCACCCCTTAGTGCCACCCACTTGCGTCACCTATCAGTGACGTTTCTAGCACACACGCCTAGTTACGCCTAGTTTACGCCTCTTGATGATGTACTAGCACCACGTGTATACTGTTATCTTGTCTTCTCTCAGCTGTTACGCCTCTTACATTGAACGTTATGATGTAAATCAAGTATATAAGCTATGTATTGTCAATAAACGTTAGCGCGCTCATCTATCCCTTCTGACACCCTGTGTGGTGGTCAGAACATGATATCCTGATTCCTTTATGAGGAATAAAACCCTTTGAAACTCTTACACCACGGACTCTGTTTTCCTTCATTTCGATTGAGTTATTATTGATTAAGTACTTACCTGCATAGAAATTAAGAGAGTAAATTAATTATTTACATCACTCCTTCCCCCCCGGCCACCTCCACCCCCCTTCCCAACCTGCCTCCTTCCCCCTCGACGGTCCCCCACCCTCACCACGCCCCACACCAGGCTTCAAACCCTGCTCATAGGCGCAGCAATTCCCGTAGTCCCCAGCATCGCCCCTGCATCGCCTCACACATCCACACCTCCCCGCCAATTGTGTCCCCCACCTCTCAGGCCAACTCTCGCACTCAGCTATGCCCCAAGCTGGCATCAATCCCAGCTCTTAATCGCAACAACCGCCCTCGCCGCACCCACAACTCTTCTTCTGACCTCGACACACTCACCCTTCTCCGCTCCTATGAACCAGCCCCCCAAACTCACACAAGCACCCCACACCGCAACATTCCCACGATACACCCAAATCCCCTTAGACCACCCACATTAAACAGCAGAGCCTCCATCCCCAATAACCTTAGAGAAGTCCCTCTCTCGCTAGAACAATCTAACACCCTCTACACACCCCGCCTCAAATGCGCGCTTCTCAACTGCAGATCGGCGACGAAACACTCAGCAGCCATTGCTGAACTTCTCTTATCACAGGGCCTTGACCTAATCATCTTGACTGAAACGTGGCTAACTGAATCCTCGACACCCATAATGGACATTCTGGTTCCTCCCAACTTCCACATTATCAGGCTCGACAGAACAGGCCAAATAGGTGGCGGAATCGCATGCATATACAAGAACAACCTCTCTGTTCAGAAAGTCAATTCCACATCCCTGCCATCCCCAACATCCTGTGAATACATCTGCCTCGACATTATCAACGAGGGCAAACCGATATGCACTCTGCACAGCATATACCACCCACCCAGGGACAACCTCACCTTCTCACAACAAATCATGGATATGATCTCAACCAATTCCGGTCGCCAGCTCACCCAAATATACCTTGGTGACTTCAACCTCCGCTGGAATGACAGCAACGACGCAGTGGTAAACAGTCTTAAAAATTTCCTCGATGCCCTCAACCTCACCCAAATATGCAACAGTCCGACCCATGAGAAAGGCTCCACCATCGACCTGATCATCTCTAAGGAGCAGTCTATCCAACTTGAATCCATCCAACCTTGTGACTGGTCGGATCATCACATTATCACATTCTTCATCAACGAAAAAGTCAAAGTCAACCCTATGCAGCTAGCCAAGCCCAAGGTCTGGAAAAGAAACTCGAAAATGCTCAACCCTGGCTCTCTGCCCCCTAACAGCTGCAATCTTCTACTCCCCCCTGCAGGCGCCTCGGACGTACAAACCCTGACTGACCACTATCTCAACACTATGACTTCGATAATCAATGAGGCTGCACCTATGCAACTAAAAAGAGTCGCCACTAAAATCTCCAAACCATGGTACGACGGGAGTCTCAACGAAGATAGAAGAGACATGCGAATGGCAGAACGGACCTGGAGATCAGCCCCCTCTGCAATGCACCTAAAAGAGTTGAGGAAGAAGAGAAACGCCTACTTCAGGAAAATAAAACGCTCAAAATCGGACTTCTTCCGCCTCCAACTTAACCAAGCAAAGAACCGCCCGAGAAAACTGTTTGAGCTAATCAAATCGCAATCCAAAGAGCTACCACAACCACTCAACACTGGGCTTGTGGTACCCTCATGTGAAGACTTCGCTGCTTTCTTTATCCAAAAAACCGACAAAATAAAAAGCGATCTCCTCACTGACGCAAGCCTCTACTCCAAACCCAAATGCCCAGCACTCGTTGAACCAAAAAACAATGCGACATGGTCAACCTTTGACACATATTCGGAAGAAGAAATTGGCAAATTACTCAGCACCCTGAAACCTTCCAATCACCTCACGGACCCCCTCCCTGCCTTCGCAGTAAAAGACTTTACCCCACTGATTCTCCCTCTCTGGACTAAAATCATCAACAGCTCTCTCCAACAAGGAAGCATACCTGACTCCCTCAAAGTTGGTCAGGTCACACCTCTACTAAAGAAACCAACAGCCGACCCCGCGGATCTCAACAACTACCGTCCCATCACCAATATCCCCACTCTCGCCAAACTGCTGGAAAAATGCGCACAACTACAACTGACTAAACACATTGAGCAATTCGATCTCCTCAACCCTCACCAATCAGGTTTCCGTGCAGGACACAGCACAGAAACGGCTATGACTCACATAATTGACGACGCACTTCAAATGCTAGACCAAAATGACACCTGCCTCCTCATCCTTCTTGATCTCTCCTCCGCATTCGACACCGTTAAACATGAGAATCTACTAGAACTACTAAACAAAAGAATGGGCTTATCTGGAACTGTCCTCAAATGGTTCACTTCCTTTCTCCGCAACAGGACGCAGAAATTCAAGAGCAACAACCTGATGTCCACGCCAGTACCTGTAACGCTAGGCGTCCCCCAAGGATCTTCTCTCTCCCCAACTTTGTTCAACCTAGTCATGGAACCTCTCACCACTTTGCTACAAGAATCCAATGTACACTTTCACATGTATGCCGACGACACCCAACTCTACCTCAAACTGCAATCTCCCAATGACATCCTGCTCCTGAACTCAACGATCAGATGCACCCAATCCTGGCTTGCCGACAATCACCTCAAACTTAATGCCCTGAAAACAGAGTTCCTTCTGATCGCACCTCCAGCGAAGATATCCACCACTCAACATTGGCTTAAACTCCTAACCGCACTCAATGTCCAACCCACCATCGTGGAATCAGCAAAATCTTTAGGCATAACACTCGACACCAATCTCAACATGCAGCAACATGTCAGCAAAGCTACAAAGGGAGCGAACTTCCAGATCAATACTCTGAGGAAACTTAAACCCAACCTCCCAGCCAAAGACTTCCAAACAGCGGTGCAAGCACTAGTCATCCCACGAATTGAATACGGCATCACCTCCCTCTGCGGACTCCCACTAACTACAACCGCACCACTAAAAGCATCTCTAAATGCTGCAGCGAGACTCATCACGGGGTCAAAAAAGCACTCCCACATCACCCCAGACCTGAAATCCCTTAATTGGTTGCCGTTTGAAGCCAGAATACATTTGAAAATAGCCTGCATGACACACAAGGCTGTACACCTAAACTCACCCGGCTACCTTGCTCAGAAATTGACAATCTCTGGGGGAGCCAGAAACACGAGAGGCGCAAACAATCTTCTGCTGAAACCTCGAAGATTCCGGAAGGAGAAAACATACAAGCGCTCTTTCTCAGGAATGGCGCCTAGGATTTGGAACTCACTCCCTCCCGAAACAAGGCTTCTCTCTTCCACTACACTCTTCAAAAAAGAAGTAAAAGCTATCCTCATGGCTAAATTCACCTGTACTACTATCTCGAACCCTATCAACACCCTGCGATGAGCTACATTACTTGCTTGACCCGTTATCTATCTGTACGAGCTGTCTTATCACCCACTTGATTGCTTTGCAGCCACCCAATTGTATTATTTGTATTTTATGAACTACTGATTTACTTATTTGACCCTGTTCCCTCATGTTCCCTTCTGTACTCTGTGAACTATCGACCTACCTATTTGACTTTGTTCCCTCATGTACCCGTCTATGTAAAGCGCTCTGATATCTGCAAAGATCTTGTTCGCGCTATATAAAACTCTGAAAATAAAATAAAATAAATAAATAAAACCGGGGTAGCGACTGACATACTGAGTAGATTGGGATACCAGTACCTTCGCGCCCAGTCCGGAGCCACAAGGATGACTTGGGCCCGGTCGCGCTTGATTTTCTTTAGCACTCTGGGCAGAAGTGGTTTAGGCGGGAAGGCGTACAACAGACCGCAACTCCACTCGTGACGAAAAGCTTCCCAGAGCGAGTGCGGCCTTGGAAACTCCAACGCACAGAACTGATGACATTGCGCCTTCTCTTCGGTGGCGAATAGATCTAACCAAGGCTCTCCCCACTGCAGAAAGAGGCCTTGCGCCACGTCCGAATTCAGACGCCATTCGTGATCCATCATGCACCTTCGGCTGAGCTAGTCCGCCCTGACGTTCAGAGAACCTGCCAGGTGTTGAACCACCAGGGTCACACCCTGATGTTCCAGCCACTGCCAGAGGCGCAGAGCCTCCTGGCATAGGGTCCACGACCCCACCCCGCCCTGTTTGTTCAGTACCACATGGCGGTGGTGTTGTCCGTGAACACCTGTACTACACTCCCCGGACAGAGGGGAGGAATGCCTTCAGTGCTAGACGAATCGCCCGCTGCTCCAGAAGGTTGATATAGAGCTGGGACTCCGCCGGAGACCAGAGGCCTCTGATCTCCACCTCTCCCATGTGGCCTCCCCAGCCCTGAAGGGACTCGTCCGTCACAACTACATGCTCCGGTTGGGGAAGAGAGAGGGATCTGCCGCTGACCCAATCGCGGTCCGTGAGCCACCACTGCAGCTTTCTCGCAGTGCCCTCCGAGATCATGACATGGTCGGACAGGTTGCCCAGATGCTGGGCCCACTGATACTTAAGGTCCCACTGCAGAGCCCGCATCCGCCACCTGATGTGATGCACCAGAAGGATGCAGGAGGCCATCAGCCCCAGAAGCCGCAGAGTCAACCTGACCGAGAAAGGCTGAATGATCGGAATCAGAGCCTAAATATCACAGACCCGCTGTTCTAGAGGATAAACCTGAAACCGCACCAAGTCGAGGACCGCTCCGATGAAGAGGAGCTTCTGAGAGGGGCACAGGTGTGACTTCGGCACATTGATGGAAAACCCCAGCTGGTGCAGGATGTCTGTCGTGGTCTGGAGTTGGCTGACGACTGTCTGGGGCGAGCCCGCCTTCAACAACCAGTCGTCGAGGTAGGGGAAGACTGAGACCCCCAAGCTGCGCAGATGAGCTGCGACCACCGCCATCACCTTTGTGAACACCCGTGGGGCACTGGTAAGGCCGAAGGGGAGCTCTGTAAACGGAAAGTGCTCGTGGCCTACCGTGAACCGCAGGTAGCGCCGGTGGGCCGGCAGGACGGAGAGGTGGAAATAAGCTTCCTGCAAGTCCAACGCTACCATCCAGTCTCCTGGGTCCAGGGCAGCTAAGACCTGAGCCAATGTCAGCATTTTGAACTTCTCCTTCCGGAGGAAGCCGTTGACATTCCGTAGGTCCAAGATAGGGCGCAGGCCCCCTTTGCCCTTCTTGGGTACCAGAAAGTAGTGGGAGTAACAACCACACCCTACGTCTGGCCCTGGAACGCGCTCGATGGCCCCCTTGGCCAAGATGGCCGTAACTTCCTCTTGCAGAAGCTGCAAATGATCCCCCGACACGCGGTGGATTGCGATGGCATGGCTGGAGGGGTCGTCTTGAAGAGGAGGGAGTAGCCCCTCCGGACGATTTGCAGCACCCACATGTCCGACGTGACAGTGTGCCAGTGTAAGTGGTGATGGCGAACCCTGCCCCCCACAGGCGTCACATGGGCCTGAAAGCACGGACTAGGAGGGTTTTGAGGCGGATGCTGCAGGGGAAGGTGTGGATTGGCTGCGCCGTTGTCCCAGACCGCCGCCACAGCGATTTCCACGGCCGCCACCGCGCTGTGTATTAGTCTGCGGCGCGTGGCTAGCAGCACGTGTGGGAGCGCCTCTTCCTTGGCCACAAAAGGAGTGAAAGGCACCAGTTTGCTGGCGTGGAGACGAGAGGCCCAAGGACTTGGCTGTAGCCCTGGAGTCCTTAAAACTCTGGCGACAAGGCAGACCATGCGCTTGAAAGAGGCGACGGCCATCAAACGCATGTCCAGAAGTGTGGCCTGGACATCAGCCAAAAAGTTGGTGGTCCTCAACCAGGCGTGGCGTCGAACAGCCACCGTTGTTGCCATCGCTCTGCCCAGTGAGTCTGTGGTATCCAGCCCACACCGGATGGAGTAGCGTGCCGTATCTCAACCCTCCGCAAGGGCTTGGGCGAGTTTGGCCTGGACCTCCTCCGGACATTGTGGCAGCACGTCCGCGACTGTGTCCCACAGAGTGTGGGTGTAGCGGCCCAAGAGGCATGCAGTATTGACTGACGGCAGACCCAAACTCAAGGACGAGAACACCTTCTTTCCGAACTGTTTATACCTCTTGTATTCCGATCGGGCGGAGCTGTCGGGAATGCGGTCTGGGAAGTAGAGGCCTGGATAACCAAGCTCTTGGGGGGTGGGGTGGGTGGACAAGGAGAAAGTGTCGCCCGGAGCCGGGCGGTAGCGTCTGGCCACTTTCCTATCCACTGGCGGACCTGTAGCAGGCCTGGACCAGGTGCCCAAAAGAACGTCACACAAGGCCTTTCCATGAGGTGTAGGCCTCACGCCGTGGATAGGCCCAACGGCCCGCGTCGACGACCGGAATCGAGCTGATGGAGTCGAGATGACGTTTGTCGATATCGAAAGTAGTTTGGTGAAGTTTGAATACGATGCCCATGCGCACTATCGTCCAAGTCAGGAGTCACTTATCTCGTGACTACAAAAGATTACTTCCAATACGACAACATGCAATCATCCGAGCCCAACACCAGGTGGCGATCTAATGCACAGTGTAAGATCTGCAGCTCATATGCCTCGAACATACATTTATATCCTTTAAAAATTGCAACTGTAACCAAAACGCTTTTACTTAACTGTTTACAGCTTAGGTCCCGGGACTGAATCCAGGATCCAGTCCTGTGGTTAGAAAAGTAATCCTGAAAGAAATCAACTGCATTTATGTAGAAAAACCCATCGAGCTCAATGTTAAATTGTGTTTAGAACTGTGTTGCCTAATGCAACCCCAGTAACTATTGTATTTACCAAGTAATTACCTAAAGTCTCCATATTGAGAAAAGTGTAATTTGATACCTGTTGGTTCTAAAATAAAACAACAATATCTTTGGATATAAAAACAAGTGGCCTAGAGTTCAGTTCTTGTGTGCGAAACCTTTTGATGACTGGGTGTGCACAACAAATGCTTTACACTGTCCTCTGGTACTGCCTTGCTGCTCGACCAAACTACCACTTTAGAGAGTAAGGTCAGATCTGACTTTAACCTCTGTTATACCTCAGGGGACTGGGAACTCTATATACCCTGTACCTGACTTTGGTCCAGTATATATAGAGCCACTTTTACACATGAGCCGCCTCAAATCTCTAGCCGACTCCTACAGCCCCTTTCTGGAGGATCCGCACAACCGGAGCCAGTAAGAAAAGAACCTGCACCAGACGTCCCACGGCCTTGGGTGGCCCAACCAATGGTGTTCAGCATCCCCAGTCATTCCAACTTACTCTCCAAGAAAACAAGTTACTTACCTGTAACTTTGGTTCCCCAGTATTGGTAACTTAGATTCCCATGCTTTGTATCATTCCCAGTCGTCAGCCTGGGAGCCTCTGTAAATAGAAAATACCATAGCAGTATGTACAAAAGAGAAAGTGAGGCCTAGGCCTCATCTAATTTTGTATCCTATCAACCTCTTTTTGTAAAAGAGAGCAACATTTTGCAACAACCAATCAGATTAGCCTCACCCCATAGAACACTCCTGAGAGAGCCTCAGAGTCTCAGATTTTCGCAGCCGTTGTGTAACCACTCTTGCTGAAGGCTGAGCTTTCCCAGGGTAGGAGGGTGGGCGCAAAACAATCTATGAAAGTTACCAATACTGGGGAACCAAAGTTACAGGTAAGTAACTTGTTTTCTTGCCCCAGTATTGGAACTTTCATAGATTCCCATCATTTGTATCAGAGTAGCTAGCAGTAAGGCACAAGTGCACATTTTGCTACAAGCGTATTACAATATCTCAGCATCACTGTCTTCATATGACCATATATATGTATACCTTGTAACAATACATCAGAAAAATTATGTGATACAAAATGTGCAATCATAGGAAGGAGGGATAGAAGGGAAAGCTCACCTCTCATTGGAAAAGATTCCTCAGGACTGCTTGTCCTACTGCCGCTTCGCTCCTCAGGAAAGAGTCCAGGCAGTAATGATTTGTGAATGTATGGGCACTGCTCCATGTGTCCACCCTACAAATGTCTTTTATAGGGACTCCAGCGAAGAGCTGCTGAAGATGAAACTGATCTTGTGGAGTGAGCTCTTACATGTCTCTCCAGCGGCTTTCCTGCCGCTTTGTGGCAATAATGAATTGCACATTAAATCCAGTGTGAGATTCCTTGTTTTGAGAGAGGAAGTCCTTTTCGGGGTGCACTAAAAGCCACAAAAAGTTTAGAATATTTTCTAAAATACTTTGTGCGTTCAAGGTAAAATTTGAGACATCTCTGGACATCCAAGGAATGTAGAGACCATTCAGCAGGGGATGTGGGCCGAGGGAAGAATTACTTTATAACCACTGGTTCGTTCAAATGGAAATCCGAAGAGACCTTTGAAATAAATTTTGGATTGGTCCTTAAAAATACAGTGTCCTTTTTGAACTGTAGAAAGGGTTCTAGAATGGATAGAGCTTGCAACTCTCCTAGCTGAAGTGAGGGCTAAAAGGAGAGCTAATTTCAAGACAAAAATTTTAAGTCCACCCTGTGGATTGGTTCGAACGGAGGTCTCATGAGATGAGCCAGAACCAGATTGAGATTCCAACCCGGAGGTGGTGGCCACACTGAAGGAAAAAGCCTGAAAAGACCTTTCAGGAATTGTTTGATAATTCTAGCCGACCAGAGAGAAGGACCCGAAGCTGATTTTCTGAATCTTGAAATAGCCACCAAATGTACTTTGATGGAAGAATGATAAAGGCCTGATTTAGCCAGCGATAGAATGTAAGGTATCTGATGAGGAGCTGAAGAGAATGGATGGATGCGTTCCCGATGACACCACAGGCAGAAGCGCTTCCATTTAGCACGATAAGTGTTATTTGTACTTGGTGCGCTCGCTTCAGTTAATATCTCCCTACATTCCTGAGGGATATCTAGGCTGTGGAATTCTCTGTGCTCAGGAGCCAGGCCTTCAAATGGAGAGTAATCGGATCTTTATGTAACACCTGTCCCTGGGACATTGTTAATAGAGATGGAATGGGAAATAGATGAAATGGATGGTCCTGAGAAAGTAGAAGCTCTGAACCAGAATTGGCGAGGCCACGCTGGCGATATTAAGATCATCCTGCAAGGTTCCATCTTTATTTTCCTGAGAAGCCGTGGGATTAGGGGAATTGGGGGAAAGGCGTATACAAATGCGCCTAACCAAGACATCCAAAGAGCATTCTCCAGTGACCCTCGATGGTGATCCCTGCTTGCATAGAGTCTCCATTTCCTGTTTTCTCGAGTCGCAAACAGGTCTATTGTTGGTGTTCCCCAGCGCTTAAACACTTCCTCCAGAATGTCTTTATCCAATTCCCACTCGTGACAGGCCGATTTCAGACGACTCAAGGTGTCTGCTGTTATGTTGAGAGTGCCTGGTAGATACTCTGCTGAAAGAACAACATTGTGGAGAATCGCCCATTCCCATATATCCTGGGCCTCTTTCGAGAGCAGATGAGACCTCGTACCTCCCTGCTTGTTAATGTAATGCATGGCCGTTGTGTTGTCCGTCATGACCAGCACGGATGCGTCTTGAACCTTCGGCCTGAAAGCCTGCAAGGCTAGGTGAATCGCCCTGAGTTCCAAGAGATTGATATGAACAAAACACTCTTCTGCGTTCCAGTGACTGCTCACTTGGAGGTGCTGTAAGACAGCGCCCCACCCTTCCATTGAGGCGTCTGTGGTTAGAATCAGAGGGGATGGAGCCATCCTGAAAGAGAGACCTCTTGAGATGTTCTTCTTGATAGCACACCAACCTGCGGCTTTTGTCATGAGAGGAGGGACCCTTATATTGTCCTCGAAAGAACCTTCCACCTGGCGCTATTGCATGTCCAGCTGTTCTTGCAAGGGACGCATTCGCAGTCTGCAGTACGGAACTAATGGTATGCAAGAGGAGATCGATCCTAGGAAAGACTTGTATATTGTAAATTGTTGGCAGAGAAGATTAGCTTTCTCGGTCTTTCCTCCGAAGGAAAAGCCTTGCAGCTTCTTGTATCCAGAATGGAGCGCAGGAACTTGACCTTTCTGGATGGAACAAAGACTGATTTTTCCTTGCTGAGATGCAGACCCAGGTGATTGAAAAGTTGGATGCAACTTTCGACTGCCTTTGTCGTTGCTTGAGAAGACGGAGCCTTTTATCAACCAATCGTCTAGGTAAGGAAAAACTTCTAGCGATTGTTTCCTTAGGAATGCTGCTACCGGGGCCAACACCTTTGTGAATATTCGCAGAGCAGATCTGAGCCCGAACGGCAGTACTTTGAACTGAAAATGGCTCTTGGCTACTGTGAAGCGTAAATATTTTCGGTGAGCTGGGTGGATCGGAACATGGAAATATGCGTCCTGGAGATCCAGAGTCACCAAGTAATCCCCTGGACTTAAAAGACGTACGACATCTTGAAGAGAAACCATTCGAAAAGAGTTGTGTTGAGCTCCCTCAGATCTAAGATTGGGAGCCACTTTTCTTCAGTCTTGTGAATGAGGAAAAATCTGGAATAGAACCCTTTTCCTCTTTGAAAGAGTGGCACTGGTTCTATCGCTCCCCTTGGTGAGCAGTTGACAAACTTCGAGACGGAGAAGATGCAGATGTTTTGATTCTGTGGCGCAAGGGGCTCTGGGAGGTGGGAGGTTTTGGAATTCTAGTGTTTGGCCAAATCGAACGATATTCATGACCCACTGATCTGTTATGATCTTCCAGCAATCGAGAAAATGTGTAATCCTGCCCCTTATCAATGTCACCAGGGGTGAAGGACCAGTAGGCAGAGCCAGGAAGCCGCTATTGGGTTAAGAGGAATATCTCCCCCGACGTCCCTGTCTACCTCTGGAAGATTGGCGAGAGAAAGATGCCGGTTGACTTTGCCGCTGAGAGTATTGAGGCTTGTAAGATTGAGAGGTTTGTGAATAGGAGGAGTAGCGTTGCTGATAACCTCCCCTATATGTAGAGAATCCTTTACCTCTTGCACCTCTGAAAAGGTACTGTTCGATATTGAAGAGTGCCCAAAGATATTGCCGTTTCGGTATCTTTTTTAATGTCCTGTAAAGCAACATCTACATGCTTGCCAAACAGCATATCTCCGAAGGGCAGATCCAGAATCTTATTCTGCACTGCTGGGCGATACCAGGTACATCTCAGCCAACCTTGCTGCCTCAGGACCGCTGAACCTGCTAAGGCGTGAAAAGCCGTTGTAGCAATGTCCATTGCGCAATCTATAATTTCAGATGAAGCTCGTTCACCTTCTTCCAGGATTTTTCTCGCTTCCGCTTTGGCACTCTCTGGAAGCTGATCAATGAAAGGAGAAAGATCGCACCACATTTGGCGATCATATCGTCCCAAAATCACTAGTGCGTTCGAGGCCCTAACAAGGAAGCTAGACAGAGGAAAACCTCTTGCCTATATTGTCCAGGCTCCTGCCCTCTCTGTCTGGAGGTGCAGTCAGGGGTGCCGTCGGGTTTCTTGATTTTCTTTGGTCCGCCTGAGAAATAACAGAGTCTGGTTTAGGTTGACCAATAAGACAGGCAGGACTGTCCTCCGGAGCCTTATATTTTTTCTCCAGCCGAGGTAGAACCGGAGTTACAGTAGCTGGAAACTGCATCACCTTCTTGCCCTCATTCCAAACTTGCTCTACTATGGGTATGGAACGGATAGATTTCTTGTATGGCTCTGTAAAATCATAGAGGAAACAGTCTGACTGCAACACAGGAACAGGAAGGCCAAATCTTTTAGATGCCCTTTCCATAAGATTATGGAAACCCCCCAGGTCCGCTGGAGGCGGATCCACCGGGTCCGGAGATGGTGAAGCTGGATCTGGAATAACAATCGTCCCATTCTGCGTCCGGATTTTGGATATGTTCCATATTCTGGTCTTCATCTGATGAGCCATCATCAGGCACTGTAACCACATCATGCCCTTCTATCAAAGGCTGTTCTCCCTGCCTTTGAGAGGTTGATGCCACAGAATTAGAAGGAGGTTGCAGGGTGGTTGGCTGGTTTCGGAGGTTTGAGATGGGAACCTCTTCTTGTAATCCAAGATCAGCTGTAGGTCATTTATTAGTGAAGACGGCATGGCAACCATACCTTCTCCTGATGGTTCCTGATGTGTATCACGAGGAGTGAATTCTGGATGATGTTGACCAAGGTAATAATCAGCTGAATCAGAGTCCTGGTACTTCACCTTCCATCCTCATCAGAATATTCCTCCTCCAGAAGAAGAGGTGGAGGCAATGGTGTTACCCTACGGGGTGATGTCATTTCCGGAGTAATTACACTTTTCCTGATAGAAATGTTCACTTTTTGGATCGGCGACTATGTCGACAAGGGAATCGTCGTCGCTAGAAAAAGAACTGTTGTCGACGGTGGAGTGGCTGTCAACGGTGGGCTGATAGTAGACGGTACAGTCGACTAGGTTGACGTCGGGATCATAGTCGCCGTAGTCATCGGCGTAGTCGTCCGCGTCGTCACTATCGTCAGCGTCATCACCGTTGACGTTGTAAGTCTCGTCGCCGAAACAGGAGGTAGGATGTATCGTCGACAAAGTCATAGTCGACGATTTAGTCGGCAAAGCTCGTCGACGGGCCCGTCGCCGGAGCAGAAATTGAAACCAATGAAGTTTTTGAAGTCGTCGTCGACGTACCTGAGGAGATTGTAGTCGACGGACTGATTTTCTTCTCTCCTTTCGCCTCCTGAGGTGTATTGAAGGTTTCTTAAAGATCTTTTTTTTTTCCGATGGTGAAGAGGCAACAGAAAGGCTTTGGCTTGCCTTTTTTCCAGATGACAACTCAGGAAGAAGTCCCTCTTTCTCCTTTGAATGGTGATGAGATTTTTTGGGACTAAGCCTTTTAGACCTTTCCGAGGTCTTTTGAGAGGCCTTAGCAGGAGGTTCAGCAGATGTAGAAGGGGAAGACCTACCCCTTTTTGTATACCTCTTTGAAGATGTTCCTGAAGAGGAATCTTCACTATCACTAGAATGAACCTCCTTTCTAGACTTCATCTTCTGTAACCAAGTCATAAGTCTTCCTTCTTGGTCTCTTAGAGTCTTGGTTGAGAAGGTCCTGCAGATCTTACACTCAGTGGCCTTATGATCTGGGTATAAGCAATAAATGCAATCTTTATGCTCATCTTTGACATATAGCCTCTTCTTTGAGCAAATAGCACAGGCTTTGAATAAAGATCTCTTTTCAGACATCCTGAAGAGAAAATGTAGTGGAAATCCAAGGTTGAAGAGAAAACTGAGCAGAGCTCAGTGGAGACTCCATTAGCACAACATGCGGTAGAAAATCTGAGGCTCTCTCAGTAGGGTTCTATGGGTTTAGGCTAATCGGATTGGTTGTTGCAAAAGGTTTGTCTCTTTTACAAAAAGAAGTAGATAGGCTACAAAATGAGATGAGGCCTAGGTCTTACTTTCTCTTAAGTACATACTACTATGGTATTTTCTATTTACCGAGGCGCCCAGGCTGACGACGGGGAATGATACAAAGCATGGGAATCTATGAAAGTTCCAATACTGGGGCAACTGGTGGTCGCCTCCAGAAGATCTTCGTCCATGAGCCTGCAGTGTTTGTTGCAACTGGAGCGTCTCTATTGAAATCAACAGGGCACCCGAAGCCAAACCAGCACCCTGCTCCTGTGCCGCTGCGGGTGCACCTGGTGTGCTAAATCTGATCCACCTTTGCCACGAGCCTAACACCAAGAGCTTTGCTCCCACAACCTTGTGGCCTGCTTGTGAGCAGCCACCGGCCGGAGGCCCCATATCCCCGATTGGATAACCTTGGGCCTCAGCACTCTGCACCCGGATGCCCTAGTGCCGCTGTGCGTGTTTTGAGTGTGCATCCTCGACCCAGGAGGAACCCTGGTTCTAACTCCAGAATACCCACTCCAAAAGAAAACAAGTTACTTAGCTTTAACTGTGGTTCTCCAGTATTGGAAGCTTTCATAGATTCACATACCTGAATCACTTCCCCCGTCGTTGCATCAGATCATCCCATATTTACGAAGGCTGGCAAAGTCTGGATTGGCCCATGCCTCTATCAAAGTCCATTTGGCGGCGATTTCTAGATACAGGAGAAACTCAGCAGAGAGAATTGTAAAACAGTTTATGAAGGGGTTGTTTCGAGTTTACCCACCTATCAGGCCTCCACCGCCTCTATGACAAATGAACGTGGTCTTATCACAACTGATGAAACCACCATTTGAGCCAATTCACAAGACTGGTCTAAAATTCCTATCCTGGAAGGTGGCTCTATTAAAAGCTCTGACATCAGCCAGAAGGGTAGGAGAAATACAGGCCCTTACAACTCAAGAACCTATTCTGCAATTCAGGGAGGACTGATTGGTACTCGGAATGCATCCAAAATGTATTCCGAAAGTACCAACGGATTTCCACTTAAATGAGCCAATAATGCTGAAACTATTCTTTCCTCAACCATCTACGGCGGCGGAAAGGACTCTCCACACTCTGGATGTCCAATGTTGCCTGAAGATTTATTTGCAAAGGACAAGAGTTTTCAGAAAATCTACACAATTGTTTGGGGCGTTTAGTGCCCCCAGGAAAGGTTTCCAGTTTTCAAAACGGGGAATTGCACGATGGATCTCGAATGCCATTCAATACTGCGGGGAAGCCATTGACAGCACGTGTTCGTGCACATTCCACAAGAGCGGTATCGACCTCAACTGCTTTGTTTTCAGGCATCTCTATTCAGGACATCTGCAGAGCAGCTACCTGGAGGAGTATGTATACCTTCACCAGGCATTACTGCCTGGATGCTCATGCAAGAAGCGATGTAGCAGTGGGACAAGCTGTGCTGAGGAACCTTTTCCAATAACGGTGAGCCTCCTTTGTTAGCCCTCCTTCCTTTGGTTGGTAAGAGAAGCACATTTTATTGTTGTATACTATTGGATATGTCATTTATGGGCAATATGTCTATGAATATTTTGATACAGTTACTAAGTATCATGTGTTGCCTATTTGTGAGAAGTAGGTGACAAAAAACAAAATGTGCTAGGATTTACTGCTCGCTATTCTGATTCAGGTATGTGAATCTATGAAAGTTCCAATACTGGAGTAAGAAAACAAGTTACTTACCTGTAACGAATAGTCGATGTAGTTCTGCAGCTTGAAGATCTTTCTGGATTCACCATGCTGTGCATTATTCCGCGGTCTAGTGGTTGGATCCAGAATCGTAGTCTTTTCTTTGTTTTGTTTTCGTAGCCCAGGTGGGCGTCGACGTCCCACCTTTTGGTGTCATTCCTGTGACGTCAGCACGCTTCCTGCGGAAGCTCCCACCCTTGGGTGCCATCTTCGGATTCTTTTTTCTCGTATTGGGTTTTGTCTCCGAATCTATGGCAATGTTCAAGTAAGTGATTCACCGCTTTAACCTCCAAGGTGTCTGTTTCAGTCTTCTCTTTGTTTTTACCACCTCTTTCTCCAGTCTCATCTTTCTGGCGGAGGCGGGTGGGTTCGCTAGTGACTCCAGAAAGATCTTCAAGCTGCAAAACTACACCGACAGGTAAGAAACTATTTGTTTTGCAGCGTGAATCTTTCTGGATTCACTATGCTGTGCATAGACTTTGTAGCGGTTTGTTATATTTGTGGCAGCTTGGTGGAAGATGAGTGTTGGTTGTTGAATATGTGTTGAAGCACTTTTTTCCTGGTAGAGTGGGCTTGTGTACCCTCTGCCAGTTCCTGTCCTGCTTGTTTGTGGCACAACTGTATTGTTTGTGCGATCCATCGTGCAATGGCTCCTTTAGTTACTGGTTTTCCCATGAAACTGTTTGCGAAGGACACATAGAACGGTTTTGCTTTCCTGTGTCCCTTAGTTCTCTCTATGTAGTGTTATGTTATGTTATGTTACAGCGTTCTTTTATAGCGCACGGCTACTCGAAAAGAGTGTCCCGGCGCTTTCCACCTGCATCTCAGAATAAAAATAACACAACACAGCAAAAGAATGAGAAAAAGAACTGAAACTGAAGCAATAAGAACAGCCTAAAGATTAGAAAGCCAGGTCTTCAGGCTCTTCCTGAACTGGAACAAATTGACAGTGCTGCGCAGCGAAAGAGGAAGAGAGTTCCACAGCTGTGGGGCTTTGCAGCTGAAAGAGCGCCCTCCCGTGCGGGCCTTCCTCACCCGAGGGACCACCGCTTTGTAAAGGGATTCCGAGCGCAAGGAGCGGACTGGTCGATAGAAGGCTAGTCTCCGCCGCAGGTATCCAGCCCCTGATCTAAACAGGGCTTTGTGCATCAGAGTCAGGGATTTAAACTGGATCCGCTTCCGGACAGGCAGCCAATGTAGCGCCTGAAGCAGCCCGGAAGCTCGGGCTCGTCTACGCAGGCCAAAGATAGCCCGGGCGGCAGAGTTCTGTACCACCTGTAGGCGCTGAACTAGGTAATCAGGGAGGCCAAGGAAGAGGGCATTAGCATAATCAAGCCTCGAACCGACGAGAGCCTGCACAGTAATACGTCTGTGCTCCTCAGACAGCAGGGGCAGGAATTTACGGAGCATTTTCAAAATTCCATAACAGGTGCCAGCCAGACCCAGAATGTGTGTTCGCAGCGATAGCTGGTTGTCCAGCTTGACACCCAGGTTTTTAGCCACCAAGGAAGACTGTGCAGGAGGGCTCATGTCGGACGGCCACCAATGCTGCCACTCCGGATCGACACCGCAACCAAAAAACAGAACCTCGGACTTGCTCGAGTTGGCCCTTAGACTGTTCCGTTGGAACCAGTCAAAGACCAATGTAAGACAGTCCCGAATTCTCCCTCCATCAAACTCCTGGTCTTTCCCGCATGTGAAGAGGAGTTGCGTGTCGTCGGCGTAAGATATGATCTGGGCCCCATATGCTTCCACCAAGGCCGCCAAAGGGGACATAAAGATGTTAAACAACGTGGGGCTCAACACAGATCCCTGTGGAACCCCAACTCCCAATGGCGGCATCTCGGCAGAGCTCTGGGAAACCCAGACCGTCTGGCGTCGGCCTTCAAGGAAGGATGTAAACCACCTGAGCGCCGTCCCCCTAAGGCCGATGTCATAAAGCCTCGCTAAGAGCGCCCTGTGGGGGACGGTGTCGAAGGCCGCCGATAGATCTAACATGACCAGCATCACCCTCCCGCCGACATCAAGAGTCTCCCTGATGATCTCAGTGACCTCTAGAAATGCCGTTTCCGTACTAAAATTAGGACGGAAACCGGATTGAGATGGATGGAGCAGATTGTTAGCTTCCAGAAAGCGCGACAGGACACCGTGGACGTGTTTTTCCGTGATCTTCGTGAGGGCCGGAAGAAGTGAAATTGGCCTATAATTGGCCAGAACCTCGACGTCGAGACCCGGTTTCTTTAGGAGGGGGATCACCATCGCTCTCTTCCAAGAGCTGGGGACCCTCCCCTCCCTCAGCGAGGCGTTGAGGATGGGATTAACCAGCGGATTCACCACCTCCGCCATCCCAGTCAAAAATTTGGCGGGGCAGGGGTCAAGTGGCGAGCCAGATTTCAAATTGGCCAACAGCTGCCTGGACACATCGCTGGAAACAGCAGGAAAATCAGACAGCACCGCCATCGGTGTGTGCGGAAATCCGCACCCAGCCCCGGTGACGCCGCTTCCATCCTCCGGTCCTTCCACAAAGGAGGCCTGAATCGCCTTGATCTTATTAGTGAAGAAGCCGGCCAGATCACCTGCCCATGTATCTGAAGAAACTAGAGGGGGCGATTGGGAACTAGGGGTCGTGAACTCCTTCACAATGGTGAAGATCTCCTTACAGGAGTTCGCGGATGCCTCGATCCTCCTAGCCAAATAGTCCCTCTTAGCTCCCAGAATGTCCCGATGGTAGGCCTTCACCACCGCCTTGTAGGCGAGTTTAGCCTCTCCATCATACAAACGTCGCCAGGCCCTCTCGGCCACCTTACATTGGCTGCGAGCCACACGAAGAGCCTCCGTAAACCACGGTGCAGATTGCCGTGCCACCGTGGATCGGAGGGCTACCTTGGGGGCCAGATCGTCCATGACTGCCCTTCTGGCGTCCAGAGTGTGCAGTGCCCTTTCTGCGCTTGTGGCTGGTTTCTGGAAGAAACTTGGTATTTGTATTGTCTGGTTGATGTGGAACCTTGACACCACCTTTGGCATAAAGTGTGGGTCCGTTCTCATCACCACCCTATCCTTGTTTATCTGGATGTAGGGTTCTTACATGCGAGGTGATTGCCACTAAGAATGCTGTTTTCATCGTTAGCATTTGTAGGGAGGGCTTATGAATTGGTTCAAAAGGCTCCTTCATGAGTTCCGTCAGGACTAAATTAAGGTTCCATGCCGGTGGTGGCACCCTCTTTGGTGATGCAATCTTTTTTTTCGCTCCTTCCAGGAATCTCTTTACTATCTGTGATGTGAAGAAGCTCTTGCCTGTTTCTCCTCTTGTGTAAGCGACTATCGCTGCCAGGTGTACCCTTAGTGAGGATGAGCTCAGGTTTTCCTCGAGCAGGTGCGTGAGGTACTTAAGCACTGTTGAGTCCTTCTGCATCCTCTTGTGCAGCTTTTCCTTTCTGCACCATAGTGTGAACCTCTTCCACTTTGACACATAGCACTTACGTGTGCTGGGTCTTCTTGCTTCCCGTAGTACCCTCAGGGTGCTCTCCGGTAATTTCAGATGAGCAAACTCTATGTCCTTAGGAACCATGATACTAGGCTGAGGCTCTCTGGCTCTGGGTGCAGCACCTCTCCGTCTTGCATGGAGAGTAGGTCTTTCCGTCTCACGAATCTGTGGGGTGCACTCTGTGTCATCTCCATTATCTGTGAGTACTAGTTCTGCCTGGCCCACTGCGGTGCGACCAGTTTCAGAGTCATGTTGCTGGTTCTGCACTTGTTGAGTACTTTCTGTATCGGAGGAATCGGCGGAAAAGCGTAAGCAAATGTCTTCGACCAGCTTATCCATAGGGCATTCCCCAGGGACCCTTCCCCTGGTTGCCTGGATGCGAAGTTTTGACATTTTGCATTTTGGCATTTTGCATTCTGGCACGTTGCAAACAGCTCTATTGACTGTGTTCCCACTTGCCGAATAGCTTCTCTTTTTCCTGTGCATTGAGCTCCCACTCGTGGGATGCCGATGTCTGTCTGCTGAGCCAGTCTGCTTCTACATTGTCCTTCCCTGGTAGATGTATGGCTAGCAGGTCTATCTTGAGTGGGATGGTCCATCTCCACATTTTTCGCTAATTTTGAAAGCGGGGATGATTGTGTCCCTCAGTGCTTGTTTATGTAGAACATCGCTGTTGTGTGGTCTGTCTGGATCAACACTTTCTTGTTTTACAACTTCGTCTGGAAAGCCTTTATTGCGAGGAAGACTGTCTTTAATTCCAGGTAGTTGATGTGTTTTACCGCATCTGCTGGTGTCCACAGACTCCTCACACCTGAGTTTTTCCATGTGAGCCCCCCATCCCTTCTGGGATGCGTCTGTGGTGATGGTCACCGTTGGCGGTGTCAGAGGCTTCCCCCTTCTTATGTTCCCCATGTTCCACCATGCTATCTCTTCTTGCACTGAGTGCGTTACAACCACTAGATCTTCCCAACGACCTGTAGCTTGTGACCATTGTTCCTGTAGTCATTCTTGGAAAGGTCTCATGTGTAGCCGTACATTTGGCACTAGATGTATGCATGACGCCATCATGCCCATGGCTTTGCTCGCCGTCCTCACTGTCAGAGCTCGCCCCTTCTGGTATAGTCGCGTCTCCTTCAGCAGGGCTAGCGTTCTCTTCTCGCTGGGGAACACCTGGTTCTGTAAGGTATTGATCTGCACTCCCAGGACTATTTTTACTTGTTCCGGTTTCATTGAGGATTTCTTCCAGTGGATGGAGAATCCTAGGCCCATCAGTGGGTCTGTCACTCTTTGTGCGTGCAGCTTGCACGTTCCGTATGAACTTGCTTTTACTAGCTAGTCGTCTAGGTAAGGGTATACGTGTATCACCTCCCTTCTTACGTGTGCTGCGAGGCACTTTGTGAAGGCCCTTGGCGCCGATTTTAATCCGAACGCCAAGGTTGTGAACTGGTAGTGGTCTTTGTTGATGATAAATCTGAGTAGATGCTTGTGCCCCCTGTTCATTGGGATGTGCAGATAGGCATCCTTGAGGTCTATGGTGACCATGAAGTCTCCGCCCTGTAATTGAGGAAGTACCTCTTGTAGGGGCGTCATCTTAATTTGTGCGTTCTTCTGTACTTGTTTAAGAACCTCAGGCCCAGGATGGGTCTCATTGTCTTGTCTACCTTTGGAACCAGAAAGTAGGTTGAGTACACTCCCCTGTTCCTTGCTTTGTAAGGTACTGGTTCGATGGCCTGGTTTTGCAAGAGTTATTTTGCTTCTTCTTGAAGTAGTTCTAGCTCTTTCCTTGCTAGCGCCCTTCTTTTCGGCTTTTTGTTTGGTGGTCTCCTTTCCAACTCTATGCAGTACCCGAACTGTATGATGTGGAGTACCCACTTGTCTGTGGTTATTTTCTTCCACTCCTGGAAGAAAAGGTTTATTCTTCCTCCCACCGGTGTTACATGTTCGCAGATGTTTAGCTCGTGTACCCCCTTGTTGTTGCATCGTGCTCCACCCTGGGAGTTTTTGCATGGGTGGGCACCTGCCGCTTGACAAAGTCACTTAGAGGCGGGTTGTTGACCCCCTCTTCTATTTTGTCCACGTCCATTCCCTCTCCCGCAAAAGGACTGGCCTCTTTGTTGGTACTGCCAGGGTTGTTTTTGTTGCCCTTGCTGTGTCTGGGTGTCGGTCTGGTGGGACTGCTGGAACGCCTGGTGCGATGTTCCTGGCTTGTTTCCTCCCCTCCCGTTAGGTCTTGGTGACGGGGACCCCCCTCTTTGTTCCTCTGAATTGCAAAGCCCCCATGGATCTTGCAGTCTCGTTATCTTTCTTCAGTTGGGTGAGCTACTCATCCACTGGAGCACCGAACAGGGTCTCTCCGTTAATCGAGGTGTTCAGGATGCTGTGTTGCACCTCTGGCTTTAAGCCTGAAATCATGAGCCAGGCTTGCCTTCTTTCCGTGATGCCCATCATCATGAGTCTGCTGGACGTGTCAGCCCTGTCCAAGGCAGTTTTGAGGCAAGAATTTGCCACATTTTTCCCTTCTTCCACAAGATGCGCAGCCCTTTGCTCGTGTTCTTCAGGGAGGTGTTTGAGTAACTGGCCCAGTTCCTCTAAGATCTGGTACTGGTGCCTGTTGAGCAGTGCATTGGAATTTGCCATGCGCCAGTGCATTGCGGCATTCCGTTCGATCTTTCTCCCAGTCAGGACTATCCTTCTGCTTTCCTTGTCTGGGGTGGCCCTGAAGTTGTTGGCACGTTAGCCCTCTTCCTTGCCGTAGCGGTTATGATGGAGTCCGCCGTGACTGATCCCTGAATGTAGGGCGGGTCCTTGGAGGAATGTTTTTACTTCTTCTCCGTCCTGGGTGTGATGGCTTTGCAAGTTGCAGGCTCCTTGAAAGCCTCTCTCACCTGTGCCATGACGCTTCCGAGCATCGGCAGGTACAGGCTCCTAGTTTGTGTTGGGAGCAGTGTTTCAAGGAGGAAATCTGCCTTCTGCCTTTTCTCGTCGAGTTTTACCCCGAAGGCTGTTGCTGCGTTTCTGATGGCTGTGTTGTAAACCCCAATGTCATCAGGCGGCCAGGGTCTAGTAGGATAAGTGTCCACGTTATCCTCCAGACTCTCGGTGTCGAGGTCTTGCCACTCTATGTCTTGTGCCTCCGAGGATGCAGAGCCCAGGATTGTCCTCTGGTCGTCATCCCCCTCCTCCTCGTAGTAAGAGGCTTCTTCTGGATCTTCCAGCCCCTCCGGGCTTACCGACTGTCCTTCGACGACGTAGTCCTCTTCCTCGGTTATCTCGATAACCTGTGGTCTTGGTTTCGTCGGGATTAAGAAGTCTTTCATCCTGGCGTCGAATTCTCTTGTGCGCTGCAGGATGTTCTCCATTTCGGCCTCGAGCATCTTTTTCTTTTCCATTTCGGCGGTGTGTTCGGCGTCGAATGGATCGGCCGCTCTCTTCGGCGGATTGATCGGCGTCGAAGCGACTTTCCGCGCTGAGCCGGGCTTCGGCGCCGAGCTGGCTTTTGGGTCTTTTAAGGGCTCCGAAGTGCTCTTCGGGTCCTTTTCTTTCGGCGTCGAACGTTCCTTTTCGGGGAAGTTTTTCAACGTCTTTTGATGTTCTCCTGCTTTCGCCACCTGGGAGTCCCTCTGAGGATCCGCTGGGCCTGTATGTAGCTGCGGACGCCGAAGCTTTCGCGTCGGCGCTTTCGAGGACTTGCCCTAGTTTTTTCGAGTCTGGGTCAGACTGTCGAGTGTCCTTCGGGGCTTTAGGGGCAGTCGAGTCTCCTACCTTTTCAGGAGTCTTCTTATCGGTCTCTACGACAGTGTAGTGGTCTTCTCCGACGACGTGGTCCTCTTTGTCTGTTGAGAGCCCCAGGTCTCGAAGGGATGGTGGCTGGCCTTTGCCCTGCATGCTGGCGTTGGCCATCCTCTGCCTCGCTCTAACTCGAAGAGTTTTCGGCGTGGGTGTGAAGGCGGAGCAGGCATTGCAGTCCTTGCTGTCATGGTCGACCGGTAGGCAGAGGTTGCCAACCGGAAGCTGGTCCTTCTGCGCGTACTTGTGGTGGCAGTTACGGTAGAATTTGAATGGTGTGTTGTCTATCTCCTGCATTCAGGTGGCCCCATGGGCGCGCATTCTCCGATGGACGTCGAAGTTCTGGAAGTTCTCCTGTTCCTTCGTCGTCCCCTTCAATGGTGTAGTCTCTCGTCTTTTCCAATCTTTTTTCGTCCAAAAAAGGCTTTTGGTGTCTTTCTCCAAAAATGTCTGGAGCCCTCTCAGGAACGATCCAGACCCAGCCGCAGAAAAAAGAATCTGAAGATGGCGCCCAAGGGTGGAAGCTTCCGCAGGAAGCATGCCGACGTCACAGGAAGGACACCAAAAGGTGGGACGTCGACGACCACATGGGCTACGAAAAAACCAAAAGAAAAAACAAAGAAAAGATTACGATTCCGTACCCAACCACTAGACCGCGGAATAATGCACAGCATAGTAAATCCAGAAAGATTCACGCTGCAAAATTGTAGTTCTCCAGTATTGGAAGCTTTCATAGATTCACATACGCCGAACCTCCTCCCCTGAGAGGCTCACCTCGGTTTTTGGCACAAGTAGTATTATAGCACAAGTGCACGAAAATCTGAGGCTGCAAAAGGTTCTCTCAGGAGGGTTCTAGAGGGTGAGGAGCTCTGATTGGCTAAGGGAAAAGTTTGGTCCTTTTTTACATAAAGGTTATGGGTTGCAAAAGGGTAACGGGCCTTGGCCTTTTTCGGTTAGCTATACTGCTAAGCATTGCTTTTATATACCGGAGACTCCCGTCTCGACGACGGGGAAATGATTCAGGTATGTGAATCAATGAAAGCTCCAATACTGGAGTAACCTAAGTTCTTACAGATATACAGATAACACTGTTTTCTCCCATGGGACTGCATTGACTGATTTTCTTTGAAAAATCTTTTAAGTGTGGAGTTGGCTTGTATGAAAAACCTAATAAACTATATATGTGTAAACACTGAATTACTTCACGTTAGTCTAGGAAATGTCCCAGTGTGATATCTAGGCATATCACAATTATGATCAAACGCAACTTAAAATGTCATCCAAAAAGTAACGTACACAGTAATCTACAAACTAACTGAAAAGTAATTTTGACTGTTGGCTTACAGGTAAATCAACCAACTGCATTTAACTTTTATTTCACTGCATAAATATTGCAAAGTATTATACTTATCTGTACCAGGCCTCAATTGGTTCTATAAAATAAAATATAACTAAATATTTTTATACAAGCAAAATTGGTCTGAGTTCAGTCTGAGTGTGACATCAATGCTTGCTTGAGTGTGTACAATAAATGCTTAACATTACCCTGTGATAAAGCCTTACTGCTCGCCCACACCACCACAAATAAAGAGTAAAGTATAATCTACTTTTACCTCTGCCTACACCTTTGGGGTTCCACTGGACTCTGTGCACACTATACCTTACTTTGGTATAGTATATAGAGGTCAGCGTCCTATATTTAGCCAATAGAGTTAGGGGTATGCCCCCAATCCACAGGGAGTGGACATACAAAGGGTGTAGTCACCCTAAGGGTAAAATGGAATTGGCTACTACCGTCCAACCCCTGTAACGCCCCTAAATGGAGAATTTAGCGACACCCCTGAACCTTAATATTCAGACTAACAACAACCTATGAAGAAGAGGCCAAAGAGCCATGTAGCAGCTAAGACTGAAGATATCACCTGACTTTGCACAAGCCATACCGGCCTGTCTGCAGCCCTCAAAGACCCTACTACAGAAGAGGGGCTCGTCCCGCAGCCCTGCAACTCCAGAACCCTAGGAGGACTTCATGCCTTCTAAAAAGACTCCTGATCTCCCGTAGACAGCGGACCGGTCCAAAAGAAAAAAAAAAAGAAAAGTAAAAGCAAAGTCCAGAAAAGGTTCCCCAGCGATCCTGTGCAAAAGTCCCTCGTCGGTTGACCCCTACCGGACTCCCCGTCGATGTCTGCAGTCTCTGTGCGACAATTTCCCCAATTGCAACCAGACTGGTAAGCTGATTTCCGGCGCCAAAGGCAACCCCTGCACCAGGAACCCCTGGGCCATGGAGAGCTCTACAGACTTTGTACAGACGCCCCAGGACACCTCAACTTGCCTGTGAAGCTGTAGGTTTATTTCGTCCAGCCTCCTGGCCTGAGCCTGCAGCCTTTTTCCCAAATTTAAGATGCGCCACTGCTTTGCATTGGGCACCCTACACTGTGTAGCCACTCTGCACCCGACCACCCCTGTAGGTCTAAGTTTGGCCCCCCCCTGTGCTTATATTAACCCCCAGAGACTGGGTTCCAAAACCGTGCTACTCGCCTGCAAGTAGTACCACTACGATTGCACCCTTTCTCCATTGGAGAACATTGGCACCAATTACCGAGACTGACCTCTGCACCCAGCCACCCCTGTGCCGTGGGGGTGCACTGATGGTGCCACTTATCTAAACTTTGCCTGGTACCGATTCTTCATCCAAAAGCTTAATTTCGTAAATCGTTGACTTACCTGCAAATTGTGGATTGTGTTTCCTCCTATTGGAGAACATTCTATTGATTGAAAAATGCAGTGTTCCCTTTTAATTTTTTTCGACGCGCCCACCAAGCAGCTAGTGGTTCAGGCGTCGGTGTTATCCCGGCTGGATTATGCTAGTTCGCTTTTGGTGGGGATCAATCAGGCGGAAGTCATCCGGCTGCAGCGAGTTCAAAATGCTGCAGCCAGAGTGGTGACTGGTCTGCCAGGGCAGTGCTCTGTATCAAACACGATGCGCTCTCTTCACTGGCTTCCGGTGAACCAGAGGATAAAATTCAAAGTACTATGCCTTGCCTTTAAAATCCTCAAGGGTTCATCTCCTCAAATACTTGAGAATCTGCTGGTGCCATATGTACCCTTGCGAACCCTCAGATCCTTGGGCCAAAATCTGGCAGTTGTTCCTCGCTTTAGGCTGAGCAGAGCCGGTGGACGCTCTTTCCGGGTGCTGACGGCGAATATGTGGAACTCTCTCCCCCCCTTACATTTCGGGCCCTTGATGACCTTTTGCTGTTGAGGCGCGCCATCAAGACTTTTCTATTCGCTTAGCCTGTATTATTCTCCTTTGCCGTTTCATTTTTTTGGGCTTATTGACGGAGTTGTGTTTTGTGTACCTTGCAAAGCGCCGGGACGCCCCTTTGCTGGGGCAGCTGAGCGCGGTATAAGTGCAGATAACATAACATAACATATTGAAAAATCGTGATCTTGCAAAACATATTTTACTGAAGTATTTTTGGTTCTATAAATTAAATATACTAAAACTAATATTTTTACAAATCACTGGTCTCAGATTTAGTCATTTCTTGCCTGTGTGTGTACAATAAATGCCTAGTACTGCCCTCTGATAAACCTAACTGCTCGCCCACACAACCACAAAAGAGAAGAAAACAAGTTACTTACCTGTAACTTTAGTTCTCCAGTATTGGAATCTTTCATAGATTCACATGCCTGAATCATTCCCCGTCATCGAGACGGGAGTCTCCGGTATATAAAAAAGCAGTGCTTAGTAGTGTAGCAAACTGAAAAGAGGCCTAGGCCCATTTCCCTTTTGCAACCCATAGCCTTTGTTATGTAAAAAAGGCCCAAACTGTTCCCTGAACCAATCAGAGCTCCTCACCCTCTAGAACACTCCTGAGAGAACCTTCTGCCCCTCAGATGTTTCGCGCACTTGTGCAATAATACACTTCTTGTGCTTAATCCGAGGTGAGCCTCTCAGGGGAGGAGGGTGGGTGCATGTGAATCTATGAAAGATTCCAATACTGGAGAACTAAAGTTACAGGTAAGTAACTGGTTTTCTTACTCTAGGATTGGAACTTTCATAGATTCACATGCCTGAATCAGAATAGCGAGCAGTGAAAAAACAAATCACATTTTTCTGATAAATTACATACTCATGCAATACCATTAGAAAATGAAGCATAATCTCACATATAAATATACATACTTATATAAAATGTGACTTTGTAAACAAGAGAACTTATGGATGGAGGGATGCAAGAAAGGCTCACCGTTACTGGATGATATTCCGCAGTACCGCCTCACCCACCGCCGCATCCGATTCGGCGGCTGCCTCCAAGCAGTAGTGCCTGGTGAAGGTGTGCGTAGACGCCCAGGTTGCTGCTCTGCAGATATCCTGGATTGGCACTCCTCCAAATAATGCAGTGGATGTGGCCACTGCCCTCGTGGGATGAGCACGGACTCGTGCATTCAAAGGCTTTCCAGCAGCTTGATGACAGTAGACAATTGCACTGGAAATCCATCTGGCGATCCCCCTCTTTGACAGCGGGAAACCTTTCCTGGGTGCGCTGAAGGCGACGAACTGGGAAGACCTGCCAAACTCCTTAGTTTCTTTCAAGTAAAATTTCATACATCTCTGAACGTCCAGAGAGTGTAATACTCTTTCTGCCGCTGTTGATGGATGCGGAAAGAAACGCTTCAGCACCAATGGTTCGTTCAAATGAAAATCAGTTGGCACCTTTGGAATGAACTTAGGGTTAGTCCTGAGAATCATCTTATCCTCTTGAAATTGCAAGAAAGGCTCCTGAATCGTGAGCGCCTGTAGTTCACCTACTCTTCTCGCTGAAGTCAATGCAATGAGAAGAGCCACTTTCCAGGACAAGAACTTTAGGTCTCCCTGTGTATCGGTTCAAATGGTGGCTTCATCAATTGAGAGAGTACAATATTCAGATTCCATAATGGTGGTGGAGGCTTTACTGGTGGAAAGACTGAATATTCCTTTCATGAATTGCTTGATAATCCTTGAGGACCATAAAGATGGGCCTGACGATGACCTCCTGTAGCGGGATAACGCAGCCAAATGCACCTTGATGAAGGCGTGTGCTAATCCTGACTTCGCTAACTGCAGAATGTACGGTATAATCTGATGAGGCGCAGCAGTAAGAGGATGAACATCATGTCTTACACCACAGACAGAACCTCTTCCATTTCATCCTGTAGGTTCTGTTGGTACTCTCTGCTCTGGCCTTGGACAGGATGTCCTTACATTCTTGTGAGATGTTCAGATGGCTAAACTCGCAGTGTTCAGGAGAAAGGCAGCTAATCGCAAGGATTTCGGGTCCGGATAGCGCACCTGCCCCTTGGACATTGTCGGAAGCGATGGAATCATGCACAACCGAATTGGACGGTCCTCCGACAGTAGCAGCAGTTCCGTGAACCAGTGTCGTCTGGGCCATAAACGGGGCTACTAGGATCAGTCTGCACGGCTCTTTCTTGATCTTGACCAGTACGTGGGGGAGAAGAGGAATTGGAGGAAAACAGTAGGCAAAGATGCCGGACCATGCCATGGAAAACGCATTCCCCCAAGATCCCCTCTGGGGAAGCCAGCTTGCGAAGTACTGGCATTTTCTGTTTTCCCTTGTAGCGAAGAGGTCCACCAACGGTATTCCCCATCTCCGAAAGACGCTGTCCAGGATTTCCTAGTTTAGCTCCCATTCGTGGCAGGACGATTTTAGCCTGCTGAGAGTATCCGCGTTGATGTTTTGATTACCCAGGAGGTGTTCTGCTGTCAATGGTATTTCCTGCTGAACAGCTCATTCCCAAATCTCCTGGGCTTCCTGAGACAGGGAGAGAGATCTTGTTCCCCCTTGCTTGTTTACATAATGCATCGCCGTGGTGTTGTCTGTTCTTACTAACACCAGCGCACCTTTTATCCTTGGCAGAAACGCTAGTAATGCCAAACGGATCGCCCTGAGCTCCAGCAGATTTATATGTAATTGCTGCTCCTCTGCTTTCCAACGGCCGCTGACCTGAAGGTCCTGAAGGAAAGATCCCCATCCTTCTAATGATGCATCTGTCGTTACCACTAGCGGAGCTGCACTTGCTAGAAACGACAGTCCTTGAGACACATTTGCCTTTTGCGTCCACCACTCTGCTGCCTGTCGGATCACTGGTGTCACCTTTATTATATCGTCGAAGGATCCCTCCGCCTGACGCCATTGGAGATCGATCTGTTCCTGCCATGGTCTCATTCTTATCCTGCAGCAAGGTACCAGTGGAATACAAGAGGACATTGTGCCCAGCAAGGATTTGTACCTGCGGACTGAAAGAGACTTTCTTTTTCTCAAGTCTTGGAAGAGGGACACAATCCTCAGTTGTCTTTCCTCGGAAGGAAACGCTTTGTTGCATTCCGTGTCCAATATTGCTCCCAGAAATGTGATCACTCTTGCAGAGTGGAGGTTCGACTTTCTCTCGTTTAAAGTCAATCCTAAATCGGCGAATCAGTCTACGCAAGCTTGCATTGACGCTCTGGCTTGTGTCTTTGATGTTGCTTTGACCAACCAGTCGTCAGGTAAGGAAATATTTGATGTCTTTGCTTCCTCAACACAGCCGCCACTGGAGCCAGGCATTTCGTGAAAACCCTTGGCGCTGACTTCAAGCCGAATGGCAGTACCTTGAATTGGTAATGTCTTACGGCTACCCAGAACCGAAGGTACTGCCTGTGTGCAGGATGTATCGGCACGTGGAAATACGCGTCTTGTAGGTCCAATGTGGTCATATGATCCCCTGGGTTTAAAAACGGAAGGATGTCCTGTAGAGATACCATCCTGAAAGATTGTTTCTTGAGATAGGTGTTCAAGGATCTGAGATCCAGGATGGGGCGCCACTGGAGCTTGTTTTTCTTGATAAGAAAAAAACGGGAGTAAAACCCCGTTTTCCAGGGATTTCGGTACCGATTCTATTGCTCCCTTTCGGAGCATTGTCCGAATCTCCTGCCGGAGTTGATGCAGATGATTGGCTCTTGTGCATCGGTGGCGTACAAGGGGGTGTCTGAATAAATTCTAGGGTGTGACCGAATTGAACTATTTTGAGGAGCCATTGGTCCGTTGTTATTTCCGCCAATTGTGTAGATAGTGAGCAATCTTTCCACCCAGGGGAGCATCTGACAGAGCCGGAAGTTGGAGGTTGTCATTGCCTACGGGTGTTGTCTTTTCCTCGGCCATCACGTCCTCTAGGAGTTGATTTTGTGTATCCTCCCGACTGACGCTGGTTATACTGCTGACGGTACGGCTGTGATGAGGACTGATAAGAAGACTAATATCTCCCCTGTTGGTATCCTCCTCTATACGAGGACTGTCCTCTACCCCTGGAGCCACGAAAAGGGGTTTTCCTGTACTGCAGAGTTCCAAGCAACTTTGCCGTATCAGTATCCTTCTTAATACTTTTCAGCGTGTTATCTACATGTTTTCCAAATAATTCTTCTCCATTGAAAGGGAGGTCTAAGATTTTGTTCTGCACCTCCGGCCTAAATGCGGTTGCTCGCAGCCAACCTTGCCTGCGCAGGACTGCCACTCCTCCCATGGATCTAAATGCTGTGGTCGCTATATCCATAGCGCAGTCTATGACTTCAGCCGAAGTCCTCTCTCCTTCCATGAGAATTTTCTTTGCCTCATGCTTCTCTGGATCTGGCACCAGGTTAACATATGGAGACAGGTCGCACCACATCTGCATGTCATACCTCCCCAATATAGCCAGGGCGTTAGCGGCTCTTACCAACAGAGCAGACATTAAAGAAAAACGCTTCCCTGCGTTATCCAACCTTCTGCCCTCCTTGTCTGGAGGTGTTGCAATCGGATCAGATGGGTTCCTGGATTTCTGTTGTGCCGCCTGCGTGATAACAGAATCCGGTTTGGGATGACCCACAAGGCAAGATGGAGCATCGACCGGTGCTTTATACTTTTTATCCAGTCTGGCCAGAACTAGTGTTACCGTCGCTGGCGTCTCCATGACCTTCAATCCTTCCTTCCAGATATGAGACACTATAGGCAAAGATCTTACAGATCTCCGATACGAATTTTTAAAGTCATATAGAAAACATTCCGTTTTTTCTTCGGTCATGGTCAGTGCAAACCTCTTCTTGGCTCTCTCCATCAAATTATGAAATCCACCAATGTCCTCCGGTGGAGAGTACACTGGTCTATGCGCAGGAGTAGCAGGTGATGGGGCGATATAGTCATGCCATTTTGCACTTGTGTCCGCAATTTCACCATCTTCATGTTCCTCATCCGAGGTATCATGGTGTGTTGTCGGTGGTGGGGACCTAACAGTAGGTTCCGGCACAATTTCCCTCCTACGAATCGGAGTCCCTGGAACCGAGCGTGGACGTGGAGCCGCCTCTATGGCCAGTGGAGCGACTGGAGTCGCTGGGTATCTTCTTCTATAATCCTCCAACATTCCTTGGAGATCCCTCAACAAAGAGGATGGGACACTGGTCATCTCTTCTCGTTGTTGTTGTCGATATCGGTGTTGTTCCTGGGGTTGCTCTTGATAACCCACATATTCTTCCTCCGAATCGTCTTCCTGGTACTTGACCTGTAACTGCGAAGGGCTACTGGCAATACCATACTCCGAATCTTCCTCCGAATCTTCCTCTTCCAGTAAGTGAGATGGTAGCAATGGGGAGACCTTGCTTGGAGATGTAACCTCGCATGTAATAGGTTTTTTCCAAGGCACCAACCTTTTCTCTGGTGTTTTTTTCCATCGTCGATGAGCCAGTCGACGAGATTCCCATCGCCGTCGTCTACCAAGTCATAGTCGTCGACGCTACCGTCGACGTTGTAGTAACAGTCGATGCTGTCCTCGTCGACGTAGTTGTCCAAGTCGACGCTGCCGTCGACACTGCCGTCGTCGACCAGTCCTAGTCGACGCTGCCGTCGACGGTGAAATCGTCGACACTGTTTTCTCACCAGCCTTATCCTTTTTCGTCGACAACGGAGGTGTTTTCGTCGTCGTCGATGGTCCCTTCTTAGTCGACGGTCCCGTCAACGGAGTTGATTTCTCCTCAGAAGGTGCAGAAGACTATCGTTTGATGGTAATCTTGATCTTCTGAGGCGACTGTGGTGGATTTGAGGTGGCTTTTGCTCCTTTCACCTCACCAGCAGATCCCTTCTTCCCCTTAGATGAGACTGAAGGGGATTTTGAGGGACTGCGCCCTGAAGACCCTGGAGTGGTCTTTTTTGGGGCCTTCTCAGGTCTTTCCCCTGAGGAATGTGTCTGAGGAGATCTCCTTCTCTTCGGAGATCTCTTAGACGCCACAGATTCCTCCTCACTCTCACTTGAGAGGATTTCCTTCCTGGCTTTGACTTTCTGAAGCCAAATCAGTAGCCTTCCCTCACGATCTCTCAATGTCTTATTTGAAAAGGTACAACATACCTTACAATCTGCTGCCTTATGATCTGGATAGAGACAGTAGGTGCAGTCCTTGTGAGGGTCATCTGTAAACAACCTCTTCCTGGAGCAGGTTGAACAAGCTCTAAATAATCATTTTTTCTCTTTCTCAGACATGGTTGATGTAGAAACCTAAAAATCCAAGTCAAAATACTGTAGAAGTAAAGAGTTTGAGCAGAGCTCAAAGTAGACTCCCTAGCACAACATGCGGTAGAAAAATCTGAGGGGCAGAAGGTTCTCTCAGGGGTGTTCTAGAGGGTGAGGAGCTCGGATTGGTTTAGGGAAAGGTTTGGGCCTTTTTTACATAAGAAAGGCTATGGGTTGCAAAAGGGAAATGGGCCTAGGCCTCTTTTCAGTTTGCTACACTACTAAGCACTGCTTTTTTATATACCGGAGACTCCCGTCTCGACGACGGGGAATGATTCAGGCATGTGAATCTATGAAAGTTCCAATACTGGAGTAACATTCATATTATCTACTTCAGCCTCTGTAAAGTATCTGGGCATCCACTGGACTGTGCACATTATACCTTATTTTGGTAATATATATAAAGCCAGCTTCCTACAGTAATCAATGGGCTACTAACGCCCGGAGCACTACGCACCCCTATATGACCACTTTATGTGGGAAGTGGGCATTATCCTGTCCCAGAGTTCCTGAGTGTGCAAACACAAAGATGGCCACTTCTTAAAAGCTGTACTCACATTAGGTTAGGCCACCCCAACAGTGGTACTAGTCAGGGGGTGGACACACCTGCCTGACTAGCTAATTGTCCAGGTGCCAAACGGCTCTAGACACAGGGGGTCAGCATCCTATCATCCTTTTTTATGATCTAATTTTAAAGGCGGCAACTTCTTTGAAGCTTGCTCGCCGAGGAAGACTATGGGGGGGGGGGGGCACCCTCTTCCTGGAGAGGCTTTGTTCCGGACCTCCTGAGAGCAAAAGCTCGCAGCCTAGGAGGCCAGAAACTTCTCTCGGTGGCAGGCTGGCAGAAATTAGTCAGCCAACACACCAGAGGCTCGTACGTTTCCAGGGGGCACCTCTAAGGAGCCCTCTGGGTGCATGTATTAATAAAGCAGACACTAGAATCAGTGTGGGTCAATTAATACAAGGGGTTTGATACCAAACACCATATGTTTCAGTGAAGCCATGGTGTAGCTGGGGAGCTCATTTTGACCAGTGCCCAGTACTTTCCAGAAGATGGCTTCCATGCTAACTTGCAATGCCTTGCAGTAGAACTAGAAATCACATGGGGCATATCTCATGCAGATTAAGTCTTCACGTAAAATATAATGCACCCTGCCTTAGGGCTCAAATGCCTGCTACAGAGATGACTTGCATATATTAGATGCGTTGAGTTTGGCATGACACAGGAGTGTGTAATGTTGTGATTTCACTCATGGTTTGAACCAGGTCACGCAGCCTGAAATGACAGTTTGTGTGGAATTTGTATGTGGGTCTCTGAGGGTGGCATACGATATGCTGCAGCCTCAGGGACTCACTTTAGTACCCCTGCTCAAGGTTCCCGGGGTTCCATTTACTAGGGACTTACAGGGGTACAAAAAGTCCTTAGCCAATTATAGCACAATTAGACTTTATCTTGTTTTAGGGAAGGCCCACTGGCACGGAGGTCGGGTTAGCAGGCCTCAGTGCACTAGAGTCGGAAATCAGCTTTCATTAGCTTAAAAGAGGGGGCACAAAGTGTGTGTGCGGGGGAGGGACTGCAATAAAAGCCCAGTTCTCCACAAAAGCCCAACAATACGAACTAAGAGTCAACTTACTGAAGGCCTTCCATATTTTCACTGCATCTGTTAAATATTAATAAGCAGACCTCAATTTGGAGCTTTCTAAAACACTCATCAAGCAACATATGTATGTGGCATTTGTGAAGCGAAAACCTAGCTGAAAAGGCTGTGGAGCGTTGTACAGGGCCATAATACAATGTGCATGCAAAACCCCCTTTACCTTAAAAGCTTCAATTGCAATGTTTCATCTATCACACTTTCCTCCTACATCTTGTGACATACAATTTGAGATGTAGAGATTTACTGACTAGAACAAAATGCAGCAGGTTCCCTCCAATATTATCATTGAATCTAAAGCTATTGTTTGCCCCTGAAACAAATGTTTAACATTCAATGTTAGAGTATGTCAACAAAGGGACACATGGGGGGTAAAGGATTGAGAAAAGTCACATCAGGGCCTAATCTTCTTTCCCAAAGAGCAAGCGCCATACAGAAAAACTTTAGAAAGACCCAAGTCTTTGGCACTTTGTAAACCTGGATCTTCTGCCAAGTGATAACATTTCCAAATTGTGTGTGATGCTGTGATAATGGTAAACCAATCCAGTTTACCTTAAATGTAAAGCGATGCACATAACTCCACAAGTTAATACAACTTTACCCAACAATTCGGACATCGAAATGTCCTATCACTATGCACTTCAAGATTGATGTCCCAAGGATCACTTAACTCTTATACAAACATGTCACAGTCCACTTCTTCAGACAGCAAGCAAGGATTCAATACCTGTTGCAGAAGCCTGAGAATGGTGTTGTTCTGAAGTTGCTGGACGTATTGTTGCAATTCAAGTTCCTTTTCAGATTGGTCTCTAATCCAGTCTAGAACCTATTTAAATGTCAGGAAAAAAAAGTATTTATTTGCTCCACTCAATGGTTAAAAAAAAACAATAACAATTCCCAGCAACGTGTCAGTCAGCTGTTTTTCACAACGCCTGCAAAGAGAAGACAGCCCGTGATTTTGCACAATGTAAAACTCAATGTACATCCTAAGATTTGAGAGGAAAACCTAACACTTGAGCAATTCATAGGTAGCAAATGAAACATCAAAACAAGCCCACTACTTTATTTTTACTGGCCCTTCGACTGGCCTTCGTCTTCAAGGTTTTTACATAACCAGGGTCCATTTTATCAATAACAAATTTCTGAAAACACACTCATTCAAATGCAGGTCTACAACATAGGTTCCAATCATAAAATCGCAATATTAAAATAAGTAACGAATATGCTACTTACCAGTATGCATCGGTTCTTGGCATGTAGGGCTGCTGACATTCATATCGGTGCATAGATCGCCGCCTAGTGTTGGGTCCGGATGATTGCACATTGTTGTCCTGGAAGAGTCTTCGAAGTATCACGAGATAGGGGACTCCTCCCTTGGACTACAGTGCTCATGGGCATCCCCTCCATCTTCAGATTGTTTTTCGCCATTGTGGCAGAGATGGAGTATAATACAGTGAAGGATGTCCATGCTACATAGTAATTCTGAATGCTACAGCTGCTACAGAGGCCGGGGAGGAGGGTGGACGATATGAATGTCAGCAGCCCTACATGCCAAGAACAGATGCATACTGGTAAGTAGCATATTCGGTTCGAGGCATGTGGGCTGCTGAATTTATATCTGTGCATAGATTATATAGCAGTCCCTCCTGTTAGCGGCGGCTGCCCGTGCCAACTGCAGCAGTCTGAAAAAGAGTTTTGAGAACAGCCTGTCCTACAGCTGCCTGCCGTCTTGAATGTACATCTACGCAGTAGTGTTTTGTAAATGTATGTATAGTGGACCATGTGGCTGCTCTACATATCTTCTAGAGGAATATTCCCCAGGAAAGCCATGGAGGCTCCTAACTTGCGTGTGGAGTGTGCTCTTGGAGGAATGGTTAGTGTGCGTTAAGCCTTTGCATAGCAAATCTGTATACACTTAACAATCCATCTGGCTATTCCTGCTTTGGAAATGAGGTTGCCTTTGTGCTGTGGAGAAAAGGCAACAAACAGTTGTTTTGTCTTCCTGAAATCCTGTGTTCCGTCTATGTAGTACATGAGAGCCCTTTTGAAGTCTAATGTGTGTAGAGCTCTCTCTGCGACATTTTCCGGATTAGGATAGAAAACAGGCAGTTCTATGGTTTGATTCATGTGGAACTGCGAAATCTCCTTAGGCATGAATGTAGGGTTGGTGCGTAGTACAACTCTATTTGCGCGGACCTGTATGAATGGCTCTTGAATGGTTAGTGCCTGGAGTTCACTAACTCTTCTTAGTGAGGTAATGGCTACTAGGAAAGCAACTTTCCAGGTCAGAAATTGAATCTCACAAGAGTGTAGAGGTTCAAAAGGTGGTCCCATCAGTCTGGTGAGGACCACATTCAGGATCCAGACTGGTGAAGGTGGGTGTCTGGGAGGGATCACTCTTTTAAGTCAATCCAGAAAAGCTTTAATGGCAGGCACTCTGAATAGTGAGAGGTGCTGCCTGTTCTTAAGATAAGCTGCTATTGCGGATAAATGTATACGAATGGAACTGTACGCTAGATTACATTTGTATAAATGCAACAAATAACAGATAATGTTTTGAATTGATGCATCCAGTGGGTTAATGTTATTAGTGTTACAATATAAGACAAACCTTTTCCATTTAGCCGCATAGCATGCTCTGGTCGTGGGTAGTCTTGCCTCCTTGATGATATTCAAACATTCTGGCGGCAAGTTGAGGTAGCCAAATTCTAAGACTTCAGGAGCCAGATCGCCAGGTTGTGCTGTTGCGGATCTGGGTGCTGAATTTCGCCATGGCTCTGCGTCAAAAGTCTGGGTGTTAGCCGCAGTCGTTGATGTGGTACCACGGAAAGTTCTACTAGCGTGGTGTACCATGGCTGGCGTGCCCACATTGGAGCAACTAGGATGAGTGTCATCGAGTGTTGCTTCAGCTTGCGTGCCACCTGCGGTATTAAAGGTGCTGGGGGAAAAGCGTACGCAAATTTGCCTGACCAGTTCATCCATATCGCATTGCCCTGTGACTGCGGATGTGGGAACCTGGCAGCGAAGCTTTGGCATTTTGCGTTTTCCCTTGTGGCGAATAGGTCTATCTCTGGATGACCCCACTGCTGGAAGTACGGTTGGATGTATCTCCCACTCGTGCATTTGGTGGCTGTGTCTGCTAAGCAGATCCGCCATCTGGTTGTCCTTGCCCGGGAGGTGTTCCGCCATGAGGAAGATGTTCCTTTGAATGGCCCACTTCCACATGCTCTGAGCCAGATGAGACAACTGTTGAGTGTGTTCCTCCCTGCTACTGTATGTAGTGCATGGCAGTCATGTTGTCCGTCCGTATCAACACGACCTTGTTGCACAGGTGTACTTTGAAAGCTTTCATTGCCATGAAGATTGCCATCAGCTCTAGAAGGTTGATGTGCATCTTCTTCTGTTGTAATGTCCATAGTCTCTGCACTGTGTAGTGGAGTACATGAGCTCCCCATCCCTGGAGAGATGCGTCCGTCGTCAGTATAATCTGTGGCACAGGCTCCTTGCAAAGGTTTTGTGGGTTCCACCAATGCAGAGAGTTGTACATCCGACCGCTCACCAACACTAGGTCTTTTAATTGTCCTTGAGCCTGATTCCACTGGCGTGCCAAGCACTCCTGAAGCGGGCGCATATGTAGTCTTGCGTGCGGGACTATGAAGATGCAGGAGGCCATCATGCCTATCAACTGCATGAACACTCTTGCTGGAAGCGAGTGTTGGGGTCTGAATTTTTGTATCAGCAATTGCATGCTGTTTATCCTCACTGAATTTGGCTGAGCTTTGGCTGCCAGAGTGTTTATTGTCGCGCCCAGGTACTGTTGCACGTGGGCGGGCTGAAGATGTGACTTTGGATAATTCAGCAAGAATCCCAGATTGTGAAGAAGATGAATGGTGTCGGACATGTGGCTGGCACACTGCTGGGCCGTCTTTGCTTGAATAAGCCAGTCGTCCAGATAAGGGTAGACATGTAGGTGCTGTCTCCTTAGGTGTGCTGCTACTGTCGCCAGGCACTTTAACACCCTGGGTGCCGTCGTTACTCTGAAAGGGAGGACTTTGAACTGATAATATTGATTTTGAATAGTGAACCTGAGATACTGTCTGTGTGATGGGTGTATGGGTATATGGAAATATGCATCTTTTAGATCTAGTGTTGCGAGGAAGTCTCCCTGACTGAGTAGAACCTGCTGTAAGGTGAGCATATGAAAATGCTCTGACAGAATGTATCTGTTTAGAGGCCTGAGGTCCAGTATGGTTCTGAGAGACCCGTCCTTTTTGGGTATTAAGAAATACAGAGTACACCCCTGAGCCTTGGTCTTCTACAGGTACGAGCTCTATGGCTCTTTTTTGCAGCATGCCGACGACCTCCTGCTGCAATAAGTGTAAGTGCTCTGCGGACATAGGACGGTGTCTTGGTGGTATGTTGGGTGGAGTGGATGTCAGCTCTAGACAGTACCCGTACTGGACAATGTCTCTCACCCACCTGTCTGTGGTGATGGGTTTCCAGACCGGCACGAACTGTTGCAGTCTCCCCCCGACAGGTGTTATATGGTCGGGGGGCAGTGACAGGGCGTCACTGTTTGTTATTGGAAGAGGATCTGGAATTGTTGTTTCCTCTTCCTCTGCCCTTGATGTGGTTTCCACGATATCCACCTCTGTTGTGTTTATTGTAGGTGGTTTGTGTACCTCCTTTATTATACTGTGTTTGCTGTGTGTTTTGGCCTCTTGAAGGTCCTCTAGTATTGGAGCAACGAAAAAGAACCACTCCGAAACTGCTGTGACTGCAGAGCCCCCATAGACTTTGCAGTCTCGTTGTCTTTTTTTTATCTTTTCAAGGGTGGTGTCAACCTCAGGTCCAAATAAGTAGTCTGGGTTAACTGGCTGATTGAGGATAGTAGTTTGTATTTCTGGTTTGAATCCCGAGATTCTTAACCAGGCATGTCTTCTTAACATGACGCTAGTGTTAATGGCCCTGGCTGCAGTGTCAGCTGCGTCTAGTGCGCACTTGATGGAAGCATTGGTTATAAGCTTTCCTTCTTTGATTAATAGCTCCGCTCCCTCCTTGTACTGATCTGGTAGGTGTTGCAACAGTGTCTCAAGGGTATCATAATGGGACCTGTCATATCTGGCTAAGAGTGCCTGAGTGTTGGCGATGCGCCAGATGTTAGCTGCCTGCGCTGCCATCCTTTTCCCAGAAGTTTCTAGTACTTTTGACTCCTTGTCAGGAGGGGGAGCATCACCTGTAGTCTGGGAGTTTGCTCTCTTGCATGCATTAGAAACAACTAAGGAGTCCATTGGCAACTGTCCTTTTATATAAGTAGGGTCCACAGGTGCCGGTCTATATTTCTTTTCAATTCTAGGGTTTAATATCCTTGCTCTGGTGGTCTCCTTAAAAATGTCACCAGCCTGCTTAAGGACCCCTTTTACCATGGGCAGAGTTTTGACGGATCTTTCCGAAGTGGAAAAGGTGTCGACCAGAAAGTCTTCCTCAACAGGGTCAGCATGTAGTCGCACGTCATGGTTACTTGCCGCTCTTTCAATAAGGGCGTTAAAGGCAGTAGTGTCCTCAGTAGGAGATGTTTTTACACAGTATACATGTGTGTCAGGGGCAGTCTGCAGATCCCTTGGGTCAGCTGGGTCTGCTCATGGTTGGTTTTGATCGTCGGGATCAGTGTCCACATGATAAGTGTCATCCTAGTCATCCCCTGCATCCACATCTGAGTATGTGGGTGAAAAAGACTGAGGTTCTTGTCCATAGGATTAGAGAGGTTCCACAAGAACTGGCAATGTGGTTGAATCCCTGTTCTTCTTTAAGGGAATCTTATAGGACTCCATGGGTGTTTCTGGTAATATTTTCCTTTTATATATGGACAGTCTACCAGTGTCTGAGTCGATGAACTGCCTCGACTCCTGTTCTTCAGAATCCTCTTTAGCCCCCATTCCCATCGACACTTTTTTAATGGTTCCGATACCTTTTTTCGGTTCGAACATCTTCTGTCGCACTGTTGGTGGCAACCCGAATTTGATTGGTGTCGATGCGGTCTGAATGTTTCCGACCAACTTTCGTGTTGGGGCCTTCTTCGGCCCGACCGTTGTAGCCTTTTCTCTGATGCGTTGGAGTGACTCAGACACCTCTTTGGCTACGAATGGGCTCGGCTGCGTCGACACAACAGGGTCCTTGGAGCCAGTCTGTCTTGTCCGCAGGCCTTGACCGAGGATCGAAGCACTCTTTTGGTTCGAGCCTTTTGTCTGTGTCGACTCTCTTCGGTGCCGGCTTCGTCGGTTCGACAGCCTTGGCTTTGGTCTTCGGAGCCCCAACCTTCGGCTCGATGACCTTTTTGAGCTTCTCGGTATCGACGGCCTTTTTCTGTTTCTTCGGCTCCGAGGAGTTTGAGGTCTTGGAACCGACCAGAGTCAGCTACACTTTTGGTTTCGGTTTTGGCAGTGATGCTTTCGGTTTAGTTTTCTTTGGATCGACCGATGGCGGTTTCGATACCAATGCTCTTTATACATGTTCGAAGCCGGGCCTTTATGCAGGGAAGTAGAACAAGTCTGAACATCTCGGGTAAGGCCTTGTGGCGATCCCTGGACCTGAGCCTTATCGAGTGCTTCATCGTCGGCCCCCGTATAGCCGGTTGGGCCTAGCTCCTCGCCTGAGCTATCTTCTACGGCCCCAAGGGCCTCTGCGTCGTCTCCTACCTCCTCGACGACGTTTTCTTCTTCTTTTAATATTTCTTCATCTTCAGCGTCATACTCTGAGTCATGGCCCGAAACCGGATCTGAGTGTTTTACCCGATCCTCCAGATCAACAACCTCTTCGTCTTCGGTCCCGAAAATGTTTTCTGGATTAGGCGCTGATCACTGCGACTCTAATCGAGCCGCGCGTCGAATCCGAAGAGTTTTCTTCGACCTGAACCGGGCACAGGCCATACATTTGGCTTCGGTGGGATCCGGGGACAGGCACTTGTTGCACACCGGCTGGATATCGATGTGCGGGTATTTTGCATTACAAAGTGGACACCTTTTAAATGGGCTTCTTTCCATCGTAGATCGAAGATCGGGTCGAGTGTGGAAAAGAAACGTCTGATTCCTCGATGTCCTCTCGAAGCAAAGTTATCGGTACCGAACGGAACTATACCGACGCTGTTGAAAGCCTTTTGGCTTTATAGAAAGTTTTCCTAACTTGAGCTAAGATAGTTTTTTTCCGCCATTGGGTTCGGATGTTACTATCGGAAGATGGAGGGGATGCCCATGCGCACTGTAGTCCAAGGGAGGAGTCACCTATCTCGTGATACTTCGAAGACTCTTCCAGGACAACAATGTGCAATCATCCGGACCCATAACTAGGCGGCGATCTATGCACAGATATGAATTCAGCAGCCCACATGCCTCGAACACATATATATTGTCTCTGCAAAACCATCATCACTTCAAACAAGCAGGACTTTTACACCCCTTCATTCATGATACCTATCCAACTCTTTTTTAGGATGTTTATCTTTCATCCAAGCTCCATCTCCAACAAAGGTCTCACATCTATCCCCGGTAGCTTGTTTCCTTTCTGGTGAAGAATTGGCTTGGTAGTTTAGTCTGCCCTGTTCCCATGATGCACTGGGCCAGGGACAGACTGATTTGCATATAGCCAGGTTCTGAGCTGGGATGGGGCAGTGAGATAAATAACGGTGATGGATCAAGCCCTGATCTTTGGACTGGGTAAGAGTGGTCTGCTCAATTCAGACACTCTGTTCATCACCACCGCCTTTTCTGAATCCATCTCCAACAAAGGGCATTAAATGGAAAACCTTACTCATCAAGTAGACATCTGTTTGTGGTATATAGTGCTGTAGAGCCACACTTCTAACATCTAGTGTTGGGTCCAAATATGTGCAAGTTGTTTTTCTTCTAAGAATTTTTTCGAGTATTAAGTTTCGGTGACTCCTCCTCCTGCTGTTAATGAGTATGGGCATCAACTCCATTGTTCGATTGTTTTCTGCTGTGAGGTAAGTGAGTATAGAGTGATTTGCTAAGCTTTGTAGAGATGGATGCCAATGGAAAAAGCTTAAGTTTGAAACATTACTGCAACAGCCACAGGTGCGCAGGGAGGTGACTGGGCTCATGTGAATATACAGCACTACATGTCGCGAACAGATGTCTACTGGATAAGTAACATTTTATGTAGAACATTTCTGTAGATAAACATGCTGTGCATAGACTAAAGCAATCCTCTCTAAAGCAAATGCTAGCCTGTGGGTGTTGCAGTGGTTTGAAAGAGCGCATAGTACTGCCTGGCCAACCGAGGCCTGTTGTCTAGTGGATACATCCACTCAGTAGTGTTTTATTAAGGAATGTGGTATAGGCAAAGTAGCCGCTTTGCATTTTTCAGCTTTTGGAATGTTCCCTAGGAAGGCCATGTACGCTCCCTTCTTGTGAGTGGAGTGAGCTTTTGGAGAAACTGTTAAGTTGATTTGTTTTGGCATAGCAGGTTAGTATGCATTTAACTATCCATCTGGCAATACCAGACTTGGAGGTAGCCTTCCCTTTGTGTGGTTTTGAAAAGGTCAACCAATAACTGCTGTTATTTTCTAAATTATTTTGTTCCATCTAAATAACAGGACTGCTCGACATCTAATGTATGCAGGGCCCTTTCTAAAACAGATTCTGGATGAGTGGAAAGAAATGAAGACTCTATGGATTGATTTATGTGGTATTGGGACACCACCTATGGTAGAAATTTAGGGTTGATACAAATAACTATTTGGTTTATATTTACGTGAAAAAAAGGTTGGTTCTTCTAAGGTTAACGCCTGGAGTACGCTAACAGGTTTTAAGGAAGACATAGCGACTATAAAAGCTACTTTCCACGAAAGGACCTGGAGTGGACATAAATAAAGGGGCTCTAAATGGGGCCTTATTCGCCTATTGTACACGATGGAAAATGCTACTTCCCAGTATACATTTGTTCTTGCCATGTAGAGCTGTAGAGATGATTGCATGTTGTCGTCATCTTGGAAGAAGTCTTTGTAGTCACGAAATAGGAGTCTCCTCCCTTGGACGATAATGCACATGGGCATCGACTCCATCCTTAGATTGTTTTTCGCCATGATGGGAAATGAAGGAGTTGGTAGAAATAAAGAAAGGATGTCATGCGTGTATATCTAAGTAAGATAGACTGGAACAAATACAGGTCCTGGGGAGGTGGGTGGGCGTGAGAGACTCTGCAGCTCTACATGCCAAGAACAGATGCATACTGGTTAAGTAGCATTTTCCGTTCGAGGCATATGAGCTGCAGATCTCACACTGAGCATCGATTATACAGCAGTTTCTCCCCTGTATCTGTTGAAGTAGTTTAAAAGAGTTTTGAGGACAGCTTGGCCTACAGCAGCTTGCTGCTTGGCTTGCACATCAACACAATAGTGATTAGTGAAGGTATGTGTTGTAGACCATGTTGCTGCCTTACAGATGTCTTCTAGGGGAATGTACCCTAAGAAAGCAATGGAGGCTCCTAGTTTGCGTGTGGAGTGCGCTCTAGAAGGAACTGTTATTGTACATTTTGCTGTGTGATAGCATATTTGTATACATTTTACAATCCACCTTGCAATTCCAGCTTTAGAGATGGGGTTGCCTTTATGTGGTGGAGAGAAAGCTATCAACAGTTGCTTTGTTTTACGAAAGGATTTGGTCCTGTCAATGTAATAGAGAAGGTCTCTTTTTACATCTAGTGTGTCTAGAGCTCTTTCTGCTACAAAGTCTGGGTTTTGAAAAAACACTGGTAACTACTAATTGATTTAGATGAAAAGGAGCAATTACTTTAGGAAGGAAGGAATTTGGGATTAGTCCTTAGAACCACTGTTACGGTGTAATTGTAAAAATGGTTCTTGTATAGTGAAAGCTTGAATCTCACTAACTCTAAGAGAGGTAATAGCAATAAGGAAAGCCATTTTCCATGTGAGGAATTGCAGTTCGCACTTATGTAAAGGTTCAAAAGGGGGTCCCAAGAGCCTGGTAAGAACAATGCTTAGGTTCCACTCTGGAGAGGGTGGTAACCTAGGAGGAATGATTAGCTTTAATCCTTCCATAAAAGCTTTGATTGCAGGTACTCTAAATAGCAACAGATGTTGTTTATTTTGTAGATATGCTGCAATGGCTGCAAGATGTAAACGTATAGATGAATATGCTAGATTACATCTTTGTAAGTGCAGAAGGTAGCAGATGATATTCTGGATGGAAGCATCTAGGGGATCAATTTGATTATTGGTGCAGTAAATGACAAATCTTTTCCATTTGGCAGCATAGCAAGCTCTAGTAGTATGTCTTGGCTTCTTTAATAATATTCATACAGTCTGGTGGCAGTTTAAAGTAACCAAACTCTAAGACTTCAGGAGCCAGATCACCAGATTCAGTTGACTTGGATCTGGATGTCTGATGTCTCCATGGTTCTGTGTTAGCATGAATGGTGTCAGACAGTCTTTCGTGTGGAACTAGAGAGAATTCCAACAGTGTTGTGAACCACGGTTGGCATGCCCATGTGGGAGCTACGAGGATCATTTTGAGAGACTGTTGTCGCAGCTTGCGTACCGCTAGCGGTATTAGTGGGATTGGTGGAAAAGCGTACGCAAATCTGCCTGACCAGTTCATCCATATCGTATTGCCCTGGTGTGGAAACCTGGCGGCGAAGGTTAGGCATTTTGCGTTTTCTTGTGTGGCAAACAGATCAATGTCTGGATGACCCCACTTGTGAAAGAATGGTAGAAGAACTTGCAGATGTAGTTCCCATTCATGAATCTGTTGTGTCTGTCGACTTAACAGATCTGCTATCTGATTGTGAACTCCTGGAAGGTGTTCTGCAAGCAGATATATTTTTTGTGGAATGGCCCATCTCCAAATGTTCGGTGCGAGCTGGGACAGCTGCAGGGAATGTGTGCCTCCTTGTTTTTGAATGTAGTACATGGCTGTCATGTTGTCCGTCCGGATCAAGACAACTTTGTTCTGTATATGTACTTGGAAAGATTTCAGTGCTAGAAATATTGCTAGCAGCTCTAGGTGATTGATGTGGAGCACTTTTTGTAGAGTGGTCCATCTTCCCTGAGTTGTATGGTGTAGCAGATGGGCTCCCCATCCTGTCAGGGATGCGTCTGTTAGTACTATCTGTGGAACAGGTTCAAGAAACGGCCGCCCTCTGGACAGGTTTTTGGTGTTCCACCACTGCAGAGAGCGATGTGTGCGGCTGTCTACCAACACCAGGTCTGTAAGCTGTCCTTGAGCTGGATTCCACTGATGTGCTAGACATTCCTGCAAAGGGTGCATCTACAGTCTTGCATATGGTACAATAAAAATGCAAGATGCCATCATGCCTATTAGTTGCATGAACACTGACTGGGAGAGAGTGTTTGCTTTGAAACTTTGTGACTAAGGCTTGAATGCTCTGTATCCTGGCTGGACTGGGATAAGCTAGAGCTGTAGCTGTGTTTATTGTAGCCCTCAGGTATTGATGTACATGAGAGGGCTGGAGATGTGACTTGGTGTAGATGATTGTAAACCCCAAGTCGTGCAGTGTTTGAATTGTTTGAGAAGTGTGTTGGACACACTGATTGAATGAGCCAATCGGCCAGGTATGGAAAGACATGGATGGGTTGTCTTCTGAGATGTGCTGCTACTACTGCTAGGCACTCTGTAAACACTCGAGGTGCATTTGTGAACCCAAATGGAAGGACTTTGAACTGATAGTGTTGTCCTTCTAGTACAAATCTTAGATACTTCCTGTGAGAAGGATGTATGGGAATATGGAAGTAGGCGTCCTTGAGGTCTAGTGTAGTCAGGAAATCGCCTTGTTGCTACAATGGGAGCACTTGTTGCAAAGTGATCATGTGAAAATGATCGGATTGTATATACAGATTGACAGGCCTTAGGTCGAGGATTGGTCTTAGTGTCCCGTCCTTTTTGGGTATTAGGAAATAGAGCGAGTAAACCCCTGTTCCTTGATGTTGCAATGGAACGATCTCTATTGCGTCCTTTTGAAGCAATGAGAGAACCTCTTGTTGGAGCAGCGTTAGATGTTCTGTGGACATTGGACGCTGTCTGGTTGGTATATGTGGAGGGGTAGCTGTAAATTCTAGACAGTAACCATACTGGACAATCTGCCTTACCCACTTGTCTGTTGTGATGAAATTCCAGATAGGTAGGAACTGTGTTAGTCTCTCCCCTACAGGAGTGGAATGCTGTTGGGAGAGCTGAAGGAAGTCACTGTTTAGTGGTGGGGGAGGTTCGATTGTTATTAACTCGACCTCTTCCCTTGTTGTTGCCTCTGTAGCCTCCTCTAAAGTATCCTTTATTGGAGGATGTTTGTGTATTGTTTTTAAAGGAAGCCGAATTGTCTGCTCTAGCTTGTTTGGAGCCTCCTCTATAAAAGGAGCGACGAAATGAGCCTCATGTTTGTGTAGACTGCAAGGCTCCCATAGATTTGGCAGTATCTGTATCTTTTTTCATCTTTTCAAGTGTTGTGTCTACATCTGGACCAAAAAGCTGCTGTTGGTTAAATGCCATATTTAAGATAGTAGTTTGCACCTCTTCCTTAAATCCTGAGATGAGTAGCCATGCGTGGAGTCTAAGGAGGACACTAGTGTTTATTGCCCTAGATGCAGTGTCTGCTGCATCAAGCACGCACTTGATTGAAGCATTAGAAATTAGCTTACCCTCTTGGATAGTCATTTGTTTGTGCTTTGTATTGGTCAGGTAGATGCTGTAATATTGTTTCTAACTGATCATAGTGAGCCTTGTTGTATCTTGCAAGAAGGGCTTGTGTATTAGCTATGAGCCATGTGTTGCTGGCCTGGGCAGCTATTCTCTTGCCTGAAGCGTCTATCATCTTTGACTCTGTCAGGAGGTGCTGTTTCCCCGGAGGTTTGGGAGTTTTCTAGTTTTCTATCATTGGAAACGACTAGGGTATCCAAAGGTAGCTGTCCCTTAATGTATGCATGGTCAATAGCAGCAGGTCTATATTTCTTTTCTATACTGGGGTTTATGATCCTAGCACGTACAGGATCTTTAAACAAGTCTGGTGCATGTTTAATGACACCTTTGATCATTGGTAATATTTGAACAGACTTTTGTGATGGTTCAAAAGTGTCTAATAAGAAATCATCTTCTGCCACATCTGAATGCATTGTGACTTTATGTTAGATGGCAGCCCTATTGATTAAGTGCCCAAACCCAATGTTATCTTCTGGTGGAGATGGTTTGGATGGATATGAATGTGGATCAGGAATATCTGGTACATCCTGTGGGATTGGGTACTCCCAGCCTGGTTGGTCTAGGTAGTTTAAAGGATCATTTGGGTCCTCCCCTCCTCCCATACTATCATCATCGTTGTGGTGAAAAATGAGGATGTGAATTTTGAGGTGGTGAAGGAAGAGGATGTGGAAGAGAGGGAGATATAGAAGAAGAAGGGTGTATGGGTGATGTGGCAGAGTAATTCTTTACAGACACGTGAGGAGTAGGTGCTGTATCTAACTTCCTCTATCTGTGTGGTAAAGCAGAGACATATCCTGTTTATATATCCTTTTCTTTGAAGGATCAGGTTGAAAAAGGTGTTCTTCATGAAGAACTGGTTTCGGAGCAGATTTTTTTGTTCCGATCGTGGTTGTTGCGTCCGTTTGTCTTTAGCCTTAGGAGTTGTGTTAAAGTCCTTTGGCATAGCTTTAAGTTCCGAAGATTTTGGCTTTGGAGTCGAAGCTGGTTTAATCGGCTTGGAAGCATCGGAAGCAGGCTTTATTATTTTCAGAGCCGTCTTGTCTGTTGGGAGTCGACGGTTTCGGAGTTGATTTCGGAACCGGACTTCTTTCTGTTTCGGTGCCGAGGGAGCTGGTGGTATTGGTACATGTGGTTTGCTCGGTCCCGAACTACCGGAAGTCTTTAGAGTTTTCTTCGGAGCCGAGCTCGAAGTAGTTTTTTGGTCGCGACTGTGCCCCAATGGCAGAGTGTTGACCTTTGCCTTCGATTTGGGTGTTGGGGATGGGGCATGGGCAGTAGTACTCACACGTTGACCCGAAGGTATGGAGTCGTCGGAGTCATCTGCCTCAGATACGATTGAGATCTTCGGAATCTTCCTCCGGGACATCAGGACCCTCTAAGATGTCGACCTGGTCGGGAAAGGATCTCTGCATGATATGTCGACGGGCCCTCCGATCCCGAATAGTCTTCTTGGATCGAAAGGATGCGCAGGCTGTACAGCTGGACTTGTGTTCCGGTGATAAGCACAGGTTTCATACCCTATGATGTCACTGCGCTGGAACCTTGCTCCACACTGGGGGTATTTCTTGAACGGTGTCCTTTCCATGAGCTGTAGGCCTCACGGCGTGGATTGCCCCGACGGCCCGCGGTAATGAGATTGAGTCAATGGTTACTGATGTTGAAAGTTGTTAGGTATAGTTAAAGTAAGTTTTTCACGCGTCAAACTACTTAGAAAGTAGTTTTCGAACCGGAGCGGAAAAGTTACATCCGAACAGAGTGGCGGAAAAAAACAATCTAAGGATGGAGTTGATGCCCACGCGCACTATCGTCAATGGGAGGAGTCACCTCTCTTGTCTACAAAGACTTCTTCCAAAACGACAACGACATGCAATCATCCGAGCCCAACACCAGGTGGCGATCTAATGCTCAGTGTGAGATCTGCAGCTCATATGCCTCGAGTTTCCATGATGGTGCTGGGAGGGTACAGGAGGTATTACCTTTTTGACGCCTTCCATAAATACTCTGATTACTGGAACTTTGAAAAGAGACCCATGTTGTCTATTTTGTAGGTATGCAGCCACTGCAGCTAGGTGAAGCCCGATAGAAGTAAATGCTAATCCACAGCTTTGTGGATGAACCAAGGAGCAGACAATATCCTGTAAGGCTGGTGTGATTGGGTCAAATTACAATAGTGAACAAATAGTTTTCACTTTTCTGCTTAATAAGCAAGCGTAGTAGGTCTAACATACCTCTTTGAAAATGAGCATACATTCAGGTGGTAGTTTAGGATAGCCAAATCCCAAGGTAGTGTCCAGGGGTCTGGGTGACATATTTCTCCATACTTGTGTATAAGAAGGCCCTGCCTTATTGGGAGTTTCTCATAAGGGACCAATCACAGCCCTAGAAGTTTTGTAAACCATGGTTGATGAGCCCAAATTGGTGCTACTAAAATGAGGGCCTGCTTTAATTTCGGAACCAGAAACTGAAGTAGAGTGGGAAGAGAAAAAGCGTAAAAACACATCCCTGGCCAGTTCATCCATTGTGCATTGCCCTTGGACTGTGGGAACCTTGATGCAAAGTTTGGGCAATATGAGTTTTCTGCATTTGTGAATAGATTTGAGGAAGGCACCGCCTCAGGAAGCACTAGTGGAGGACTTGAGAGGAGCCCCCTTTCAGATTTGTTGTGAGAGCTGAGTGTTGTGAAGATGGAATCCCACCCCTAGTTTTTGTAGATAAAACAGTTGTGGTGTTGGTCATGCGAACTAGAACGTATAGTTTCTTATCATTCGGCTTAAAGGCTTTCTGGATTCACTATGCTGTGCATTATTCCGCCATCTAGTGGTTGGGTCCGCTCTCATTACAATCTTATCATTGTGTATTTGTAGGTAGGGCTCTTGTAGTGTTGGCGCTTGTAATTCAGTTACTCTTCGTAGCAATGTGATAGCTACTATGAAGGCCGTCTTTAGCGTGAGCATGTGCAGTGTTTCCTTCATCAATTGAGTTAGCACTACACTGGAGGTTCCATGATGGAGCTGGCATTCTGTTTGGAGGTGTGATTCTCTATGCCCCTTCTAGAAATCTCTTTACTACTTGGGAGGTGAAGATACTCTTCCCTGTTTCTCCTCTTGTGTAAGCCACTATCGCCGCTAAGTGTACCATTAGAGATGTGTAGCTTAGTTTATTTTGTAGTAGAGGTCTTCAGTATTTTAGTACTGTTGACTCCTTGGTAATTTTCCTTTGTAGCTTCTCAATAATGCACCATTCGGAGAATCTTTTCCACTTTGCTACGTAGCACTTTCTTATGGTCTGTCTCCTTGCCTCTCTGAGCACCACCATTGTCCTTGCAGGTAGTTTGAGGTGTGCAAACTCTAGCTCTTCAGGAGCCATGCTGCGAGGCTGAGGCTCTCCGGCTCAGGGTGTACAACCCTTTCGTTTTGCATTGTCAACAGGTCCTTGCTTGTGAGGAACCTGTGTGCGGGCGCTTATGCCATCTCCATGATCTGTGAAAACCAGGTTGGTCTGGTCCACTGAGGTGCTATCAGTATTAGCGTCATGTTGCGGAATCTGCATTTGCTTAGTACACTGTGTAGCAGTGGTATCGGTGAAAAAGCATAAGCAAATGCCCCTGACCAGCTTATCCATAGCGCATTCCCTAGGGACCTTTTGCACGGTTGTCTGGATGCGAAGTTTTGGCATTTTGCATTTTGGTGTGTTGCAAATAGGTCTATTTGCAGAGTTCCTCATTTGTGGAAGATCTTTTAGAATTCTTGTTGATTGATTTTCCATTTGTGGGAGTCAGACGTCGGTCTGCTGAGTCTGTCTGATTCCACATTGTCCTTCCCTGAGTCTGTCCGATTCCACATTGTCCTTCCCTGGTAGGTGTATTGCTAGCAAGTCTATTTGTCTTGGAATTGCCCATCTCCATATTTCCTGTGCCAGCACTGATAGTGTCACTGACAGTGTCCCCCCTTGCTTGTTGATGTAGAACATGGTGGTTGTATTGTCTGTTTGGATTAGTACCCTGTGTCTGTACAGTTGTTTCTGAAAGGTTTTTAAGGCTAGGAACACGGTCTTTAGCTCTAGGTAGTTGATGTGCTTGGTCACTGTCTGTTGTGACCCATATCCCCTCACCTTGAAGGTGTTTGTGTGTGCTCCCCACCCCATCTGGGAGGCATCTGTTATGATGGTCACCGTTGTAGTTGGTTGTGTGAAAGGCTTCCCTGGTTTAATGTTCCTCTTGTTCCACCACTATTTCGTGCTGTATTGCTTGCGTGACAACCACTAGATCTTGCCAACTCCCTTTTCGCTTGTGACCATTGTTTTTGGATCCATTCTTGGAATGGCATCATGTATGGGCGGATATTTGGGACCAAACGTATGCATGAAGCAATCATACCCATCAGTTTGCTGACCTTCCTCACTGTCAGAACTTGCCCCTTGTGGTACAGACGTGTCTCCAATATTGCCACGGTTCTCTTTGCGTTTGGAATCACCTTGCTCTGTACAGTGTTGATCTCTGCACTTAATAATTTCACTTGTTCTGCTTCTATTTATTAATTTTCCTCAATGGATTGAAAACCCTAGTTGGGCTAATGTTTGTATGACTTCCATGTGCCGCTTGCACTTGTTGTTTGACTGTGCTTTTACAAGCCAGTCGTCTAGGTAAGGGTATACATGTATCCCTTGCCTCCTTAAGTGTGCTGCTACTGCTGCCAGGAAGTTAGTCAATCAAAATCACTTGAATGAATACAATGAAAATTATAGCAACATTGTTTTTAATCACAACGTGTCATATAAAATTATTCATAAAAATAAATACACAATTTAATCATATACAATGCCCCTAGAGGGTAGGACAGGGAAGGGTAGTGTTGGGATAGTGAAGGTATAGGAATTGTAGTACAAATCAATTGGATCTAAATAAACCAGAAATCATAATCGGTAAACACAATAGAGAAAGATTCATCAATCAATTAAACAATCATGCCTCAGGAACAATAAAATCACAAATGATATGTCTGGGAAGAGGCTGAACAGAAGAGGGAGTGTCGACGTTTCGACCCAAGTAGATGCAGGTGTGATTTTGACCTTGCTAGAGGGTCTTCATCAGGACGGTGGAACGAGGAGGATGGGGCAAAGAATCTGTAGTTGTTAAAAAAGCGATAGGGTACAGAGAAACTCTCAGCAGACTTCAGAGTGTGGCTGCGCCTTTAAGTGATACTGTGTCTCTAGATGTAAAAGAGACGTCCTAGTTTCCAATTACACACTGTGGTCACATGGATCGACACCTTGATAGAGTGGGGTTCCAATATAATAATACTCAGCTAGTAGAAGATGGCTTTAAGTTAGAGGTGGAATATACGACGCATATAGCAGCTGGATCTAAGCGTTGTATCGTGAAACGATGTTATGTCACTGAAGTTGGACAGGATGTCCAGCTGATCAGTCCGACACTGGGATCACAGACAGGCATCTTATGAGAGTGGGGTTCCGGTGCAGTAGTCTCTGGAGATACAGCGTTGATAGGAAAATAGATCGGCAGACTTCGTATAATCGATGTACACAGCAAACGGGTCTGTATGTACTGCGGTACGCGGGATAGCTGAGAGCAGAAGGACTTCTGCTCTCAGCTATCCCGCGTACCGCAGTTTTAAAGCTCATTCACTGTCGATCCACACCCAACAGCGGAAAAAAGAATCTAAAGATGGCGACCAAAGGTGGGAGCTTCCTGAGGAAGCAGGTCGACAGGTCGATATCACGAAGGACACCAAATGGTAGTATGTCGACGCCCACTTAGGCCACAGAAGAAAAAAAAACCTGAAGAATTAAATAATTTTGCACCCAACCACTAGATGGCGGAATAATGCACAGCGTAGTGAATCCAGAAAGATTTACGTAGCTAAACTACTTTTCCCAGTAGGTGTTGAAGAAAAGCTTTTATAACTAGCTATACCGCTGGAAGGTCTAGTTAATGGATGTAAAATGCTTAGATGTGGCACCCCACCCATGAGGGATGTGTCTGCTGTGATGGTCTCTTGCGGAAATGGGTCACGTAAAAGCTACTCTTGTAACAGATTGTGGTTGTTCCACCATAGAAGAGAGCGAGAAGCTTGGCGGCTAACCAACACTAGATCTTCCCATTGACCCTCCGCTGAAGACCATAGTTGTGCTAATCCTCCATGCAGTGGAAGCATATTCAGTCTTGCATAAGGCACTATTGCACTGCAAGAGGCCATCATGCCTAGAAGACGTGCAACTGTTCTGGCTGTAACCTGGGACTGTGGTTGGAAGTGAGGAAGGAGTGTAAAAAGAATGTATTCTCGCTGCATTGAGATATGCCAACCCTTTTTCTGCACTGAGAATTGATCATAAGTAAGGTTGAATTTGTTGAGGTTGTAGGAAGGATTTTGTAAAATGGATTGGGAATTCCAACTTGTGTAGAAGATGTAAAGACTTCTGAGTGTATGCTGCAGAATTAACGGGTAAAACATTTGATGAGCTAGCCGTCCAGATGAGGGAAGATGCGATCGTTTTATCTTCTTAGGTGAGCAGCTCCAATGCAAGGCATTTTGTGAATACCCTGTTGGCTGCAGTGCCTCTGAAAGTGAGTGCTTTGAATGGAACGGGTTTGCCATGGACCACTAACCTGCGTTAACGCCGATGCCATAGCTGTACAAGTATTTTTTTTAAATATCTTTGAGGTCGAGTGAAGTCGCCCTGCTGTAGACTAGGTATATTTTGAAGGGTGACCTTATGGAAACGTTCTGAACAAATGTATTTGTTTAGAGGCCTTAGATCGAGAACAGGCCAGAGTGAACCATTTTTTTTGGTATTAGTAAGTATACTCCTAATCCCAGATGATGTGGTGGCACTTCTTCGATTGCGCCTTTGAGAAGAAGGAAATGCACTCTGGAAACATTTTCTGTTTGCGAGGTGGTATTAAGAGAGGTGTGGTAATTAGCTAAAGACAATAACATTTTTCTATAATGTCCAGTACCCACTTGTCAAGAGGTGATTTTAGGAAGCTAGCTCTTTGTGATTTATCATAAATCTGACATACTGTTTAAAGCGTCCAGGGGTTCCCTTACAAATAGACAAGGGGCTTGCTATACAATCCCAAAGTGCACTATTAGTAAAGCTCAGACGTTCTCGACCCTGGTGCGGAAGCACACAAACCCGATGGCAGAAAGAAAATCTAACAATGGAGTTGATGCCCATGCGCATTACCAGCAAGAGGAGAGATCACTGAACCTCGTGACTCAAAAGACTTCTTTCGAAGAAAAACAACTTGCATGAATCCAGACCCAACACTAAATGGCGGAAGTATGCACAGAACATGAAGTTCTCACATCAGAAATCAACGAGTTGAAGGAAGGACACGGTTTAAACCAATACACAATAAATACATTTGTAGATAAGTTAGTTCTTCAAAAGGAGGTAAAAGACCAGACCTTCAAACTAGACTGCAAAGTGAGGTGTACCAGTTACGAGCCGCCTCTTGCCATTATGTGGTGGTTCCGCCACAGAACGGTCCCTGGTAAATGTAGAGCTCCCGTGGACTTGGTAGTGTTCATGTGCTTTTTCGTTTTTTGGAAGGAAATGTCAACTACTGATCCAACAGCCTTTACCAAGTGAACATTTTCACCACTGCTACTTGTATATCCTGCTTAAAGCCAGACACTCGCAGCAACGTGCATGCCTCCTGAACGTGGTTCAGATGAATATGGCCACGTCAGCAGCGTCCAGAGCAGCAGGTGTTGCTGATAGTTTTACCCTTCTCAATGATGTTCTGTTGTCTATTTGAACTTTTCAGGAAGGTGCTGTATGAAACCCACCATCGGCTCCCAGTGTTGTTGGCCATACCTGTCCAGGAGGGCACAGCAGTTGGCAATCTTCCATTGAGACGCTGTAGGCGCGCCATCTTCCTGTGCACTATTTTCACCTGCTTGCTCCCTTTGTCAGATGGTGGGCCCATTGCTGCTGGGATGTTTGCCCATTTCTGCGCAGTAGAGACTAATGAGTTGGAGCCGACACTGCACCTGATGCACGCAGAGCTGAGTTGTGTCTGAATTTTTGCCTGCCTTTTGGGGTAACAGCTTTTGCTGTGATTTGTTCCTTGAGTTCCTCACCCGCAAAAGGACTGGCCTCTTGGTTGGTACTGCCAGGACTGTTTTTGCTGCCCCTGCTGTGTCTGGGTGTCTGCTTGGTGGGCTTGTTGGAATGCGTGGTGTGATGTACCTGGCTGGTTTCCACCCCTCCAGTTAGGTCTTCGTGACGGGGTGCCCCTTTTAGCACCTCTGAACTGCAATGCCCCCATGGATCTTGCAGATCCGTTATCCTTTTTCAGTTGGCTGAGTTTCTCATGACTGGGCCCCGAACCGAGTTTCTCTGTTGAACTGTGTATTGAGGATGCTGTGCTGCACTTCTGGCTTGAAGCCCGAAATTCTGAGCCAGGCTTGTCTTCTGTCCGTGATGCCCATCATCATGAGCCTGCTGGAGGTGCCTGCTCCGTCCAGGGCAGTCTTGAGGCAAGAATTGGCTACATTCTTCCCCTCTTCGACAAGGTTTTCAGCTCTTTGTTTGAATTCCTGTGGCATGTTCTTTACTAACTCACCCAGCTCTTCCAGGATTTGGTATTGGTGCCTGTTGAGCAGAGCATTGGAATTCGCCATGCGCCAGTGCATTGCGGCATTCTGTTCAATTCTTCTCCCTGCGGACGCAGAAGTTTTCGGCGTCGGTGCTGGAGGTTTTGCCCTCAATTTTGCGAGACTCTGGGTCTCTTGGTGCCCTAGGGGCCGTAGAGTCTCCTACCTTCTTTGGAGTCTACGTAATATCAGTCTCTGCGACTGTGTAGCCGTCGTGTTCGGCGGCGGCGTTGTCCTCCTCATCTGATGATAGCCCCAGGTCTCGAAGGGACTGTGGCTGTCCCTTGCCCTGCATGGTGGGGTTGGCTATTCTCGGTCTCTTTCTCACTCGATGAGTCTTCGGCGTGAAGGCGGAGCAGGCTTTGCAGTCCTCGCTCTTGTGGTCGACCGGTAGGGAAAGGTTGCAGACCGGGTGCTGGTCTTTCTGTGCGTACTTGGGGTGGCAGTTACGGCAGAATTTGAAAGGAGTGTTGTCCATCTCATGCGTTCAGGGGGCCCCCTGAGCTTGCATTCTCCGATTGACGACGAAATTCTTGTAGTTCTTCCCCTTTGTCGTCCTCTTAGATGATGTAGTCTCCTGTAGTCTTCTCAATCTCTTTTCTTGCAAAAGTGCGTATTTTTCTTCTTCTTTCTCCAAAAATGTCTGGCGCCCTTTCGGGAACGATCCAGACCCAACCGCGGAAAAAAGAATCTGAAGATGGCGCCCAGGAGTGGGAGCTTTCGCAGGAAGTGTGCCGACATCACCGGAAATGCACCAAAGGTGGGACGTCGACGCCCACCTGGGCTACGGAAAAAAAAAAACAAAGAAAAGACTATGAATCCGGACCCAATCACAAGACCGCGGAATAATGCACAGCATAGTGAATCCAGAAAGATTCACGCTGCAAAAATTTTATTTGTACCGTGAGACTCCAAACTCTACGGCGGGGATGATTCAAGCATGTGAATATATGAATGTTACCCCAATACTGGATACAAACTAGTTACTTCCCTGTAACAACAGATTTCAAGCTCATGCCACTTCAAGCTTCGCATTCTGTGCATTATTTCACCTCTTGAGTGGTTAGGTCTCTCCACCACAGCATGTATACAGGTCTTACTTGATAGTGTCTTCCTTAAATTAAATATGAGTGTGATGTAGACCCAGAGAACAATTTGATCATAGATATCCTCATGCTCTTGTTCACAGTTAAAATTGGAAATATTCAACCCTCTCCCTACTGAATCCCTATTGGATCTGCGTCATCACTAAACCGCTTCACTTGTTTTGGGGGTATCTTGTAGGGACTGGATTCCTTATCAAAGGACATCTTTTTCGGTTCAAGTGCATTACCATCTTTGAGGACTTTTTTAGGTTTCGACCTGGCGATCTACGCAAGCAGTTCGCGCAGGTGAAATCTAATGTTTACATATATTGGCTTCAGGAACGTCCCCCGGCTCCCATTGGCTAGCTCCATAAATGGAAGCTAGCCGGATCTGTCCGTCAAGGCCGGACCAGAATCGGGGGCGTTCCCGCAATTTTTTCCCTCTCCACCCACTTCTGATCGTCATTGCGGCAGTGGATGGGTGTTATTTTTTTTTTTTGAGTCGGCCTGTTTTCTTCTTTTTCCAAGTGTTTGTTGTTGGCTGCAAGATTAGAGTTCCCACGAGGCAATCAGGTAAGGAGCATTTTGTTTATAAATGTATTTTCACTTTGTAGGTTTACGTATTTTGTCCTGTGCCCGTTCCCGGCCCCCCCCCCTCCCCCTGTCCGTGCTCCGTTCCCGCACCCCCCCCTCCCCCCGCCCTTCCGCCTCCCCCCGCCGGATTTGTTTTTTTGTAGCTACAACTGTACGTTTTGAACTCGTGGTTGGACAGTCTGCTCGCAATCTGTTGGTGCTGGCAAAGCCGCTCTGCACTCTGCAAACATAATGCACGGCACCCCCTGCATCGGGACAGTTTCATCTTTTAATGAGGAGGATGGCTGGGAGCTGCCAGTCTCACAAAGGCACACACCCCTCCACCCTTCATCACACGCAGCTCGTTATTTTAAGGGGCTCCGAGGCGAGGGTCTGCTGTCGAGGGTGTGACGCAGCAATAATTCACTTTGTGTTCGTGGGGATCCTCTATCACTGTATAGCGTGTATTATTTTGGACAGTCAGCACCTTTTCTTGCTTTCATGCTTGTTTTTTTCTTTGCCTTCCCGCCCCCCCCACCCGCTGTCCGTACAAGCCCCCCCTCCCCCCGCTGTCCGTGTGCCCGACTTGTTGTAGATGACATCATCCCTAGCTGCAGAATAGCGGCGTCTGCTGGGATTTGCGGTTCTTTCATCCCCACGGAAAATAGATTTAGCAAACGTTTTTTGCACCTTGGATAGTAACGTGCCTTCATCACTGAGTATGTTCAAGGGTGTCGAAAAGACTGCTGTGTAGGTTAGATGGCACTTGTTAACTTTGTAAGGAGTTCTACTATGGAAACATGTATGCTGTTTGATTCTTTTGGGTGGCAAGTTCTGAATTTTATTGTGCTTTTGCCTGTACGGGACAAATACATGGAGAGAGTAATAAGGAAATGACTCGACCAGTAATAAAAAAAAATATCCACAATAATCCTACGGTTGCAAGCCTCATACCTGGTTCGTTTTTTTGGCCTCACTCCTTAATTTACATTTAAGATTACAATATTAGTTGAAATGCAGCTTGGGGTTAGCAGCAGTGGTCCAGTTAATACGTCACACTAGTGAGTGGTAAAGTGAAAAGACATGTGCTCAGGCATATCGGAAAGTGTTAAATAGATCACTGCCTTACAACTTCATATGTGTTAGTGGCTGACAAGGCTTACTGTTGAAGATCAGCCTGCAGGCAATCAAGACTGTTCATCGGTGTGCAAACATAGGGTGTTATCTTTGAATACTTTTTTTTAATTCTTTCTAATTATTTTGCGTTCTAAGATAGGTCACTCATGGCTCCATAACACAGTCATCTTGGGAAGGGTAAAGAATGGTAAAGTTAGCAAAGTATTCAGAGCATGCTGTCTGTATGTACATATGCATGATTGGTCTTTTTTTTAATGCTTTTCCTAATGTATTTTCCCCCGTACTTTAATTATTTTACTGTTCCTAGATGGCCGACGTGTTGAAAACAATTCTTTGGCTTACCTGGTTAGAAACCTGATAAAGTGCTATCAAACAAAACCATCATTGCAAAAGCCAAAAGCGCTAAGGCCGGATAATAAAGCCAGACTCTTTGGCTTTGCCAGTGCTAGTTATTGGTTTAGGTACAGTTCTCAGTGGCAGTAGAGTAGCGTTTTAACTTACTCTTTTCTGGAATTCTTCATGCACAAACTGATATCCAGTACCTGTTGCTGATGCCTACAATTCTCCATACCTTTGTAATTCTTGTGAGAAATGTACTCATTTTAATTGAATTAACAAAGGTTATAATATTGTGTGGGAAGGTCAAAATACAAACCGATTCTCTACTTTTCAGACCACAATTGTTGAAATAGTTTGCATGCTGATTTTCAGGTTAGTGGGCCTGCACCTAGTTAAAACTAGTAACTTCGGACCAGTCAATAAAGTGGACATCATGTAAATCTAGGCTTAAAATGAGCGCAGTGCAGAGTGACTGGGGAGTGCAGAGTGACTGGGGAGTGCAGAGTGACTGGGGAGTGCAGAGTGACTGGGGAGTGCAGAGTGACTGGGGAGTGCAGAGTGACTGGGGAGTGCAGAGTGACTGGGGAGTGCAGAGTGACTGGGGAGTGCTAGAGAGTGCAGAGGGAGTAGGGAGTGCTAGAGGGTGCTAGAGGGTGCTAGAGGGTGCTAGAGGGTGCTAGAGGGTGCTAGAGGGTGCTAGAGAGTGCTAGAGAGTGCTAGAGAGTGCTAGAGAGTGCTAGAGAGTGCAGAGTGAGTAGGGAGTGCTAGGGAGTGCTAGGGAGTGCTAGGGAGTGCTAGAGAGTGCAGAGTGACTGCAGAGATTAAGCTAATGGCAATGTAAATGACAATGCCATTTATTTATCTGTTTTCAAAACCAACACATAAATGCAAATTGTCATTTACAATTCCAATAACTAACTTTTCCAAAGGCGAAACAATTGCATTGTAAATGCTTGTTTCTTTTTACGCTGTCGCTTTGAGGACTTAGACTTGACGACTTTTGCTTTCATAACATGAGAGCATAGCTTTTTTCTTGACTAGCTTTCAAATTAGAGTTAATTCCTGTATATTAACCATTGCTGCTGTCTTCTGTATTGGCATTGAAGGACTATTGTTTTTAGTAGCATTCTCAACTGACAAGAATTCAACTCTTAAGATCCATGTCTGATCTTGCAATCTCAGAGGTTCAGCGCAGATATCTTTCCAACCGGAAGCAATGTCAAAACTGCACCTAAGGACAAAGCAACTTTTAAGGAACACTAAAATGACCTTAGATCAATGTGTTGCCTTCAATGATACGATTATGTGTCTTTGGTACTGAAACAAAGAGCATGCAGCACTGCTACCAAACTCAAGATTGTATTGAGAAATTAATAACAATATGCTTAGGATTAGAAAGTTTCTATGACACTTAGGACAACATTAAGTTTTTTCACCTTATTTTACTAAATCCCATGTACAGAATAGCTTTAACCATCACAGCAATTTAGAAACCCATCTACTCTGTTCCTTAATGCTAACATTTACATCGTTTGAACGTACACATGAACTGTGTGTGCTATTGTCCACAATCGAGCTACATCATAGAGTACCAATTAATGTCATTGCTGTCTACTGCATACTCAAAAAACACATTTTAGCAATATAGCCTTAACAGGAGCTTCCATGCGTGTACCAGATACACCCAGTGCCTAACCGGTTGTATCTTATCAGCAAATCACTGTGTAATAGGAGAAAGATCTTAAAGAATAGCAAAGGCGCACATATCGATCACTAGTGAATTCCAATAAAGTATATTTTTCCCAAAATATTCTAAACATAACTAAACTTAAAACATCAAAAGAAACATCTGCCACCCACTAAATGCAAATTAGATTAGAAAGTTTCTATGACACTTAGGACAACTTTAAGTTTTTTCACGTTATTTTACTAAATCAAAGACATCAAATGGAAGCATGGAAACAGGCCCTGAAACAGACATTCTCACTTAATCATACTGGTGACATAGTAAAGTACCCAAAATAAATTATTTATTTCAAAGAATTCTCCCGTGCACACTTATATTTTTATTTTATATCTATTTTTATTTTACATTAACAAACAAGGCAATTAATTAGAAAAGCGTACAATACAGAATTACGAATACAAAGTTCATAAACAATGCCAGTGGGAACATGGTCAAGAGAAATAATAAACAAACAAGGACATGTGAATGAGGTAGAATGAACTATGGGGTGAAGGAGGGGTCTAGTGCACACTTACATAGGCAGCAATTTTCAATGTTTGCAAATAACATCCCAAAATGCAGAAGTATGCTTTTGTTCTTCTATTAATGGTTGTTCCCCATGAAAGTATAAAACAGTCCACTATACTATCGGCCAGTATACACCACATGACTATTACTAACTACAGAGCACCAACCTTCCACTACTCGAAAACGCTATACTGTCAAAGAGATGAGAAATGGTAAAAATTTGCAGGAAGCCCAAATAGACTAACCAAGTTTTTGTTTGAAAATGGAAACAGCAGATTTGTGATGCTGGAATATGAGGGTGATGATCACTGAAACATCATCAGGAGCCCTTAGCTGCTCAGTAGTCTTATCACCCTTGTGTGAAAATATAGGTTCATGGAAACCTCCCGTTTTGACACATAGCATTTCTATGAATGACTGACAATGACTGACATCAAGGCACAAAACAGGAAAGGAAAAAAAAAACCTACCTTTGTGACACCACCACACAGCTTCAACGGATGGAAATCCACCTCTAGCCAGTTGTACAGCTCTTTTACTTCTGGAAGAACATGCTGCAGCACATTAAACCGGACCTGAATCAAGACCAAGAGATGATATTAGCACTATAGCATCTAAAATGCCCGGAAGGAATGTTCTCATCATTCAGCAATGGAGAGATGGTGTCTGTTGCATGCAAAAGTGTATATAGTGGAAGAGTACACTGATATTCAAACCGTAAGAATGTATCCCCAAACAAGGGATGCAAAAAAAAAAACGGAAAAAAACACATTTCATTTTTTTTGCATCACAAAAAAAAGAAAAAAATCAAGAAGGGAAAAATATATATAAAGTCTCAGAATGGAAGCAATATAAGCGTTTAAAGTACTGTGCGGATGACCCACATTCCAACACCATAAAAATGAAGAACCTCCTTGTGTTTTTTTCTTGCTGGTGAAGACTGCAGCCTCTTACCATATCGCTCATTAGGCTGATACGTGTGGGAGGTGCTTGCAGACCCAGTAAGGTAGCTAGCCGCCTTTGCTTCTCCATTATGATACCATCCATGTCCAACAGGCGTGCAATGTCTGTGCGCTCAGGGGTTATGGGAATGGAGAGGGTGGCCAGAAGCACTCTGGTGGACATCCTAAAATAGAGATTCAAAGTATTAGTGTTGCAAGCCCAGATAATAAAACACTGGTGTGAACGTTTTCTACCCTGGTACCATGTAAAATCTTAAATGCTCATTATGCAAATTAAAATACAAATTCTACCTTTTCAGATACAACTAAAAATTCAGTTTATAATTTTGAGAGCAAATGTCACCTAAAAATGGCATGCAATCGAACTATTGGCAAAATATAACTGACCGTAGCGGCTACACACAAAACCATGCCGCTATTTTCAATTTGTTTTTATCTAGCATGTTAGAAAGATCTTTGTTCTCACTTTTATAGACACGGACGTGCGCTGCTGACTAGGCGTTTGTTTTAGGAAGCTGTCTGCTATGCAGTTACTCAGTAGGTGGAGAGCGTAATCTAGTGCTGATTGCAAAGTACAAGCAGCAGGCAATCACAGCAGAAAGTGTCCCAGCAGCCAGTACTTTTATAAACAAAGACAAATGAAAGCCTAAGAAAATCTATTCAGCTATATGGGGAAGGTTATATCTCTCAGCCCGAGATATCAAATCTGAAAACGGTAAAGGTACAGACCATAAAAATGTATATACATTTCGGAGTATGAAACTTCTCTTACACACCACACTGTCAATCCACACTGGCAACATTATGTCGAGGAGGCCACATTTCAAGTTTACAGATAAGTCCAACACAACCCTGAGCCCACCTTCCCCACCAACTTCTAGGTGCAAAATCGAGGAAAGTCATGACCTTATGAAATCTAATAAGGCAATTTATTTTCATTCAAAATTATAATATACTAAACATTCTGGACAAAACAGATTGTGACTAAATGCCTGCAAATGAGTACTCAGATTAAGACCAGTACATTATGGTCAACAACCGGGATTTGGTTTTTAGATATTTTATATACCATTAATTGCCCCACATCCAGAAATAATTAAATTTAACAATACAGCTACACACTTCCAATAAGTTACCTAGTAAAATATGACTCATGTTAACATCCAATATTCAAATGCACTACACAAACAGGTTAAATAAAAAAAACAGGTTTTAAAAGGAGTTGGAAGGGAACAATACATAAAAAGTCCTTTTTCAACGGAGAGAAATTAGCTGGAGGTGTTCATTCGCAGTGTGGGGTCAGTCCAAGAGTACAGCACTGCATAGAGAGGAGATAGCTGGGCTTCATAAATTTCCCATTGCACAGGATTGGGATGAATTGCTGGTCACCTTCCAGACTGACAATTCGACAGCAATAGATGCCACCATGCTAGCTAATCCTTGACTGATAAACAGCCCCCCCACTACTTAGCAATGGGGAGCCGCATGCCTCAGTTTATAAAATGGACCTATGTTGTGTCCCCTAGTCTGTCATGGACGGCTCCTCACGCTCCCCCTCAGTCCCCAGGCACACAGATCCTCCTCGTTAATGGCTGCTCTGCCCCTTTCTGTGTAAAGTGTCAACTATTCATTGGGTGTGCGGATATGTGAAAGTGTTTTGATAATACACATTAATGTAAAGTTCTGTGTGATTAACACTAATTTGCATTTAGTGGGTGGCAGATGTTTCTTTTGATGTTTTAAGTTTTAGTTATGTTTAGAATATTTTGGCAAAAAATATACTTTATTGGAATTCACTAGTGATCGATATGTGCGCCTTTGCTATTCTTTAAGATCTTTCTCCTATTACACAGTGATTTCGATTGTGGACAATAGCACACAGAGTAGTTCATGTGTACGTTCAAACGATGTAAATGTTAGCATTAAGGAACAGAGTAGATGTGTTTCTAAATTGCTGTGATGGTTAAAGCTATTCTGCACATGGGAATTGCATGTTTACTATTCACATTAAAAAAATAAAACGTTTCTTTGTATAGATTCACGCTGTCAGCACGGTCAAATAAGTAAAATGCCAATAAATCTATTTAAACAAAAAAACTAAGTCTTATATCAACTTTGTGAGATGATTTCTCACTTTCCTGAATTCTCAAAGAATTCCAATGATATAGTTTGCATATATGGCAATGTACATTTCAGCATGTGGAACTACCACTCTAATTTGCCTTCGAACTTCAAATTTGGTAACTCCAAAGGGAAACCTCTTACCTTAATTTAGGTGTAGCCAGTGTAGTTCCAGGTCAGAGCAATTCATACTATTAAGGATATACATCCATGCCACACAGCCTGATAATTTCTTTGGGGTATTCCCCGCTCATTCCCACACTAAAACAAGCGTTGGCATAGTCAATATGTCTCGCTTTTGGGACCTTATAAGTATTTAGTTATGCAGCACAATATCCTTTGTGCAACACCACCAACTGTTGCATGGCGAAACACTTATAAGGTCCCAAAGGCGAGACCTATTGGCTATGCCAATGCATGTTCATCATTGTGGTTCTGAAACAGTAACAGTTTTCAGGAAGGGCAGCTGGGTAGAAAGAGGCACTTACTTTCCTTGGCCAGCCCCATTCCAATAAATCAGCCTCGATAATCGAGATTAAAGGACTTCAGTATCTCGGTCAAGTTTCTGCACTAAAACTTGCCTTTCCAAACAAGAACTTGTCTGCGTTTGTTGCTTACGAGGAGGCGGGACAGCGGCTTTCCCTGGGACTGTGAGCGGGATTCACGGTGTTAAACGCCTCCTCCCTCCCAAAATAATAGCTGAGGAAAGCAGCCATCAGAGCGGTTCAGACACCGTGGCCGAACCTCTGCTTCGGTGATTGGATCAGAAGAGACATGGGGTGCAGACAACAGCACGAGAACAGAGCGAAAGGAGAAGGGAGGAATGATAGCGAGGAGACAACTGTGTGAGATCTCGGAAGAGAGGAGAGGGTAATCCAATAAAGATTAGGTCGAATTTAAGCGAACTATAGGAGACAGGAGAAGAACTCCAGGAGACCCGAGGAGAGCTATTTCTGAATTAAACAAGGAGCAGGACCCTAATGCGGGGTCCCTAAGCCATTCATTATTCAGGGCTTCTCCTCCCTGGAGCTGCTGGTCACTCCAAACAGACGACAGAAAAGAGTGGAGCAGAGTTTTGCGTTGAGTTGAATGCGAAGGGGCGCTATAACATGACAAGCATTTGCAATGCAATAGGTCTCGCATTAGGAAAGTTTGAGCTATTGGTCTTGTAAATGACAATTTTTTTATTTATGTGTTGTTTTTGAAAGTAGGTAAATTAATAGCTTTGTCATTTACAATGCCAATAGTTTTAACTTTCGCAAATGTGACACCTATAGCATTTGTAATGCAACATGTTTTGTATTTACGTGACTTAGATGTATTGATATTACAAATAACAATGGCGATTAATTTTTTTAAATAATTAATACTTAAATAAAAGTGATTGTAATTTATAATGGCAATAGCTTAAACTTTTGTAAATAACTTTTGTGAAGATTATGTTCAATGTATTTTATTGTGACGAAAATCCAAGAACAGAAGTGAAATATTAACATCTTTTTGTGACATTTGTAATAAAGCTTGAAACATTGAGAGAACATATTTGAACCAGTGATGCTGTGGTGGCGCCGAGTGATGCTGTGGTGGCGCCGCTGAGTGATAACGTGGTGGCGCCGCTGAGTGATAACGTGGTGGCGCCGCTGAGTGATAACGTGGTGGCGCCGCTGAGTGATAACGTGGTGGCGCCGCTGAGTGATAACGTGGTGGCGCCGCTGAGTGATAACGTGGTGGCGCCGCTGAGTGATAACGTGGTGGCGCCGCTGAGTGATAACGTGGTGGCGCCGCTGAGTGATAACGTGGTGGCGCCGCTGAGTGATAACGTGGTGGCGCCGCTGAGTGATGTGGTGGCGCCGCTGAGTGATGTGGTGGTGCCGCTGAGTGATGTGGTGGTGCCGCTGAGTGATGTGGTGGTGCCGCTGAGTGATGTGGTGGTGCCGCTGAGTGATGTGGTGGTGCCGCTGAGTGATGTGGTGGTGCCGCTGAGTGATGTGGTGGTGCCGCTGAGTGATGTGGTGGTGCCGCTGAGTGATGTGGTGGTGCCGCTGAGTGATGTGGTGGTGCTGCTGAGTGATGTGGTGGTGCTGGGTGGTGCTGAGTGATAATGTGGTGCTGCTGAGTGATCATGTGGTGCTGCTGAGTGGTGCTGCTGAGTGATAATGTGGTGGTGCTGAGTGGTGCTGCTGAGTGATAATGTGGTGGTGCTGAGTGGTGCTGCTGAGTGATAATGTGGTGGTGCTGAGTGGTGCTGCTGAGTGATAATGTGGTGGTGCTGAGTGATAATGTGGTGGTGCTGAGTGATGCTGCTGAGTGATAATGTGGTGGTGCTGAGTGGTGCTGCTGAGTGATAATGTGGTGGTGCTGCTGAGTGATAATGTGGTGGTGCTGCTGAGTGATAATGTGGTGGTGCTGACTGGTGCTGCTGAGTGATGTGGTGGTGCTGGTGGTGCTGCTGAGTGATAATGTGGTGGTGCTGACTGGTGCTGCTGAGTGGTAATGTGGTGGTGCTGACTGGTGCTGCTGAGTGATGTGGTGGTGCTGGTGGTGCTGAGTGATGTGGTGGTGCTGGTGGTGCGGAGTGATAATGTGCGTGGTGTATGTGCGTGGTGTATGTGCGTGGTGTATGTGCGTGGTGTATGTGCGTGGTGTATGTGCGTGGTGTATGTGCGTGGTGTATGTGCGTGGTGTATGTGCGTGGTGTATGTGCGTGGTGTATGTGCGTGGTGTATGTGCGTGGTGTATGTGCGTGGTGTATGTGTGCATGGTGTATGTGTGCATGGTGTATGTGTGCATGGTGTATGTGTGCGTGGTGTATGTGTGCGTGGTGTATGTGTGCGTGGTGTATGTGTGTGGTGTGTGGTCTTATGTGTGTGGTGTTATGTATGTGTGTGGTATTCATAAGTTAAGGGTGGTCTAAAAATTGCAGACTAGCATTCTCAGCCCTATTGTGTGCATTCGCAAAGCGCTAGTTCTGTGCATATTGGGAGATATGCGTCGTGGGTTGGGAGCTTCTACATTAAAAATCATTCTATGAATATGTAAGGGTGTGTGATGACAGACGTGTGAAGCTGTATGTGGAAGAGAGGTGTGAAAATAAAGGGTGTGTTTGTAAGGGAGAGTGAAGGAATGAGGGTGAGTTCATGTATTGCGAGAGTATAACCTGTTACTGTTGGGATTGTGTAAGGTACGGTGACACTTTTTTTACGGAGGTGAGAATGTGACAGGGGTGAGGGTAGAAAGATGTGATAGTGATTGAATATATGAAGAGGATGCAAAAATTCCTACAACTTATAATGCTTTAAATCAGCATTGTCATAAAAAAGACATTTTTTGAGAGAATATATTAAGAGGATGCACAAGCTACTAATACTTGTAATGCTTTAAAACAGCATGGTCATTAAAAAGACAATTTTATCTTACCTCTGTATAGATGGTTAGTTTGTTTATGTGACATTTTGTCATTATTCAATGAAAGTGTGGTAGGTATAAGCTTAATGTTGAAATACATATGCATGCTTATAAATGTAAAAAGCACAAAATAGTAGTTGCAGTGACACTTTGGCAAACACTAAATGAGTATGGCTGCTGTAAAAGTGTTGAAAGCTGAATAAGTGTTTGTGATATAGACTCATACTGTGGAGTCTGCATAATTAACCGTTCTACATGTTTTTTCATCAACTAAAGAAGCATGATGAATATATGCTGGTAATTAGGCTGGCAATTAAAACAAATTTGTTTTGTTTGGGATAGCAAAAGATAGTAAGCAGCTTCCAATTAGCTAACCCACTTTTTTCCTACTAATTTCTGGTAGTGAATTTGGCATGTTACCGTTACATCCAGCACGAAAGCTGTGGTCTAAAGGCTGTTCACGATTATTACTGGCATTTGTATAGTTAATTAAAATACTGGCAGAACTATTGCTACTGAAGTTATGCCAGCAGACAAGTTTTATAGATGATTAGTTTGTTTATGTATAACATCTCATCATTATTCAATGCAAATGTGGCAGGCAGGAGCATAGATGTGCAAGGAGCATTTATAAAAGCTTTTTCTTCAAACGCGTTTGCCTGGTCATGAATGTTAGAGGCATACAGTATAAGCTGCACCGATGCTGTGCCAAACACTTGATGAGTAATGCTGCTGTAAAAGTGTTTTTGGGAATTGCAAGTCTCGAAAAAAAGCATAGAAACCAGTTTTATATCAAGACGTGTGCGTGCTTTTGCCGGAAACTAGTAGGGCGGGACTTCCATTTTCTAATGGAAGCAAGCGCCCACGGAGTGCCGGGCTAAAGGAGCAGCAATGGCGCGGCGTTTCTATGCTGAAGGGGGAGCCCTGCGGTGTCACCTGCAGTTTTAAGTTCCACTGATGAGGTTAGTATGGCTTGAAGGGAAGGCGGATGTTTGTATCTTTATGCGCTAGTATCTGAGACGTAGGAACTGTGTTATGTGCATGCGTATGTGCGAAGGGGAGGGGCGTCTGTATGCCTGAATGCTTGAGGCGGTGTATATGCATGCGCACGTGAAGGCTAGCGCCTTCAGTTCTGTGCTAGTGTGTGCACCATAAGATGTGTGTTCTGTGTACTCGTATGTGCGGCGGGGAGGGGCGCATGTATGCTTGTATGTGTGAGGGCTGTGTGTATGCATGCATGTGTAAAGGCTAGCACCTCGAGGGTGTCAGAGCGCTGCATAAGTTAAACATCATTCTGAATGTGATGTTCGCAATAACTGAAAATGCAGCCTTTCAGCGCACCCAAAAGAAGTCAGAAAATGCAGGCTCTAAGATTGTTTTAATAGTAAATTGCTGCTAAAATTCAGGAAATGCAGGCTCCAAAATTGTTTTGTTTTAATAGTAAATTGCTGCTGTGATTTAATTTAAAAGTCTCTGATTGAAAAATCTGTTTCCGTAGTGTATGTGAAGTACGCGCCCCACAAAAATCACGAAATGCAGGCTCCAAAATAAGATTGTTTTAATAGTAAATTGCTGCCGTGATTTAATTTAAAAGTCTCTTGCATGTTTGCATTTTGTCTCATAAAATGCAGGCTTTCATCGCAGGCCAAAAAAAAAAAAAAACCCAGCACTGGAAAACGAGAGCGAAAACTCTCCCACACAGAAATCTGCCAGCAGCAAAGGCGCGTGCACGAGGACAAATCCGAGACGGAAAATGCAAGCGTTCCGACTCGTGTCCACATTCCCAAAACAGGGAGACTATAGTTGTCGAGCGCTAGACAGCACTGCTTTTGTCTAGGCTCGACCTAAAAAAGGAGAAGGAGTCACCTCAGCCAAAAACATTAAAAGGGAAGAGAAGGGGTAACCACACCGAAAGCATGAAAAGGGAAGAGAAGGAGTAACCACAGATTAAGCGAAGAGAGAAAAGGATGAATGGATGGGGTGGGAGTGGAGAAAAAGAAGAGAAAGAGCAGGAAAATGCGGGACCAAACAGAGAACACGAGAGGGAAGAAAGAGAAAAAGGAAGCAAAGGCGGAGGGGGTAATAGAGTGGAAACAGTGAGTGAGAAGCGAAGATCAACAGATAATATAATCGCAAATTAGATCAAAATGAATGATGAAAAATATAGGATAAAGAAAGAAGGGCAGATAAAAAAGTGCAGCTGTTACGTGAATGAAGGGACAAAAGATGAAAACGGGTGAAAGATGGGTGCGAGGAGGGAAGGAGTGACACATGAGGCTAAAAAAAAGTCATATGTGATCGAGAAAGAGCAGGGAGAGAGACATTGGATAGAAATGTGCGATGGTAGGAAGAGAATGGGCAAAGAAATCAGTCAATATAAAGAGAAGGACATGTGCAGAGACAGGGCTAGACAGAGCTTGCCACACACTGAAGAGTGCACTCGTGCATATAGACGCACCCTAATTGGGAGCCAGAGAGACGCGCACATACAAAAGCACATAGAAACTTGTACAGGTGCAGACAAAGTAGGACAGATACACACGCTAACAGCCATCGACTTAAAGCTAACACCTAGGAAGACATAACAGAATGGATGCAAGCTAGAAAGTGACAGATACAAGACACAGAGGAGCATTCAGGGAATGACAACAATTGGAATAATGGCATGCTGTACAATTTGACACACAGATACATCATGGCGTCACATGCTGGGATAAAAACACAGAGAAAGTGACTGGCACATAGAGAGACACCATCTTACACAGACAACAAGTAGATGGCGCACACACGTACGCACATAGTATACACGCAAACACAGTGCGCACACAGAGTACTCACACCATGCGCACAGACAGAGCAGAGACCAGAATCACACTCAGTGCGTGGGCGGGCAGAGCTGTGACAGCAAACCACCTGTGTGAGGAAGAAGGGAGGGCGTGAGAGAGGAGAGAGCACAGCAAAGACACTCGTCAGACCCGGGAGGCTGAGCTCACAGGCTGGCAGGGACAGAGTTCCTTTGCCCGCCTGCTACAAGTGGCAGTATACCTGGCACCCAACTTCTACAGCCCACCAAGAGGGCACCATGGACCGCCAAGGTGCCCACCAGCGAAAGAGCTTCTAGTCTCCCCCTGTACCACATCACCACGGGTACTGAGTGGGCAGCCAGGCTGGACTGCTGAGAGCTTCGAGGGATGAACTGGTCCTCCGGGGAGAGAAGTGAAGGCTGGCCGGCACCTCTGGGAGAGCAGTGGGAGGAAGAGAGCTGCAGCCCGGGTGAGGAAGGGTCTGTGTCTGCAGGGATTGGCGCAAGGAAGGTCCTGCACTTCAGGAGGCGCGAGGAAGGGTCTGCACCTCTGGGAGAGGAGTGAGGAGGAGGGCTGCACCCCAGAGGAGTGAGGACGGGGCTGCACACCAGAGGAGTGAGGACGGGTCTGCACCTTTAGGTAGCGGAGTGAGAACGGGAGTGAGGACGGGTCTGAGCTTCACAGGAGTGAGAAAAGTGCTGCCCCTCAAAAGAGTGAGGAACGTTCTGCACCTCGAGGGAGAGAGCATAGGACTGGTCTGCATCTCAGAAGAAAGAAGAACGGTCTGCACCCCCAGAGAGGGACGTGAAGACGGGGCGTCACCTCTGGGGGATGAGTGGGAAGGAAGAGGAAGACTGACCCTCAGAGGGCTTGGGCGCCGAAAGTGATCGCGATGCACTTAATTACCCGTGACAGAGGAGAAAAGACAGATGGCGGCTGCGCACGTGCACGCTTGCGTGCACGCAAGCTTCAGGCCACCAAAATGCCTGTGGTAGCACTTTGAAAACCCCCTTACTAAAAGTCGAGCAAGCAACGCATGTGCTGCTCTAGGCTCAACCTAAAAAAGGATGCAAGAATGTGATCATTTCTATATTGGAAAACTACTGAATACCAGCATGCAGGTATGTGTAACTTCAGCAAGGCAACAATCTCTAGAACAATCACAAACTCGCTCCTGAAAACCGACCACTCACAGGGAAATTCCCCCACATAGACAGAAATATCCTTCGAGTAAATCCTATTTACCTGATTTGGTGATACGAAATGTGAATTTACTACTGTAAACCAAAAAATAAGTTCACCTAATTGAAACTTAAAACTGAAAAACCCTACCTGAACTGGGCCTATGATAACTAAAGCAAAGAGTGAAAATAAGTGGGCCAGTAAAATAAACATTCTGAAAATATTCTCCCAAATTAGGGATTTCCAGAGATCAGGTTTGTGGAAAACACAATAATGCCACTGCTAAACTACCACTTGGAATGATGAAAGGAATGTGTGCTTCTTGAATAAATACTAGAGGGAATCTCGTTTTTGTTCTTCTAAAAGCAATCAACTTCTATAAGGGTGGTGTGATGTTTTGTAAAAAGAGGTGTAGAGAAAAGAAAAAAGGACAAGAGAAGCATTTACTTTAACTGTACGAGGTGGAGACGAGCCTAATACTCAACAGTCATGTGATTCAGTGAAAGAAACAAAGTGGCTGTGAGCCACTCTGTAATGGGAAGTCAGTAGCATCTTTTGTCATTCTGGCCAGAAGTAGATGCAACAGGCCCCCCATAAACAACCCTAAACCAACCACACCACCTCAATTTTGACAAAGGATCAGACCGAGAACATTTTTAAGACTAGATCTATCATCAGAGTTTCAGCTATCAAGTATTTTAGAGTGCTTTGAGAACCGAAAGTAACAGCAGTGTTTAAAATGTTAAACATATTTCCATTCCTGCAATCTTCTCATGTCCTTTGCAACAAATGCAATCCTTAGCCATCCAGGCTCCGATTCAGTCAACAATATTATTATTATTTTTGGAACTTGAAATTTTGCTTTTAACTTTGCAAGTACAGGTTTACAAATCCCAGCATACAAAGTGCCATTGTCTGAAGGGGTCACATGTCATGGGCCTATTTCCCAGCTAAGTATGTGTTGCAAAGTCATCCTGTGCCCTGGGCACCCCCCAACGTTTTGCTGACTGGAACTGGTGGTGACTGACTGACTGACCCTGGGCTCTGTTTAACCAGTGCCAAGCTAAAAGTAACACATTAGAATACAGTTAAGACAGCAAACATACACTATGGTATGGTGGGGTACCCCTGTAATTGGCATGACCTACCCCATAAGCCCCTGCTATGTAATAGGACAGGGAATTGAAACTACCTAGAAGTATCCAGTATCCTGGGGCATGGCATGGCAGTTTAGAGGCCAGCAGATTTTCTGCACCAACCTGTGTGCGGTGCTGAAGCCTGAGGTCAGTTTAACCGCTTAACTGGTACGGAACGTCCAGCTCCAGTGCTGGACGTTCCATTGTGCAGGTGCAGTTCAAACGTCAACGGCCGACGGCAGCACTACGGAGGTAGTGGTGCCGTCGGCCGGTGAACGTGCGCAGCAATTAAGGGGTTAAAAAGCAGCACTGATTGCCAGGACTGCTTTTAAACCTTAAATTGTGCTCAAACTAGACTTTGGGGATAGGGGCCCTTAAAAATAAAAATAAACTACCATGTTTTTGCATATTAGGGACCCCCAGTGTCACCCCTCTGTATCCCAGGGGTGGGGGCCAGTTATCTATAACGTACGTCCTTATAAAATGAGTTTTTATATGCCTGGGTAAAGTGAAATTTTACATTTCACTCCCCACATTGTATTAAAGAGCTGCTCAAATTCGACTTTAATGTTAGAAGAACTGGTATGGAAGATCTACAATACTTCTGCAGATTCAGTACCCCAGAAGTCTCCCCTAGTTGCACAGGGGGTGGGGGTTCCTGTAGAAATTAGGGAAATACTTATAAAATGTGGATTTATAAGCCCTGGTGCTAGAAAAGTGGCCCAAGTCATTTTCTCCATTGCAAACCCCATGGCCCATAGGTTAACATGGTAGGAAGTTATTGATTAATAAATATTGATAGGAGAGGACTAGCTGGACCATTCAAAGACTTCACAGAATGGTAGTAGTAAATCCAACAATATAATATTGTTGAATTTCTCCTAAAGTGTACATACAAGAAGTTATAAGACTCTTGTTTGTAAGTCCAAATTCTGCCTTTCAGTGGTGTGCCCTGATTGGTCAGAGTTTAGTGGATTAGCCAGCCTGCTTTGAAGAGGTGATAAAGAACCCCTCTGCTGGGGGGACATTTTGCTGGTCTATAGGAATGCACCGCCAGGGGGTGGAGTTGTAAACCATCCTCTTCAAAGGCAGAGGGGAGGCCTGGGATGTCAGTTTCAAACTGACACTCTTGACCCAGAGTCAGGGCTAGGCTTAAGGAATGTATATGCATATGGTAGGGGAAGAGTCCATGGAAATAAGCCATCCCAGGGGGTGTGTTTAGCCAGCTCTTACCTCCTTGCTGGAAAATCAGCCATTATGAATTTGGAAGAATGATGCACACTGGGACAAACTAATGTCACTTTCTACAGGATGTGGTCATAACTATGAGGAGTTGCCCTGCTCTCATTGGTTAGAAGTGACCTGGAACTTGACCCAGAGAATTTTGAATAAGTATCCGAGAGGGACAGAGCCCTCCAGATCTGCTGCTTGAAACTGAATGAAGCAAGAAGTGCCCTGCTGAAAAGATTTTTGCTGTGCAAGGAACTCCAAGGCCTGACCTCTGAAGACTGCACCAAGTGAAACTGAAGCCCTGTGGATTACCTTGCTGCAAAAGGACTCAGTGGATTCCCTGCAAGCTAAAAGGTTAACAGAGCTCACCCGGACAGCCCCACAAAGAATTCAAAGCCTGGAGTACCAGTGGATTTGAAAGGGTTTTGTTCAAGTGGATTGCGGAATTAAAGTTTCACACTTTCAAGGACCAATTGTGTGTTGGATACTTTGGGACCTGCAAACAGAACTCCAGGAAGGTGTTCTTACTGGACCCCGCTTGCTGAAGAAGGCAGCCCACCACAGTGGTGAGAAAATTCTTCAGAACAATTTATAAAGGTGTGTCCCTGACAGGGAACACTAAATGACTAAAAGGGGCACCGTTGGTTTCTAAGCACTAGAAAGTGACTAATCTTTAAAAATTCATCTCTCTGGATCCCTACAGTGGAACTTTTTCGTTTTGGTGTCATTTAAAAGATAAAAATATAATAAGTTTTTATAAATTGGTGTTGGATTTTTATTTTGTGTTGTGTCTTGATTATTTACTGAAATTGTGTTTTTGAATGCTTTACATACCAGTCTTTGAAGTTAAGCCTGTCTGCTAGCAGCCACGTTATAAAGGGTTGAGCATAGGAATATTTTTTAAGAACTATGCCGAGTCCTAGTATGTGTTAGTGGCCTTATTGCCAGTGGCAGACCTACATTTGCCTCTACCAATAACCACTTAGCAACAGTATGGAAGTCAAAAAATAAAAGGCAGAAATAAACATCTATTGGCATAAATTTCTTGGCCTCCTCTCAAGTTTGACACATTTGGACTCTCTGGCTTCAAAATTATTTGCAAAATTCACTTATAGGTTGTTCATAAACCCGAAACACTGAACATTGCTTTAGTGGGGTTTCAATTAAAATGAATAGTTTCTTACCCGTCGGTGTAGTTTTACAGCTTGAAGATCTTGCTGGATTCACTATTCCGCGGTCTAGTGGTTGGGTCCGGAATTGTAGTTTTTTTTTTTTGTAGCGCAGGTGGGAGTGGAAGTCCCACCTTTTGGTGTCCTTCCTGTGACCTCAGCCCGCTTCCTGCGGAAGCTCCCACCCTTGGGCGCCATCTTCGGATTCTTTTTTGTGTGTCATGTTTGTTCATCTTTTTCCAATCTTTTCAAGTTCATCCTTAATGTAAAGGAATTCCAGTTTTGTCTCTTTAATTTGTCTGATTGTATATTGTCTTTGTATTTCCTCCTCTCCTGCCTCATCTTTCTGGCGGAGGTGGGTGGGTTCGCTAGTGAATCCAGAAAGACCTTCAAGCTGCAAAACTACACCTACAGGTAAGAAACTATTCGTTTTGCAGCGTGACTCTTTCTGGCTTCACTATGCTGTGCATATACTTTGTAGCGGTTTGATAGGTTTGTGGCGGCTGGGTGGAAGTTGAGCGTTGGTTGTTGAATATATGTTGAAGCACTTTCTGTCCTACTTGTGCTTCCTTGTTCATTTGTATATCCACACATTAGTGCTTAGTAAACCTGTGCACTGAAGCCCATGTTGCCGCCAGGCATATGTCTTGAAGAGGTGTGTTAGCGAAGAAGGCTATTGTTGCTCCCTTTTTCCTGGTAGAGTGGGCTTGTACCCCTCCTAGTAGTTCTTGGCCTACCTGCTTGTGGCAGAACTGTATAGTTTGTGCGATCCATTGTGCGATGCTGCCCTTTGTTACTGGTCTTCCCAGGAAACTGCTTGCGAAGGACACAAATAACGGCTTTGTTTTCCTGTGCTCTTTAGTTCTTTCCATGTAATGGATTTCAGCCCTTCTAGCGTCCAGAGTGTGTAGTGCTCTCTCCGCGCTTGTGGATGGTTTCTGAAAGAAACTTGGTATCTGTATTGTTTGGTTCATGTGGAACCTTGACACCACCTTTGGAATAAAGTGTGGGTCCGTTCTCATTACCATCCTGTCATTGTGTATTTGACTGTAGGATTCCTGTAGCGTCAGCGCTTGTAGCTCGCTTACCTGGAGTATCGAGGTGATTGCTACTAGAAAGGCTGTCTTCATTGTGAGCATTTGAAGGGAGGCCTTATGGATGGGCTCAAAAGGCGCTTTCATAAGCTCTGTTAGAACTAAATTAAGGTTCCATACCGGTGGCGGCATCCTTTTGGGTGAGGCGATCCTTTTAGCCCCTTCCAGGAATCTCTTTACTACTATGCAAAGAAGCTCTTTCTCGTCTCCCCTCTTGTGTAGGCTACTATCTCTGCTAGGTGTACTCTAAGCGAGGTAGAGCTTAGGTTTGTTTTTAGCAGGTATGTTAACATTTTTAGCACCGTTGATTCCTTGGTCATTTTCTTGTGTAGTTTTTCCCTGATGCACCATTGTGTGAATCTTTTCCATTTCACCACATAGCACCACCGTGTGGTAGGTCTCCTTGCCTCCAGTAGCACCCGCAGTGTGCTCTCTGGGAGTTTTAGGTGTGCAAACTTTACGTCTTCAGGAGCCATGCAGCTAGGCAGAGGCTCTCTGGCTCTGGGTGAAGTACCTCCCCATTTTCCATGGAGAGCAAGTCTTTTCTTTTTGCGAACTTGTGGGGTGGTCCCTGCGCCATCTCCACTATTTGAGAGAACCAGGACTGCCTGGCCCACTGTGGTGCCACCAGAATTAGTTTCATGTTGCTGGTTCTGCATTTGCTGAGTACGAACAATTGTTACTTACCTGTAAACAGGTGGTTCTCCAGTATTGGTGTCTTTCATAGATTCACATGCTTGAATATTCCCAGTCGTCGGAGTGGGAGTCCCACGGTAAATAAAATAGCAATAAATACTAAATATATAATAATATATAATAAATATATATATACATAATAAGGAAAAACCCAAAAAATGCATACAAGAAGCATAGGGTACCTAACCAAAAAGTTCTCCATAGGAATGCATGGGAATATAACAGTTCCAATGCAGCCTATCCTTGTCATTATGTTAGTCCAAACTACAGCCAATCAGGCGCCAGCAGCCCTCTAGAACCTTCTCCTCAGAGCTCAAGCCCTCAGATTTTCGTAGCACAAGAGTGACCACAGAGTCTATGAGGAGAAGAGAGCCTCTGAGGGGAGGATGGGAGGGTCGCATGTGAATCTATGAAAGACACCAATACTGGAGAACCACCTGTTTACAGGTAAGTAACAATTGTTCTTCTCCAGTATTGGGGTGTCTTTCATAGATTCACATGCTTGAATATAGAATAGTTAGCAGTCCGTATCCCAACACAAAGTTTCCAGAATGCAATGTATAAACAAAAGGTTGGAATCAACAGGTGTAATAACCCATGTCATAGAAGTTATACAACTATATGTATACATAGAGAAGACATGCATAAAACTGGAAACTATTAGGAGGAGGGTAGAATAGAGGCTCACCTTATTGAAAAAGATTACGGAGCACAGCTTGTCCCACTGCGGTATCTCCTTTAGCCATGGCACCCAGATTGTAGTGCTTGGTGAACGTGTGCCTGCTGGACCACGTGGCTGCTCTGCAAATCTGATGCAATGGAACTCCGGCAAAGAGTGCAGTCGAAGAGGCCATAGACCTGGTAGAGTGGGCCCGTACTGCAGTCTGTAAAGGCTTTCCCGCTTTCTGATGGCAGAAAGCAATCGCCGAAGCCACCCAGCGGGCTACTGTAGGTTTGGTGACTGGTCGCCCTTTTTGAAAGCGGCCATAGGCCACAAAGAGCTGATCCGACTTTCGGAACTGGGCTGTTCTGCTGATGTAAAACTTTAAACATCTTCTAATGTCCAAAGAGTGCAAGCGGTGTTCCGCAGGAGATTGCGGGTTGGCAAAGAAAGACTTCAGTATAACAGGCTCATTAATATGGAAGTCTGAAGGCACTTTTGGAAGAAAAGTAGGGTTAGTGCGTAAAAGCACAGAATCCGGTTTAAACTGTAGAAATGGTGGTTTGATCGTGAATGCATGCATATCACTCACTCGACGTGAGGACGTCAAAGCAAGTAAAAGCGCGACCTTCCAGGTGACATACTGGAGGTCTGCTTTATGGATTGGTTCAAAAGGTGCAGTCATTAATTGTGATAGGACAATGTTGAGGCGCCACTCGGGAGGGGGACGCCGAACTGGAGGAAAAGTCCGAAGAAGTCCCTTGAAAAATTGACGTATTAACCTGGATGAACATAGGGAGGCGGAGCCATCATGGCGGAAGCGTGATATTGCCGCCAGAAAAACTCTTAAAGTAGCATGTGACAAACCCGACTGAGCCAGTTGGAAAAAGAAAGGGAGGAGCTCCGCGGGCGTGGCACGCAAAGGATGTACTCCGGCGTCTGCACACCAGTGGCAAAAGCGTTTCCATTTCAACTTATAGGTCTTTATAGTTGATGGAGCCCTGGCCTGAGCAAGGATGTTACGACACTCCTGAGGGATGGTTAGATGTGCAAATTCACAGTGTTCAGGTTCCAGGCTGATAAGCTCAGAGAAGAGGGGTCTGGATGGTAGATTTGACCCCTGTTCATGGAGAGAAGATCCATTCGAGGATGAAGAAGAATGGGTTTGCATTGAGACAGGAGTAGCAGCTCCGAGAACCACGCCTGTCGTGGCCACCTGGGAGCAATCAGAAGGATGTGGCAGGGTTCTCTCCGAATCTTCCAAAGTACTCGTGGCACTAGAGGGATCGGAGGAAAGGCGTAGGCGAAGAGATTCGACCAATCCATCAAAAGGGCATTGCCTTGGGATCCTTTGTGGGGATGCCAGCTTGCGTAAGCGGGGCATTTGCGGTTCTCTGGAGCTGCAAAGAGGTTGATTTCCGGGAATCCCCAACGACGAAAGACCATATCGAGTGTTGGCTGGTGGAGTTCCCACTCGTGGTTGGATGATCGGGATCTGCTTAGGGAATCCGCCAGAAGGTTGGACAACCCCGGAAGATGAACTGCGGTCATTGTGATCTGATGATTGATGGACCAGTCCCAAATCGCCTCTGCCAGGCGGGATAACACTGACTTTGTTCCGCCCTGCTTGTTTATGTAATGCATGCAGGTTGTGTTGTCCGTCTGTATGAGAACCGACTCCTCTTGCAGCACTGGTTGAAATGATTTCAGAGCCAAAAAGATAGCCATGAGCTCCAATTTGTTGATGTGCCAGGTCTTTTGATGCAGAGTCCATTTCCCCTTGACGGAAAGGTCTTGGAGGTGAGCTCCCCAACCCTCCAGAGATGCGTCCGTCGTTAAAGTTAGATCCGGGGTGTTGAACAGAAAGGACATGCCTGCCGCAAGCTGATGTGGTTGTGCCCACCATCTGAGCGCTTTCTTCATGGGGACGGTGATGGTAACCTGATCGTTGAAGGAACCGGTGACTTGACGCCACTGTTTGTCCAGTGCCTGTTGGATAGGTCGCGCTCGTAGTCGGCAATGAGGGACAAGAGCGATGCACGACGAAGCCATCCCCAGAAAAGACTTCAACAAACGGACTGAAGTGCACCTCTTTGCCAGAAGTAGTGAAACTAATCGGAGAATCCTTTGCTGACGTTCCCGGGAGACAAACGCCTTTGCTAGTTTGGTGTCCAGCGTTGCTCCTAGGAAATCCTTGCAAGTTGTTGGCTGCAATTGAGATTTCTCCAGATTGATGGACAGACCCAAGGAACGGAATACTGTCTGACAAATGGAAGTATGGTGTTGGAGTTGTGAGCGGGATTGAGATTTCAGGAGGCAGTCGTCGAGATATGGGAATATCTGGATGCCTTGGAGACGAAGAAAAGCCATGACCGGAGCCAACATTTTTGTAAAGACTCGGGGGGCCGACCGGAGGCCAAATGGAAGTACCTTGAATTGGAAATGAAGGTGCCCCACCTTGAAGCGCAGGAACTTTCGATGACCTGCGAGTATTGGGACATGGAAGTAGGCGTCTCGGAGATCGATGGTCGTCATGAAATCTCCGACAGAGAGTAAACGCAAGATTTCTGTAAGCGTTCGCATACGGAAGGTCTGATCCTTGAGATAGTGATTGAGTGCTCTCAAGTCCAATATGGGTCTCCATTCTCCGTTCTTCTTGACGATAAGGAAAAAACGGGAATAAAACCCCTTCCCTCTCTGAGACTTTGGTACTACTTCCACCGCACCTTTTTGAATGAGAAGGCGAACTTGATGAAATAGTTCCTTGAGGTGCGGAGGCGGTGGTCCGGAAGGTGGCGTTGGAGGAGGTACCTCGACAAATTCCAATGCATGGCCTTTTTTCACAATGTCGAGTACCCAACGGTCCGTTGTAATGGAGGACCATTGAGAACCAAACAGAGAGATTTGACCTCCAATTCTCCGTTCGACAGACAAGTCATTGACGTTTGTTGGATTGTCCCCTGAAAGTGGACTTTCCTCGGTAATTTCTGGCAGGTTGCGGACGGGAAGACTGTTGACGGTTTCCGGTGAAACGTTGGTTACCTTGGTTATAGGACCGATACTGACTGCTTCCTCCACGAAAAGTGGATGTAGTGCCCCGTCCTCGAGCACCCCGAAAGGGCTGCTTCTTAAATTGAAGGGTACCCAAGGCACGTGCAGTGTCCGTGTCCTTTTTTATGGATTGTAGCGCTTCATCAATATGCGCTCCAAATAATGACTCGCCGTCATATGGCATATCCAGGATTCTTGTCTGAACTTCCTGTCGAAACGAAGTTGAGCGTAGCCAACCTTGTCGACGTAGGACGGCCGCTCCAGCGAGTTGGCGAAAACCAGTGCAGGCCACATCCACTGCACAATCAAGGAGTTCCTCTGCAGTTCTTTCTCCTTCTTGCAGAATCTTCTGCGCTTCTGTCTTGGAAGCATCCGGGAGTAACGCCACATAGGCGGACATATCAGCCCAAGCCTGACTGTCATAACGACCTAAGATAGCCATAGCGTTAACTACTCGAACCGTTGTAGAGGACATGGAGGAAAATTTACGCCCAATTGCATCTAGGCGACGGCCCTCTCGGTCTGGAGGAGCGGTGATTGTAGACGCTGGATTCTTCGAACCTCTTTGAGCTGCCTGCGTAACGACAGAATCGGGCTTAGGTTGACCTGTAAGGCATGCTGGAGATCCCACCGGCGCCTTATATTTCTTTTCCAACCTCGGCAGTTGTGCTGGTAAAGAGTTAGGCGTCTTCATTAATTTGACCCCTTCAGTCCAGATGAAATCTATAATCGGGACTGTGTGTATCTGTTTTAATGGTTGGTTCTTGAAATCATATAGGAAGCAATCTTCCTCTCTGTGGGCTCGTGGTAATTTGAATCGTTGCGCCGCCATGTCCATTAATTGGTGGAAGCCTGCAATATCCACTGGAGGAGAATCCCCTGGCGGCACCTGAGAAGGGGATGGTGTCTGAGCACGATAGTCATCCCACTCCGCTAAATGTTCTTCACCATCCCCATCCACATCCACATCAGAAACTTCTCCATCCTCACGCTCTGGAGGATTCTCGTCATCATCATCCTCTGGATAAATTGTTGTGTGAACTCGAACTGATGTACTCCTGTGAACAGTAACAGGCGGCGCCGGGTGTGAAGGAGCCAGTGCCGGCTCCGTAACTGGGTTCAACACTGATGGGACAGCGGCAACCTGTGGAGATGGTGGGAATCGTCGATTGTAATCTTCCAACATACTTTGGAGGTTCGATATCATTGATATAGGCAACATCGCAGCTGGTACTTGAGGGTGAGTTGCTTGATGTTGGCCATACTGATCCTCTTCATCGTTACTGAAGTCTTGGCACTTTATGTTCAAGTCCGAAAGACTTTGAGCTTGGTCATCAGACTCTTGATCTGAATCAGTAGCAAACAAAGGAGATGGAGGATTAGCCATTTCTCCTTCTGTAAAAGTCCCGAACTGGATAGATTTGCTGGACTGTAGAGGCAATAAAGGCATTGAAGCAAATGAAGAGGCTGGCGTGGAAACTGTGTCCTGCGTACGCGTCGACGGCATGACATCAGTCGTCTTCTGTGAGGGCACTGGCTTGGATGTCGTCGCCGACGAGGAGACCGTCGACGGAGTAATCTTCATGGGCATCGTCGTCGTCGACGGAACCTTCAATTTCAAGGTCTTCGTCGACGGAGCCGTCGTCGACGGGGCGGTCGTCGACGGAGCGGTCGTCGACGGAGCGGTCGTCGACGGGACAGATGAACAGGCTCTCTCGTCGACGGGACAGACGTCGACGGTACGCTCGTCGTCGAGGGCGTAGACGAACCCAGAGTCTTCGATCCTTTCGTCGACGACGACCGGGTCGTCGACGAGTGAACTCTTAGTCGACGAAGATGAAATTGGAATTAAAGAAGAAACAGTCTTAGAACTGAGAACCACTCTCATCGACGACGAAGACGAAGCTGACGACGATCCAGAGGCCAGCGTCGTCGTGACTGCCGTCGTCGATTTTGATCCAGAGACAGCCATTCTCGTCGACGGAGCTGAAACTACCGTCGTCAACGGAAAATCAGTTTTCTTCACAGAAAAACTGGAATTTGAAGCAGAAGGAGCCTGAGAGCTATGTCTCGTGGGCCCAGACGTGGTAGGTAATGGTGAAGACACCGCAGGGGTTAAAGCGAGGGATAGTTTCCTCTTTTTAAGAAATGGGGAAGGCACCTCCTGCACACTACCACGCTTAGAAGCTGCTTTAGATCGGCCTGAAACAAGACTTTCAGCATCAGAAAGTATATTGTCTTTATCCTTCAGCCTTTGAAGCCAAACTAGTAAGCGGCCCTCTCTGTCCTTAAGAGTTTTCTCTGAGAATTTTCTACAGAGCTTACAGGTTCCCACTTCATGGTCAGGGTACAGGCAGTAAATACACTTACTGTGAGGGTCGTCATGAAATAATCTTAGCTTTCCACAGGATGAACAAGCTCTGAAGAGAGACTTCTTACTTGAAGACATTGTGGAGAAACTGGAAACACTTGAAGAGAAGAAAACTGAGCAGAGCTCAGGGAGACTCCCTTACACACGACGTGCGGTAGAAAATCTGAGGGCTTGAGCTCTGAGGAGAAGGTTCTAGAGGGCTGCTGGCGCCTGATTGGCTGCAGTTTGGACTAACATAATGACAAGGATAGGCTGCATTGGAACTGTTATATTCCCATGCATTCCTATGGAGAACTTTTTGGTTAGGTACCCTATGCTTCTTGTATGCATTTTTTTTGGGTTTTTCCTTATTATGTATATATATATTTATTATATATTATTATATATTTAGTATTTATTGCTATTTTATTTACTGTGGGACTCCCACTCAGACGACGGGGAATATTCAAGCATGTGAATCTATGAAAGACACCCCAATACTGGAGAACCTGTGTATCAGTGAAATCGGGGAAAAGCATAGGCAAATGTTTTCGACCAGCTTATCCATAGGGCATTCCCCTGGGATTGTTACCCTGGTTGCGAAGTATTGGCATTTTGAATTCTGGTATGTCGCAAATAGGTCTTTTTTTGGTGTCCCCCACTTCTTGAATAGCTTTTGCGTTTCCTGTGCTTTGAGCTCCCACTCGTGGGATGCTGATGTCTGTCTGCTGAGCCGGTCTGCCTTCACGTTGTCTTTTCCTGGTAGGTGTATAGCCAGGAGGTCTATTTCTTGTGGGATGGCCCATCTCCATATCTCCTTCACTAGGTTGGATAGTGCAACTGATTGTGTTCCTCCCTGTTTGTTGATGTACAACATTGTTGTTGTGTTGTCGATTTGTATCCACACTCTCTGCTTGTACAGGCTTTTAGGGCAAGGGACACGGTCTTTAGTTCCAGGTAGTTGATGTGCTTGATCGCATCTGTTGTAGTCCACAGACCCCGCACCTTGAGCTGGTTCATGTGTGCTCCCCATACCCTCTGGGATGAGTCAGTGGTGATGGTTACTGTTAGGTTTGGTGGTGTTAAAGGCTTGCACCTTGTTATGTTCTCCTTGCTCCACCACACTATGTCCTCCTGCACTGAGTTATAACGACTAGATCTTCCCAACTCCCTATAGCTTGTGACCATTGTTGTTGGAGCCATTCCTGGAATGGTATCATGTGGAGTCGTATATTGGGGACTAGGTGTATGCAGGACGCCATCATTCCCATGATCTTGCTCGCTGTCCTCACTGTCGAGCTCGCCCCTTCTGGTATTGACCTGTCTCCTTCAGCAGGGCAAGTGTTCTCTTGTCACTGGGGAACACGTTGCTCTGTATGGTGTTGACCTGTGTGCCTAGGAAGATCTTCGCTTGTTCTGGTTCCATCGAGGATTTCCCCCAGTGTATTGAGAATCCCAGTTCAATATGAATGTCAGCAGCCCTGCATGCCAAGAACAGATGCAAACTGGTAAGTAGCATATTCCGTTCGAGGCATGTGGGCTGCTGAATTCATATCTGTGCATAGAATATATAGCAGTGTCTCCCTTAGCGGTGGCTACCTGTGCCAGCTGCAGCAGTCTGAAAAAGTGTTTTTAGAACGGCCTGTCCTACAGCAGCTTCCTGTTTGGAATGTACATCTACACAATAGGGTTTTGTGAATGTATGTATGGTACACCATGTGGCTGCTCTACATATTTCCTAGGAAAGCCATGGATGCCCCTAGTTTGCGTGTAGAATGCGCTCTTGGGGGAACTGTTAAGGTGCGTTTTGCTTTTAGATAACCGATTTGAATGCACTTGACTATCCATCTGGCTCACCCAGATTTTGAGATGGGGTTGCCTTTGTGTTGTGGTGAAAAGGCAAAAAACAACTGTTTAGTTTTCCTAAAATCCTTAGTTCTATCAATGTAGTATAGAAGAGCTCTCTTGACATCTAGTGTATGTAGAGCCCTTTCAGGTACTGACTGTGGATTTGTGAAGAGCACTGGCAGTTCTATTGTTTGATTGATATGAAAATGGAATACCACTTTTGGCATAAATTTAGGGTTTGTTCTAAGGACTACCCTATTTGCATGTACGTGGATGAATGGTTCTTGAATAGTTAGGGCTTGCAGCTCGCGAACTCTTCTAAGCGAAGTAATCGCTACAAGTAAAGCCACCTTCCATGTTAGAAATTGTAATTCACATGAATGCAAAGTTTCAAAAGGTGGACCCATTAGTCTGGTTAAAATGATGTTTAGGTTCCAGACAGATGAAGGTGGGTGTTTTGGGGGGGATTATTCTTTTGAGTCCCTCCATGAATGCCTTAATTGCAGGCACTCTAAACAGCGATAGATGCTGCCTGTTCTGAAGATAAGCTGCAATGGCAGCTAAGTGTATTCTTATAGATGAATAAGCTAGAGTGCAACGATGGAGGTGCAAAAGATGGCAAATTATATTTTGCGTTGAAGCATCAAGTGGGTTGATGTCATTGTTATTACAGTAAATGACAAAACGCTTCCACTCTGCAGCGTAACATGCTCTTGTAGTAGGTTTTCTTGCCTCTTTGATAATGTTCATGCAGTCAGGAGGTAAGTTTAGGTACCCAAACTAAGACTTCAGGAGCCAGATCGCCAGGTTCAGTTGTTGCGGATCTGGGTGCTGTATGTCTCCATGGCTCTGAGTGAGAAGAGCGGGTGTTAGCCGCAGCCTTTGATGAGGCACCACGGAAAGTTCTAGAACGGTTGTGTACCATGGTTGCCTTGCCCATGTTGGAGCGACCAGGATTAGTGTCAGTGAATGCTGGCGTAGCTTGCGTGCCACTAGCAGTATTAACGGTGCTGGGGGAAAAGCGTACGCAAATTTGCCTGACCAGTTCATCCATATCGCATTGCCCTGTGACTGCGGATGTGGAAACCTGGCGGCAAAGTACTGGCATTTTGAGTTTTCCTTTGTGGCGAACAGGTCTATCTCTGGTTGCCCCCATCGTTGGAAGTATGGTTGTAGCACTGTGGGATGAATCTCCCACTCGTGTATCTGTTGGCTGTGTCTGCTGAGCAGATCCGCTATTTGGTTGTCTTTGCCTGGGAGGTGTTCCGCCATGAGCAAAATGTTTCTTTGAATTGCCCACTTCCACATCCTTTGGGCTAGATGTGATAGCTGTGGAGTGTGTGTTCCTCCCTGTTTCTGTATGTAGTACATTGCTGTCATGTTGTCCGTCCGGATCAACACAGCCTTGTTGCATAAATGTACTTTGAACGCTTTAATGGCCAGAAAAATTGCCATTAGCTCTAGCAAGTTGATGTGCATTTTCTTTTGTTGTGTGTTCTATAGGCCCTGCACTGTGTACTGAAGGACATGGGCTCCCTATCCTATTAGGGATGCGTCCGTCGTCAACCCTATCTGTGGTACAGGCTCTTGGAACAGTCGTCCCTTTCAAATGTTTTGTGGATTCCACCAATGCAGAGAGTTGTATGCACGACTGGTCACCAACACTAGGTCTTTCAATTGTCCTTGAGCCTGGTTCCACTACCGTGCCAAGCACTCTTGTAGCGGACGCATGTGTAGTTTTGCGTGAGGGACTATGAAGATGCACAAAGCCATCATGCCTATGAGTTGCATAAACACTCGGGCAGAGAGCGAGTGTTGGGGCTTGAATTTTTGGATCAGCAGTTGCATACTGTTGATTCTTGTAGCGTTTGGGTATGCTTTTGCTGCTAGAGTATCTATTGTTGCTCCCAGGTACTGTTGGACATGGGACGGCTGAAGATGAGATTTTGGGTAGTTCAGCGTGAAGCCTAGACTGTGCAGGAGGTGACTGGTGCGGGACATGTGGCTGGCACATTGCTGGGCCGACTTTGCTTGTATTAGCCAATCGTCTAGGTACGGATAGACGTGAATCTGTTGTCTCCGTAAATGTGCAGCTACTGTCGCTAGGCATTTTGTGAACACCCTTGGGTCTGTTACACCAAATGGAAGGACTTTGAATTGGTAATGTTGATTTTGTAACGTGAACCGTAGATACTGAGCAGGATGTAATGGTATATGGAAGTATGCATCTTTGAGGTCCAAAGTTGCGAGGAAGTCTCCTTGTTGCAGCAGTGGTAAGACTTGTTGTAGAGTGAGCATATGGAAATGCTCTGATAAGATGTATTGATTTAGGGGCCTGAGGTCCAATATGGGTCTGAGAGACCCGTCCTTTTTGGGGATGAGGAAGTATAGTGAGTATACCCCTGTACCTTGATGTTGTAATGGTACTGGTTCTATGGCCCCTTTTTGCAGCATGCTGATGACTTCTTGCTGCAATAAGTCTAGGTGTTCTGCAGATATAGGACGGTGTTTTGGTAGTATATTGGGTGGTGTGGAAGCTAGTTCTAGGCAATAGCCATTTTGGATAATTTGCCTCACCCACTTGTCTGTTGTGATGTTTTGCCAGACTGGTAGGAACTGCTGTAATCGTCCCCTGACAGGTGTTGTATGGTCTGGGGGTAGCACTAAGAAGTCACTATTTAGTGTTGGTAGAGGACCTGGTGGTATTATTTCCTCGTCCTCTGCCTTTGTTGTTATTGCCGCTGTATCCACCTCTATTGTTTTTATTGTAGGTGGTTTGCGTATTTGTTTTGTAAAGGGAGGTCTTCTGTGATGAGCTACCTCTTGCAGCCCCTCTATAATTGGAGCGACGAAAGTAGCCTCTATGTTGTTGGGATTGTAAGGCCCCCATCGACTTAGCTGTTTCATTGTCCTTTCATTTTGTCTAGGATTGCGTCTACAGCTGGACCAAACAAATAGTCAGGGTTTATTGGCTGATTAAATAAAGTAGACTGGACTTCGTTTTTAAAACCTGAGATGCGAAGCCAAGCATGTCTCCTGAGCATAACACTGGTGTTAATAGATCTGGCTGCCGTATCTGCCACGTCTAGGGCACATTTGATGGAGGCGTTAGTTATTAGCTTTCCCTCCTGTACTAGGTTTTTCAGCCTGTTCTTTGTAAGGTTCAGGTAAATGTTGGAGAAGTGTCTCTAGGGTGTCATAATGTGCCCTGTCGTACCCAACTAGCAGGGCTTGTGTATTAGATATTGTCCATATATTAGCTGCTTGAGCAGCTACCCTTTTCCCTGAGGTTTCCAAGATCTTAGATTCTTTGTCAGGAGGTGGGGCTTCTCCAGTGGTCTGTGAGTTTGCACGTTTACGTGCATTGGATACCACTAAGGAATCCAAAGGCAGTTGACCCTTAATATATGTGGGGTCTACTGGAGATAGCCTGTACTTTCTTTCAATTCTAGGGTTAAAGACCCGTGCCCTAGTTGTTTCTTTAAAAAGGTCACCTGCATGTTTAAGTACCCCTTTTAGCATAGGTAGCGTTTTGACAGATCTTTCTGATGTGGCAAAAGTGTCAAAGAGGAAATCCTCCTCAATGGGACCTGCATGCATTTCTACATTGTGATGGAGGGCTGCCCTATCTATAAGTGCATTAAAAGCAGCTGTATCCTCCGTAGGAGAAGGTTTAGCAGGGTATGCAGGTGTATCTGGAATGGGCTGAGAATCACCAGGATGTACTGGGTCTGCCCATGGTTGAGCTTGACTGTCTTGGTCAGGGTCCACTGTGTACTTGTATTCCCCATTCTCCTCACAAGCCACCTCTTCATCTGAGTGTGTGGGTGTATATGAGTAGGTGTTTGGTTTTATAGGCTCAAATAGAATAGGTGAAGTTGCACAGTTCCTTTTCTTTTTGAGTGGGATGACATAAGTCTCCTTTTTAGTTTCTGGTCTGACTTTTATTTTGTAGAGAGTGACCTGCCCAGAATTAGGGTCAATGTAAAGTTTTGACTGTTCTTCTGATGAGGGGTCTGGACATAAGATCTCCTGCTCAGTAGTTCTTGGTTGTTTGGCCAATGTCTTTGGTTTAGTTTGTTTAGGGTCGATACCGGTGTTTGGGTCGACTGCGTTATGTTTGATGAAATTGGTAGACCAAATTTGATCGGTCCGAGAGTTTTTGTTATTTGAACAGTCTTTTTAGGTTGTGCCTGTTTTCTTGGAGCCGATTTATCTATTGTTTCGACATTTTTTGTCGAGTCGATAGTCCTTTTGACTTTGCTGCATCTTTGGAACCAGTGTTTTTGGACCGATGCTTTGGTGTCTCGGCTCGATGTTTTTCTTCGGGTCGATGTTCTTTGGCTCGATCCGTTTGTGTTGCACAGCCATTGGTTTGTCGATTCTTTGCTTCGGTTCGACAACCTTCTTTGTTTCGAGTCACTTATTTGTGTTGTCGACTGTCGACGCCGATCTCTTCGGTTCAACTGCCTTTTGTTTCGGAGTGGATGTAGGTGCGCCGGTTTTCGGCTCGACGACCCTTGTGTTTGACTCCGATGGATCGACATAGTTTGGCCGAAGACCGCGATGTCGACGATTTTCTTTGGGATCGATTCTGCTGGATTGGCGTAGTTCGGTCCGAAGACTGTGTTGTCGATCAGTTTGTTTCGTTTTTGGTTCCATAACTTTTGCTTTCGATATCAACAGCTTTGGGTTACGTTGAACCGATGGCTCTTTTGTAGTATTCTTAGCCGAGCTGAGTCGCGGGGCTATAGAATGTGTTTCAAGATCTTGGCTAAGGCCTTCCGGCGATGCCTTGACCTGAGCCTGTGGAACCATAGAGGTGTAGGTTTGCTGCTTTGTACTCACGGTTGGTCCCGATGTAGTAGGCCCCGTTTCATCACTGGAGTCATCTTCCACGGCCCGATCCTTTGTTCGTCGTCTCCTACCTCAGCGATGTCTTCATCGTTGTCGTCATAGTAGTTGAAATCATGGTCCGAGTCTTGATCCAACTGTTGATCCGAATCTTCGGCCTCGATGAGATCTTGTTCATCGTCGAAGATATTTTCGGGTTCCGGCGCTGGTTTCTGCATGATTTGCCTTGCAGCCCGTCGAACCCGAAGTGTCTTTTTTGATCGAAATGGTGCACAGGCTTGGCAGTCTGTTTCATTATGTACCGGAGATAAACACTTGTTACATACAGGGTGTTTATCTATATGTGGGTATTTTGAATTACAGAGAGGGCATCTTTTGAATGGACTTCGTTCCATCGACGACCGATCTTTGCGCCGAAAAGGCCTACGGCCCGATTGGACGTCCTGAGTTGGATAAAGTGTATATTAGGATGTCGGCACCGATCGAAACAATACCGACGATTCCGAAGGCCTTTTGGCCTTTAAGAAAAGTAATTTTCGATTCCGAACTTAGAGTAAGGAAAGTACATCCGAACCCAATGGCGGAAAAAAACAATCTGAGGATGGAGAGGATGCCCATGCGCACTGTAGTCCAGGGGAGGAGCCGCCTATCTCGTGATACTTCGAAGACTCTTCCAGGACAACAATATGCAATCATCCGGACCCAACACTAGGCGGCGATCTATGCACAGATATGAATTCAGCAGCCCACATGCCTCGAACATTTGGTTCCCAGTATTGGTAACTTTCATAGAATCCCATGCTTTGTATCAATCCCCCGTCGTCGGAATGGGAGCCTCAGTAAATAAAAAAATACCATAGCAGTAAGTACAAAAGAGAAAACCAGGCCTAGGCCTCATCTCATTTTGTAGCTTGTCCACCTCTTTTTGTAAAAGAGACCAAAAATTCTGCAACAACCAAATCAGAACAGCCTCACCCCCTTAGAACCCTCCTGAGAGAGCCTCAGATTTTTCGTAGCCGTTGTGTAACAGCAACGATCTCAGTAAAAGAGGCTGAGCTTTCCCAGGGGACGAGGGTGGGCACATGGGAATCTATGAAAGTTACCAATACTGGCGAACCAAAGTTACAGGTAAGTAACTTGTTTTCTTGCCCCAGTATTGGAACTTTCATAGATTCCCATGCTTTGTATCAGAGTAGCTAGCAGTAAGTCATGAAAGCACATTTTGTTATATGAACATCCTTACATGTCAACATAGATCTCCTCAGCGGAAACAAATTATAAACACGTTACCACAGAGAAGAATATATATAAAAATCGATACAAAATGTGCAATACAGGAAGGAGGGATTGTAGGGAAAGCTCACCTCATTGAAAAAGAACTCTCAGGACTGTTTGACCCACCGCTGCATCTTTTTTCATGGAAGAATCCAAACAGTAGTGCTTCGTGAAGGTGTGGATACTGCTCCACATAGCTGCTCTATAGATGTCCTTCATAGGTACTCCTGAGAATAGAGCCACTGATGAAGCAACAGATCTCGTTGCATGAGCACTCTTCTTTCAAGCAGTTTGCCCGCTTCCTGATGACAATACTGGATCATATTAGAGATCCAACGTGAAATACTGTGCTTTGAAAGCGGAAATATCTTCCGCTGGGCTCTACAAGAGACAAAAAGTTAAGACTTTCTGAATGGTTTTATTCGTTCCAGATAAAATTTCAGACATCTCTGAACATGTAAAGAATGCTGGTGTAGTAGGTCGTGGGAAAATAAAAAAGACTTAAAAATCACAGGCTCATTTAAATGGAATTCGGATGGGACCTTCGGGATGAATTTTGGATTTGTCCTTAGAATCAGAGCATTGTTCTTGAACTGAAGAAAGGGTTCCACAATAGTTAGCGCCTGAAGCTCACTAATCCTCTTGGCTGATGTTAAGGCTAATAGGAGAGCCAGCTTCCTTGACACAAATTTTAGATTTGTTCTGTGAATGGGCTCAAACGGAGCTCTCATCAGATGAGCCAAAACCAGATTAAGCTGCCAGACTGGTGGAGGAGGCCGGACTGGAGGAAACACCCTTAACAAACCCTTCAGGAACTGTTTAATAATCCTATCGGACCAGAGTGAAGGGCCTGAAGACGTCCGCCTGAACCTAGAGATGGCTGCTAGATGTACCTTGACATAAGAATGAGCTAAACCGGACTTTGCCAGAGAAAGAATATATGGTAAAAGCTGATGCGGAGCTGAATTGTATGGATGAATATTCTGCCTCTGACACCAGAGACAGAATCTCTTCCATTTCACCCGATAAGGTTTATTCGTACTTGGAGCTCGGGCCTGAGACAGAATATCTCTACACTCTTCTGAGAGATTCAAATCTTGGAATTCTCTGTACTCAGGAGCCACGCTGTCAATTGGAGTGAGCTCGGATCTGGATGGAGCACCTGACCCTGAAACATCGTCAACAGACGGAATCGGCTGCAGGTGAATCGGTTGGTCTTGAGAAAGCAGGAGGAATTCCGTGTACCAGAACTGACGGGGCCACGCTGGTGCAATCAAAATCATTTTGCAAGGTTCTGCTTTGAATTTCCTGAACAGCCTCGTGATCAATGGAATTGGAGGAAAGGAGTAGACAAATGCGCCGTACCAAGCTATCAAAAGCGCATTCCCCAAGGACCCCCGCTGGTGATCCCTGCTTGCGTTTAACCGGCATTTGGTGTTCTCCGGGGTTGCAAATAGGTCTATAGTTGGGGTGCCCCAAACTGAAAAGATCTCCTCGAGAATGGTCTGGTCCAATTCCCACTCGTGACTGATTGATCTTTGGCGACTCAACACATCTGCTGTTGAATTGAGCGAGCCTGCGAGTTGTTCTGCCATAAGAATAATGTTGTGGAGAATCGACCAGTTGCAAATTTCCTGAGCTTCTTTTAAAAGAGCCCGGGATCTTGTCCCGCCCAGTTTGTTTATATAGTGCATGGCCGTTGTGTTGTCCGTGCGCACCAGCACTGTGTGATCCTGAATCCTTAGAAGAAAAGCCTGCAGGGCTAAGCGAATAGCTCAGAGTTCCAATAAATTGATGTGGAACTTGCGTTGATCTGGATCCCAGTGGCCGCTCACCTTCAACTCCTGAAGTACTGCCTTCTAGTGAAGCGTCCGTGGTTAAAACCATGGGTGATGGGGGGGGGGGGGGGGGGGGGGGGGGGGGGCCGGAAGGTTTAGCCTTCTGAGATGCTGTCTTTTACCAACCACCAGCTGCTTGCTCTTCTCATTGCTGAGGTCACCGTGATTTTGTCGTCGAACGAGCCTTCCGCCTGGTGCCATTGCTTGTCCAGTTGCTCTTGTAACGGACGCGTTCAAAGCCTGCAGTGCGGAATCAATGGTATGCAGGAGGATATCGATCCAAGCAGGGACTTGTAGAGATGGACCGACAGACTTCCTCTTTTGCAAGAGACGAGTTGACAGAATAAGTTTGCTCTGACGTTCCTACGATGGAAAGGAGATTTGTGTCCAGAATAGCACCTAGAAATGTTGCCGACCTGAATGGAAGAAGGATCGATTTCTCCTTGTGGAGTTGCAGGCCCAGCTGGTTGAATAGTTGAATGCAGCTTGTGACCGCTCTGGAAGCTGCCTGGAAAGATGGAGCTTTTATCAGCCAATCGTCTTGGTAGGGAAAAACCTCTAGAGATTATCTTCTCAGAAACGCAGCCACCGGTGCCAGTACCTTCGTAAATACTCTTGGTGTGGACTTGAGACCAAACGGAAGCACTTTGACCTGAAAATGGCTCTTGCCTACTGTGAAGCGTAGGTATTGCCTGTGAGATGGGTGGATCGGCACATGGAAGTATGCATCTTCTAAATCCAGTGTTGCCATGTAGTCTCCTGGATTCAGTAGACGTAGAATATCCTGAAGGGTGACCATCCTGAATGATAGTTTTATGATAGGTGTTGAGCTCCCTTAGATTTAATATTGGACGCCATTTTTCCTTTGTCTTTCGAACCAGGAAGAACCTGGAATAAAAACCTTTCCCCCTCTGGGAGTAAGGTACAGGTTCTATTGCCCCCTTGATGAAAAGTTGGTGGGCTTCGAGATGTAGAAGTTTTAGATGTTTCGATTCGTTGGCGCCTGGAGCTCTGGATGGAGGAAGTTGTTGAAACTACAAAGTGTGACCACTCCGAATGATATTCAGAACCCACTGGTCTGATGTAATGACCTTCCAGCTGCGTAGACAATGAGAAATCCTGCCCCCCACTGATGTTATCGGAGAGGTAGGAACAGTAGAAAGAGCCATGAAGCCGCTATTGTCGTTTAGAATTGTCTCTCCCTTGAAGCCCTTGACGCCCTCTTGGTGGCTGACGAGAAAAAGACGCCGATTGACCTTAGCGCTGTGAGTATTGCAGCTTGTAAGATTGAGATGACTGGGAGGACGAAGAGTAACGTTGTTGATGGCCACCTCTGTACGAGGAAAAACCTCTCCCTCTCGCACCTTTGAAAGGAACTTTGCGGTAATTTAATGACCCCAAGGACCTTGCTGTGTGTCCGTGTCCTTCTTGATGCCTTGAAGGACATCATCTACATGCTTTCCAAAAAGCATCTCTCCGTCGTAAGGTAAGTCCAAGATCCTATTTTGCACCTTCTTGGCGAAACCAGGTTTCCCTTAGCCAGCCCTGGCACGTCAAAACTGCTGAACCCGCCAATGCACGGAAAGCTGTTGTTGCTATGTCCATGGCACAATCTATCACCTCTGAAGAGGAACGCTCCCCTTCCATCATGGTCTTCCTGGCTTCATCTTTCACTGCATCCGGAAGTTGGTCTACAAACTGAGATAAATCACACCACATCTGGCGATCATATCTGCCCAAGATAGCAAGAGCATTAGCAGCTCGAACCAGGAGGCTGGCCATAGACGAGAACCTTTTCCCCACATTGTCCAGATGCCTCCCTTCCTTGTCTGGCGGTGTTGTTAGTGGTATCGAAGGATTCTTGGACTTGCTTTGCACCGCTTGGGAAACGACTGAGTCCGGCTTTGGTTGACCTGTCAGACAAGCAGGACTGCCGTCCGGTGCTTTATGTTTCTTCTCCAACCGGGGAAGAACAGGGATAACGGTCGCAGGATTCTCCATCACTTTAGTGCCTTCCGACCATACATTATTGGAATTGAACGAACGGACTTTCTGTAAGGTTCCTTGAAGTCGTAAAGGATACAACAGTCTGATTGCACAGTCGTAATTGGAAGGCCAAATCTCTTGGAAGCCCTCTCCATAAGATTATGGAAACCCAGTTGACATCATCGTCCCAATTTCTATCCTGGTCATTTGAAGGATCAACCTGAAGGTCACCATCAGATGAGACATCATCGTCTTGAACGGTCACAACCTCCTGATAGCTCTCTCTGGGTTCCGGTCCCGAAACGCGTGTAACCAGAGGAGTCACTGCCACTGCAGGAGTAGTAGGAATGGATGGAGAAGGACGCTCCTGCCGTTCCGCAGTTTGCAACTGAAACTTCTTCTTGTAGTCTTGTAACATCAATTGCAAGTCTATTATAAGAGAGGACGGCATTGCTACCATATCCTGCCTTCATTCTTGTGGAGGCCTTTCTTGCTAAACAAACTGGCGCTCCTCAGTATAGCACTCATCAGAGTCCGAATCTTGATATTTCACCTGTAGTTGGGATGGGCTACAAGCGTCTCCATAAGGACCATCCTCATCTTCATTAGACTCCTCATCCAGAAGCAAAGTGGGAGGTAAAGGCGTTACCTGCCGAGGAGATGTCATTTCTGGGGTAATTTGCTGCAGTCTAATAGATATGCGGACCTTAATTCATCGACGACATAGTCGACGGACTCGTCGTCAACAGTAAAGTCGGTGGAATAGTCGTCGATGGGACCGTCGACGGAGAGATGACTTTCGTCGACGTAGGGTTGGTCGTCGACGGTGGATTGATCGTCGACTGAGTTGTCGACGAGCTCGTCGTCAAAATCATCATGGCCGCCATCGACGTTGTCCTCGTCGCAGCTGTCGACACTACCTTCGCCGTCATTACAGTCGACGTTGAAGATGTAAGCACCATAGTCGACGAACAGGAAACAGGTAATTTAAACGTCGACGAAGATATCACTGCTGCCGTCGACAAAGCTGCCGTCGATGGGCACGTCGATGAAGCTGTACCTGAACTTAAGTACTTTCTGGAAACAGTTGTCGGCGAACCAGCTGTTTCCGTCGTCGAACGTGGTTTTTTGTCAGATCTTCCGTCCTGAGGGACAGCAGAAGGTTTCTTACCTCCCTTCTCCTTTTCAGATGATGGAGAAGTTACAGATAAACTTTTCTTCACCTTCTTAGTGTCTCCTCAGTCTGTCCCAGCCTCTCCTTTACACCTCAGTGAGAAGATTTTATGGGACTAGCCCTTTCAGAGGTATTTTGCAAGGCTTTCACAGGGGGGCTCCATGGATGGTGAAGGGGATGACCTACCCCTCTTCCTGGATCTTCTGGAGGACACAGCTGAGGAGGAATCCTCACTGTCAGATGACACAACCTCTTTACATGACTTCATCTTTTAGAGCCAAGTCAGCAAGCGGCCTTCCCTGTCTCTCAAGGTCTTTCTAGAAAATGTCCTGCAGATCTTACACTCTGTGGCCTTGTGGTCCGGGTACAAGCAGTAGATAAGAGTCCTTATGCTTGTCCTCCACAAACAGCCTCTTCTTAGAACAAGTAGCACAAGCTCTAAATAAAGCCTTCTTCTCCTTGTCAGACATATTAAAGTTGAAGAAATGGAAAAGATTCTAATCTGAAGAGAAATCTGAGCAGAAAAATCTACGGCTCTGAGGCTCTCAGGAGGGTTCTAAGGGGTGAGGCTGTTCTGATTGGTTGTTGCAGAATTTTTGGTCTCTTTTACAAAAAGAGGTGGACAAGCTACAAAAAGATGAGGCCTAGTTTTCTCTTTTGTACTTACTGCTATGGTATTTTTTATTTACAGAGGCTCCCATTCCGACGACGGGGGAATGATTCAAAGCATGGGAATCTATGAAAGTTCCAATACTGGGGTAACTAGAAATATTCTTTATAAAAAATACGAAATACTGAAACGTAATTACTTACCTGTTTTGAGAGGAGACCCCAGTGCTGGCCCCAGGAGACCAGTACTGGATTACAAAAGTAACAAGATCGTACTTTACCTGCAACCTGAATTTTCTCCCATTGGATAACATTGCCAGATTTTTGGCGAAAAGTTTTTAAGTGTGAACTTTTAAAATAGCTTTTTATTCCTGAAAAATCACTACAATACCTAAACGTTTTTGCTAAACTGGTTTCAGCTTAAACCCCAGGACTGAACCTAGGAGCCAGTCCTGCAATTACCAAAGTAATCTACCAAGTAATCACCTGTGTTTATATAAGGAATCCATTGAGCTCAATGCTAAATTGTGTGTAGAATTGTGTTGCCTACTGCAACCCCTGTACCTATTGTCTTTCCAAAGTTTATTGCCTTTCTGCAAAGTACTCATCTGAGGCCTCTCATATTGATAGCAGTATATTTTGGATGCCTGTTGGTTCTAGAAATAAAATAACTATATATTTTGATGTAAAAACTATTGGCCTGGAGTTCAGTCCTTGAGTGTGAAACCTTTTGCTGACTGAGTGTGTACAACAAATGCTTTACACGGTCCTTTGGTACTGTCTTACTGCTCGACCAAGCTACCACTTGAGAGTAAGGTCAAACCTGGGTTTAACCTGTTATTCCTCTGGGGTTTGTGGACTCTATACACACACTATACCTTATTCTGGTCCAGTATATATAGAGCCACTTCATCACAGGGTGGGCATGTTTGGTGGAGCGGAGTCACTTAGAGGTGGTTTGCTGGCCCCCTCTTCTGGATTGTCCTCGTCCATTCGCCCTCCCGCGAAAGGAGTGGCCCCTAGGCTGGTATTGCCAGGTTTGTTGTTGCTGGCCCTGCTGAGTTTGGTTGTTGCCCTGGTAGTTCTGCTGGAATGTCTGATGTGACGTTCCCGGCTGGTTTCCCCCCCCCTTCCATTTGGTCTCCGCGTCTGGGTACCCCTTCTCATTCCTCTGAATTGCAACGCCCCCATGGACCTTGCAGTTTCAATTTTTTCTTGTGTTGCGTCAGTTTCTCATCCACTGGCGCCCGAACAGAGTTTCTCAATTGAAGGGTGTGTTCCGAATATTATTGTGGACTTCCCGCTTGAAACCGGAGATCCTCAGCCATGCATGCCTTCTTTCTATGACCCCAATCATCATGAACCTGCTGGATGTGTCTGCCGCACCAAGGGCTGATTTTGCTATGTTCTTGCCTTCCTCCACCAGGTGTGTTGCTCTCTGTTGGTATTGCTCAGGGAGGTGTTTGAATAGCTGTCCGACCTCCTACCAATGCTGGTACGTATGCCTGTTGAGTAGGGCGTTCGAGTTGGCAAAGCGCCAGTTGACTGCTGCATTCCTCTCTATTTTCCTTCCATAGAGGTCTATCCTCTAACTTGCCTTGTCTGGAGGTGGGCCTGAGTTTGTGTGAACGTTGGCCCTCCTTCTGGCTGTTGCTGCAATGATTGAGTCAGCTGTGACAGATCCCTGGATGTATGGTGGATACTTAGAGGAATGTTTGTACTTCTTCTCTGTCCTAGGTGTGACAGACCTGCAGCTTGATGGTTCCTTGAATGCTTCCCTTCCCTGGTCCAGGACACTTGGGAGCATGGGGAGGAATTGACTCCTAGTTTGAGTGGGGAGCAGGGTCTCTAAGAGGAAGCAGGCTTTTGGTTTCTCTTCCTCCAGTTTAACCCCATATGCTGCTGCCGCATTATTGATGACCATATTGTAGATGCCAATGTCATCTGGTGGCGAAGGCCTCGAAGGGTACGTTTCCACGGCCTTCCGGGCTTTCGGCGTCAAGGTCCTGCCAATCCAGGTCATGCAGACCCCAAACTTGTTTGCTGGTCTTCCTCGCCTTCTCCCTCGTAAAAGTATAGGCTCTCTTCCTCTTGGTGTTCCTGGGGCTCCGGAGTTTTCTGCAAACTCCTCTTCGGCCTCAACGGGATGATAAACCTTTTCATCCGTTCGTCGAATTCCCTTTTCCTTTGCAGGATGTTGTAATTTTGGCCTCGACCCTTCTCTTCTTCCTCTCCATCTCGGCGACCTGTTCGGCGTCGAGGGTTTCGGACGATCTCTTCGATGTCGAAGTTGCCTTCAGGTCCTTTTCCTTCGGCATCGAGCGCGCCTTTTCGGGGATATGTTTCGACAACCTAGGTTGGTCTTGTGTTTTCGCCGACTGGGTGTCATTTTCGAAGGATCCGCTGGGCTGTTTGTCCCTGGATGCAGCTGTGTACGTCAAATGTTTTGGCGCCAGTGCTCCTTTCGCAGACTTCGACTCTGTTTTTCGAGAGTCTGTAGGGGTCGACGTCTCTTACCTCCTTTGTTATTTTCGAATCGGTCTCTACGACCGTGTAGTCATCTGGTCCCTCGGCAAGGTTGTCCTCTTCCCCACTGGAGAGGCCCAAGTCCTGGAGCGACTGAGGTGGACCTTGGCCTTGCATGTTGTAGTTGGCTCTACTCTGTCTCTCTTAACCTGAGCGTCTTTGGGGTAAAAACGGAGCAGGCGTTGCAATCCTTGCTCTTGTGGTTGAACAGCAGGCAGAGGTTGCAAACCGGATGCAGGTCCTTCTGCGTGCATATGTGGTGGAAATTGCAGCAGAATTGAAGGTGTTTTATCCATTCCTCCGTTCAGGGGGCCCCCTGTGTAAGCATTCTCCTTTGGACGTCGAAGTTTGATGTTCTCCTTCTCCATCCCGGTTCAGTGGTCTTGCTTTCGAGATGTATTCTCCAATTTGTTTCGGGGGTCTTCTGTCTTTTCTTCTTCTTTTCTCCAAAAACTCTGGAACCTCTCGGTGACGCTCTAGACCCAACGGCGGAAAAAGTCATCTGAAGATGGCACCCAAGGGTGGGAGCTTCCGCAGGAAGCGAGCAGACGTCACAAGAAGGACACCAAAAGGTGGGACGTTGACGCCCACCTGGGCTACACAAAAAAAAGAAAGAAGACTATGGTTCCGGACCCAATCACTAGACTGCGGAATAAAGCACAGCATAGTGAATCCATAAAGATTCACGCTGCAAAACGTCCTTTTACTCTGACATATCACTGGACAGGAGTGCCACATAAGGTGAAGCAAATCCCATTCAAATAACACAGCTGTTAAACAATCCCCACCCAATTACAGAATACTGGAAAAACACACGTATTTTTAAACCAACTAGAAAACACAGTTTTGCTCTGGGTACCTACTTCTGCGTTTCTTCCGGTGTTAGATTTTTCCTCATTTCCCTGGAGAGATGGTAAAGTCGGTGAAGCGTGGAGGCATGAAAAAGTGCGTTACCAGATTTCCAGAAAACAGTTGAAACTTTGTTGTAGTAATTTGCCATCAGCTGGGGCTTTGGGGGCTTTTTAGACAAGGAGAAAAGCCCATGAATGTCTTCCACCGCCTTGAAAGCTTCCTGAAAGCAAGCAAACCACAGAATTGTATGGGCTATTCAGAATATAATACACAAGACAGAGCCGACCCTGGATTTTTGCACACACAAGAAAATACATCTTATGAAACCCATTTTTGGTACAATGCTATCCCATACGTCATTACACTCAAGAGGACAAAATATTTAGTTTTTTTGGTAAAAATTGGCAGACCAACCTGTATCTTTTTCTGCCTAAAAGCAAGTACTGCTTTGGCACTTCGACCGATCCATTCGCTTGAAAAATCACTACGTACTCTCTGCTTATTACAACAGTAAATTGTGTGGCACAATGAACAACTATCGCTTAAATGCTCTTTACATTAATCTCCCACAATGGTTCCTCTCAAAGCTGCACAAATTCTACCCCAAAATCACTGCAACCATTTCGGAGCTCTTCAGTATATAGCTCCTTAAACAGTACAGAGTTATGTCACAATTGAACTGCTATTTTATTGTCAAGCAGAATACATGCACATCATTTCAAATGTAAACTTCATTACCCAATATCTGCAACTTTACTGTATTTTGTTTTTTAAATGAGAATGAACGTTCTCTATTCAAATACTAAAAATAATGCATAGCTTGAAATATTCACTCTGATCAGAGATCATAATCTGGACATCACTGGTGATTTTTAGACATTTCTCTTTATTATACAAAGCAAAGAAGAATCCTTTATCAAATCCCACAAAGCTATAACAAACTGCAAGCAAGAGCATTTTGCTCTTGCTTGCTCAAAGCAGAGTACAATTACTCTGACAGAGAGGGAGCTGCAAGTTAGCAGCTTCCTCTTTGTCCAAGCAATGCAGACTCCTGCAGGAGGATGGGAGCCGGCGGGGACCTCGGGGGCCTTGAGGTGCGCCCTCCCCCTCCCCACACCCACAGTCACCAGAATTGCTAAGTGGGTGCCCTGGGTGGGACGAGGCCCCAGGGGACAGGGTCCCCGGGGTAAAAATTGGCTCAGCAGGCGACCACGCAGCCCCCCCTCCCATAAAAAAAGTCTTTTTTTTTCTAAACGTCGAGCAAATACCCGGAGGCCCGGCCCCCTTTTCTCAACCACTCTGCAAACGTGCCTCCTGATGCGATACTGGTTGGGGATGAAGTCCTATTGGAAGCCCTCCTGTTACCGCCAGTAAGTCCCTGTAGGAAGGTAGGATCCTTCTAGCATGGTTAACCTCACTTTTTGCTTGGGGTCAGTATGTTTTTGAACTAGTCTGACTTACCTTATTGCAATTGAAGTACTGTTGTGTATTATGCTGATATCTCCAGGTAGGAGATATCAGGTAGGAGATATACCAACATCCTAGTGGGTATTGTGTAATAGATAGACGTATTTTCATATAATAACTTTTTTTCATTTAACCTACACTACATGATCAAACTGGTAAAACAAGCTTAACACTCCTTCAAGATCAGCCTGAAGACTGCGCTCTACAGCTACCACTTTGAGAGCTTTCAATGGTTCTCAAAGACCACTGAAATCACAATAAGGGTTGCCTGGATTAGTGCAAGGTGCATCACTTAAATAAGTATGCACTGTATACCAAGCCAACCTCCTAAAATTCTTTATAGCGGAATTCCCGAGAGCTTGTCGGAGGCCCGACCCCCTTTCTCCATCCCTCTGCAAACACGACCACCCGTTAAACAAAACACAGAAATTCACTTAAAAAACAAAAGGTTACAGTTACATTATACTTAAGTTTTATATTTCCCTCGTACAAAACCAGTTAAATTCAGCAGTTCTAGTTACCTGAGCCAACTATAACTTATGCCCCTGCACGGCACTGCTTATGATCTCACATATTACATTTATTTATTTATTTTCAGAGTTTTATATAGCGCGAACAAGATCTTTGCAGATATCAGAGCGCTTTACATAGACGGGTACATGAGGGAACAAAGTCAAATAGGTAGGTCGATAGTTCACAGAGTACAGAAGGGAACATAAGGGAAAGTCAAATAAGTAAATCAGTAGATCATACAATACAAATAATACAATTGGGTGGCTGCAAAGCAATCAAGTGGGTGATAAGACAGCTCGTACAAATAGATAAGGGGTCAAGCAAGTAATACAGATCATCGCAGGGTGTTGATAGGGTTCGAGATAGTAGTACAGGTGAATTTAGCCATGAGGATAGCTTTTACTTCTTTTTTGAAGAGTGTAGTGGAAGAGATAAGCCTGGTTTCGGGAGGGAGTGAGTTCCAAATCCTAGGCGCCATTCCTGAGAAAGAGCGCTTGTATGTTTTCTCCTTCCGGAATCTTCGAGGTTTCAGCAGAAGATTGTTTGCGCCTCTCGTGTTTCTGATTCCCCCAGAGATTGTCAATTTCTGAGCAAGGTAGCCGGGTGAGTTTAGGTGTACAGCCTTGTGTGTCATACAGGCTATTTTCAGATGTATTCTGGCTTCAAACGGCAACCAATTCAGGGATTTCAAGTCAGGGGTGATGTGGGAGTGCTTTTTTGACCCCGTGATGAGTCTCGCTGCAGCATTTAGTGATGCTTTTAGTGGTGCGGTTGTAGTTAGTGGGAGTCCGCAGAGGGAGGTGATGCCGTATTCAATTCGTGGGATGACTAGTGCTTGCACCGCTGTTTGGAAGTCTTTGGCTGGGAGGTAGGGTTTAAGTTTCCTCAGAGTATTGATCTGGAAGTTCGCTCCCTTTGTAGCTTTGCTGACATGTTGCTGCATGTTGAGATTGGTGTCGAGTGTTATGCCTAAAGATTTTGCTGAATCCACGATGGTGGGTTGGACATTGAGTGCGGTAAGGAGTTTAAGCCAATGTTGAGTGGTGGATATCTTCGCTGGAGGTGCGATCAGAAGGAATCACTTGCGACATGGCCAGTGAAATCACTGATGATGTCATCAAATAAGTGTGTTTAAGAGTTTATGGGTGTCCCTGTAATCTATGTTTTTTTTTCAGGGAACAAGATATATATCGATAGATATCTACATAGAGAGAGAAAGCGCAATATTCAGCTGTATGAACGCAACTATAAAACAAGTGTTGGCATAGCCAATAGGTCTCGCTTTTGGGACCTTATAAGTATTTAGTTATGCAGCACACTATCCTTAGTGCAACAACAACTGTTGCATGGCTAAACACATCAGATCCCAAAGGCGATACCTATTGGCTATGCCAATGCTGGTTTTATTTGTGTTCTGCTCACCTTGTTCCCTGCAGTAAGATTCTCAGCATGCAGTACCCTGAAAGGCACCTCAGTCCCAGCATGAAAAAAAATTGCTTTAAGACGACAATTTTGCACTTTATAAAGCAAATCTATTTATAAAGCAAACTGCATTTCTGATGGTGTAGGACTGTGTTCCAAACAGTGCCACAAGTCGCTTCGGTGCACAGCTGTAGCTCATACATTTCAGAGCTCTGCCCTGTACAGATGTATGTTATGTGCAGTCCGGTGCCCCGTGCTGTGCAGAGCTAGGTTCTGAACAGTAACACACGTCCTCATGTAGAGCAGAAATAAGTTTTGTCTCGTCTACAACGCAGACGTTTATGCTGAACTATGTCTTGGTCAATGAAGGGCACAGCTCTGCACAGAATGCGGTCATCTGCAGCACAAACTGAGTGTCTGCATGCTTGCCACTTGCCAGACGCTAACTAAATCCAGGCTGCGAGAACAGAACTAAACATGGTCCACGTGCCTAGAGTAAGGGCACCAGAGGCTTCCGGCATTACCCTTGGCACGGTGACCTGCCACCAGCCTTGGGCATATAGCAGCCATGTCGACAGTGACAGCCACCACGCCCTGCTGGCTCTCTCTCCCCCATTGTTGAAAAGGGCCACATGAAAGTCCTGCTTTTGACCAAGAGATGCAGATGCCATTCAAGCACCGCAAAGTCCTCCACTAAACCAGCAGTTACAATTTTTAGGGCCTGGACCAGTTATTAGGGTGTGTTCAAAGAAACCAGAATTCATATTGCTTTTAAATGTGTGTTCCTTACCTTGTTCCCTGCAGTAGGATTCCCAACAAGGGGTACTCTGAAGGGCATTTTAGTCACTGTGCGGCAACGTAGCCTTATCAAGGCAATTTTGCACCTTATAAAGTAAAACTATATTTATTACGCCAACTGCATTGCTGATGGTGTAGAACTATACCCCAAACAGTGCAGATACAATTTTTAGGGCCTGGACCCGTTATTAGGGTGTGTTCAAAGAAACCAGAATTCATATTGCTTTTAAATGTGTGTTCTCCTTACCTTGTTCCCTGCAGTAGGATTCCCAACATGGGGTACTCTGAAGGGCATTTTAGTCACTGTGCGGCAATGTAGCCTTATCAAGGCAATTTTGCACCTTATAAAGCAAATCTATATTTATTACGCCAACTGCATTGCTGATGGTGTAGAACTATACCCCAAACAGTGCAGAATATTTATTCAGTGCACAGCTGTAGCCCATACATTTAAGAGCTCTACTCTATACAGATGTGTGTTTTCTGCAGTCCCATGTCTCTGTTTGGCAGAGCTATGCCCTTAACAGTAAAGTACGTCCTTATGCAGGGCAGAAATATTTCTAGTCTTCGCTATAGCATGGATGTTTACGCTGAACTATGTCTTGTGCAATGAAGGGCTCTGCTCTGCACAGAATGCGGTCATATGTGCAGCACAAAACTGCCATGTAGTGTTGAACCATGTCCCATACGGAGCAGAACAAGGTCTTCCGGAGTGAAAATAGAATCAAAACTTTTCCTGAACAGTGTTCAAGTAAGTACAGTGCAGATATATGTCACTTACTATAGAGATCTATATATTGAACAGCGCAGAGCGTCTTGCACAATGCAGAACTGTGCTCTGTAGTGCTGAACTACACCTATCTAGTGCCAAACTATACACAATTATGTGCAAAGCTATGTCCGGTAATGGGCTGCGCAGTGCTGATGATAAAATGCAGGTAACAACAAGCATTGGCGGCGCGGACATAAAAGTAACGGGCTGCACAGCCGTTGAAGTGGACGTGTTCTGTGGTGTGGAAGAAGCGGAGAGAGGAAAGGCAGATGGCGGCGCCGCAAAAGGGAAAGTAATCGCGGCAGTAAGAGTGCCCGCGAGATGGCGCTGGTGCTCGTAAGCGTGCTCGTAAGCGCGCGCGTAACCGCTCGATGGAGGCCGGAGAAAGCCTTTGGTAGCACTTTAAAAAGCCAGTTATTAAATGTCTAGCGAGACCTAAACAGATGGAAAATACTTGGAATTTTTGTTAACAGAGAACATGACACGCACAAGTTAGGAAAATATTTTGGAAACTAAACAGGAATCAGTCTTTCCACCAGGTCTGAATTAGATTTAATTACAAAGTTTGTGTTTCCGGTTGTCAAAAAACACTTGGTTCAGTTTCTCAAACACCACTATGACATCTCCAAAATGGCTGAATACAGTAATCAAAAGCTGAAAGGTGACAATGCAACTTTTGCTAAGTGAAAAGCAATATGTGGAACCATTTTGTGCATCACTTCTAGTCATCTTTCATCCATCAAACTATTGTTAAAATATGCCAATTATACAGCAGGTAAGTGTAGGAAGCTGGCTCTTTATGTCATTTATCAATAATTTGATATACGGTGTTAAGAGTCTAGGGCTTCCCTTACTAGTGGACAGGGCTTGCTGTGCAATCCCAAAGTGCTCTATTAGGAGGTAGTGTCGTCGAGCAGCCTTAGCTTAACACAGGAGTGTAAGACATTTGCATACACAAAATGATTAATAAATAACATGACTCAAGAAGGAGATCCACACCAATTTATACAAACAGCAAGCATATTTATATATCTAGGCAACAGAGAAAAATCGTTCAGTGAGGACGTTTTTAAATATACATTCTTTTCACTTTAAAAAATGGACACTGCGCACCTTCTGAGTCCTGCAATATTATCCTTTGGAAGGAACAACAAGTTCTGCAACAGGTACTGTACATCGCCTTACAGAGCCAATGTCAAGGAGTTAAGGGGAACAGTGGGCAAGGGCGAAGGCAGCACCAACAGTACACCACCAACAGCCTGAGGGCAGCCAGGTGCAGTGTGTAAATCAGTGTCGGGAGCCCAAAGCGTTTCAACAGGAATCGGTCTCTGCAAAAAGAGGCTGTAGGCTCTGGTTAGGAAGCCAGTCGTGCTGAACCAACAATTGGGTTCAGGCCCTGTGATGCTCGTGGACTCCTTTGGTCCTCTTCTCCAAGGCCCTGGGGCAACGGGTGCAGAGTTGTCTTTAGGTGTCGGGTTTGCCTTACCAGAGCAGTCACGATCTAAGGGGCCTGCATTCAGAGGTTGCAGATGACATTGGGGAGTCCATGAACGGTGAAACCATGATGGACTCGGGCTCTGGAGGACTGGGGAACCTTGTTGGCACTGTTGGCCAACTTCAGCTCGGGCTGGAGGAGACGGGTGCAGCAGTGGATGCAGAGGTCAAGTTTTGGCAGTTCTGGAAGCCAGAGTCTCTCTTTAACAGACCTGCTGTTTCGGGGAGGCTTGAGTCTCTCAAAGGCAGGCAGTCCTCCCAAATTCCTGGAGTCACAGCTGCAGCACGACTCAACGTTGGCTCAGTTTTCTACAAAAGCTGCAGACAGGCCGGCAGGTCTGGGACTAAGTCAGGGGCTCTCTTCATTTTTCTTCTGCAGCTCTTCGATGTCCTCTCTCTTAGGTCATCAGGATCTGCTGCTCTGGTGTCAGGGACTCCCCTAAATAATGAATTTAGGGGCATTAGGGAAGTGTAGGGTAGAAGCCAATGGGAAGAGGGCATAACCCTGTCCCAGAATTCCTAGGTATGCCATCACAAAGATGGCTGCCTCTGACAAATAGGGTATACTTCGCAGTTAGCCCACCTTAGGGTGGTACTAGCCTGGGGCTGGCACGCCTACCTAAATAGCTAATTTTCAAGCCTGTCCAGGTGCCAAGGGGGCTCTGGTCAGGGGGGCGTGAGGGGAGCCAGATACACATTCCAAAGATGGCGATTCTTGAAGCTCACCAGCCCAAGGAGACTAATCAGCAGGCCATTCTATGGGAGCTGTTGCACCCTATTCCTGGACAGGCTATTGTTCCTGATCTTCTGAGATCAAAGGACTCTCTTTCTAGGAGGTAAGAAAGTTGTCTTGAGTGGCAGGCTGGCAAAAACAAACCAGTCAGCAATTGTTAGAAAGTGCCTCTTGACATTGTTAGCCTCCACTTTTTGCCTGGTATTTGATGTGGTTTCGATTGTAGTGCACAGGGTCCCCGTCAACCAGGAACCCTGTGCCACTGCTACTCCCCTGAAACTATTCCATATTTGGCCCTTCAGGCCCTCAGTCCCTAGTAAATGGTATGTGGGTACCTAGGGCATTGCGACTGAAGAGGGTCCCCTAGAGACCCCTCACCTAGGCCATGCAGATGTCACTGCAGCATGCAAGTGAACTCTGCCTTTGCATCCTGGAAGGGCTGTTTGAAACCGCTAACTCAACTTTGCCATTTTAAGCAATTGCAGCCCAAACTCCCTTTTAAAGTGTTTCAGTCACCTGTGTTTCAGTCACCTGGAGTTTTAACGCAGAGTGCAATGCATTACAAAAGTAGAAAATGCTTTTAACATGTTCTAGGAACAGTAAATGGGAATTTATATTTTTGCCGCAAGAGAGACCATTAGAGAGTACAGTCCGACATCTCAGCTGTGCTAACTTCTGATTGGGACTATCAAAGTTGACACTTCAAGGTATCTAACGACTCATTACATTAAGGCTAAATTGATGCCCATATCGAAATTTATGTAACTTGTTGCTACATGCAACATTTAGAAAGTTGCTACTCAGTTGCCCACGTTTTATATATAAACATCCAAGAAATAATGGGAGATGTATTAATATTTACAGAGATACATAGGAGATTATGATCACTAAGAAAGCAATCAGTAACTTTTAAATCACCCAGTAAAACGAAGGAAGCACATCTTACCACCAAATAATCCAAATAGACGCTCCCCTGGTGCTTTATGAGTATATGCTGCAGGAGAATCATAAGGTAATTTACCATTCACTACAACACAGTCAACTTTTTTCAGCTGAGCTGCTAAAACTTTCCCCGTCTTATTAGCTCTTATTTTTAGGGGAATTATGGGGGGAATCCGCATAGCTTTATCTTTGCAAGTTTCCCACCGTTGATCTAAGGCAGAGTTCGATATTTTGCAATTCAGATCCCCAACCAAAATTACATGTGGGGTAAACTCCTGGTCAGGCACTATTGCAATATAAGAGAAAATCTCACTTAGGAGGACATCATAAGCGGTCTCTAGGGGAATATTTAGTTTATCAACATTAACGGGGGAGTTCTCTGATTTTTACCAGGATAAAACAAAGTATATGCCAAGAATAAATTACTTGGATCTTTGTAGCATTTGTATCTCCACTAATTCATATTGAACAGTGTAGGAAAGTCTGGTTCTGTTGCAGTAACACCCCCCCCCCCCCCCCACCCCACACACACACCCACTTGAGTGGCTTGATGTGCCCTGGTTCCTATGGGCCTATATTCTTTACCAAAACTGTACCTTTGTAACCAGAAAGGCCTTTAAGAACTGCAGCGCCTATTGTGCCATCCTTGGAGGATATTATATGGAATATGCTACTTACCAGTATGCATCTGTTCTTGGCATAGAGGGCTGCAGAGTGGTGCATTATGAATAGATCGCCATCTGGTGTTGGGCTTGGATGATTGCACTTGTTTTTCTCTTGGAGAAGTCTTTTGTAGTCACGAGGCTGGTGACTCCTCCCTAGGGTGCTAGTGCGCATGGGCATCGGCTCCATCCTTAGATTGTTTTGCCATAGTAGGGTTAGATGGAGTAGTATGATAGAATACAGATAGAAATGCCCATGTAAGTGTATCTAAATAAGATAGTGTTGGAACAGACACAGGTTTCCAGGGAGGCTGGGAGGGCATGTACCACTCTGCAGCCCTCTATGCCAAGAACAGATGCATACTGGTAAGTAGCATATTCCGTCAAGGCATATGGGCTGCAGATGGTACATTATGAATAGACTATACAGCAGTTATCTCCCTAGCGGTGGCCACCAGTGTCTGTTGCAACAGTCTGAAATAAAGTCTTTAGTACAGCTTGTCCCACTCTAGCCTGTTGTGTTGTCTGCACATCTACACAGTAGTGTTTTGTGAAGGTATGCGGTGTAACCCAGGTAGCTGCTTTGCATATGTCATCTAGGGGAATGTTTCCTAAGAATGCCATAGATGCTCCTAGTTTACGTGTAGAGTGAGCTCTAGGAGGAACAGTTAATGTTCTCTTTGCTTTTAAGTAGCATATTTGTATACATTTTACAATCCACCTGGCAATGCCTGCTTTAGAGATAGGATTGCCCTTATGTGTAGGAGAAAACGCTACAAATAGTTGTTTTGTCTTTCTGAAAGTTTGTTCTTTCTATGTAGTACAATATTGCCCTTCTGACATCTAATGTAAGTAGGGCTCTTTCTGCTACCGTCTGTGGTTTTGGAAAGAAGACTGGTAGTTCCACTGACTGATTGATGTGGAATGCTGAAATTACTTTAGGCATGAATTTTCGGTTTGTTCTAAGAACCACTTTATTTTGGTGTAGCTGCATAAATGGTTCTTGTATTGTAAATGCTTGCAACTCGCTTACTCTTCTGAGTGAGGTAATATCTATAAGAAAGGCCACCTTCCATGTGAGGAATTGTATTTCACACCTATGCATAGGTTCGAAAGGTGGTCCCATTAGTCTGGTAAGTACTATGTTGAGATTCCAGACTGGGGCAGGCAGTAGTCTTGGTGGAATGACTCTTTTGAGGCCTTCCATGAAAGCTTTTATTGCTGGTACTTTAAACAGGGAAAGATGTCTGTTTTGTAGGTACGCCGCTATAGCTGCAAGATATACTCTAATAGAGGTGTAGGCAAGGTTACATTGCTGCAAGTGTAGTAAATAGCAAATAATCTGTTTAGTGGATGCGTCCAGAGGGTTGATGTTGTTACTGTTACAGTATACAGCAAACCTTTTCCACTTTGCTGCATAGCATGCTCTGGTGGTAGGACGTCTTGCTTGCTTAATGATTTCCATACATTCTGGAGGTAAATCCAAGTATCCAAATTCTATGACATCAGGAGCCAGATCGCTAGGTTTAATTTTTTGGGATCTGGGTGCATTATTTCTCCATGGTTCTGTGTAAGGTGCATGGGTAATCTCAGTTTTTGATGTGGCACCTGTGAGAGTTGCAGTAGCGTGGTGAATCACGGCCGTCTTGCCCACGTGGGTGCTACCAGTATCATTGTCATTGAATGTTGTTGGAGTTTCCGAACCACTAATGGAATTAGTGGGAGAGGGGGAAAAGCGTAAGCAAATTTGTTGGACCAATTTATCCATAGCGCATTGCCCTGGGACAGGTGGTGTGGGTACCTGCTTGCGAAGTTTTGGCATTTTGCGTTCTGATGAGTGGCAAAGAGATCTATCTCTGGTTGTCCCCATCTTTGGAAGAATGGCTGCAGTATTTGGTTGTGCAGTTCCCATTCGTGTATTTGTTCTGACTCTCTGCTTAGGATGTCTGCTATCTGATTTTGAACTCCTGGTAGGTGTTCGGCTAACAGATAGATCTTTTGAGGAATGGCCCATCTCCAAATGTCCTGTGCTAGTCTGGACAGTTGGAGAGAGTGTGTCCCCCCTGTTTTTGAATATAATACATCGCAGTCATGTTGTCTGTTCTGATCAGGACTGCTTTGTTGAGTATTTGCATTTGGAAAGCTTTTAATGCTAGAAACACTGCTAGTAGTTCTAGATAATTGATGTGCAGTCTTTTTTGCTGTACACTCCATTTTCCCTGTACTGTATATTTCTCCATATGCGCTCCCCATCCGGTGAGCGATGCATCCGCTGTCAGTATTACTTGTGGAATCTGTTCTAGGAACGACCGTCCCTTGGAAATGTTTATTGTGTTCCACCACTTCAGAGAGCGATGTGTGCGGTCGTCTACCAACACCAGATCTGTAATCTGACCTCAAGCCTGATTCCACTGTGTCGCTAGTCACTCCTGCAGTGGACGCATTTGTAGTCTGGCATATGGTATGAGCAGTATACAGGAGGACATCATCCCTAACAGCTGCATGAACACTCGAGCTGTTAGTGATTGTAGTGGTTGACATTTTTGGATCAGCGTGACCATTGTTTGGATCCTGACTGGATTGGGGTATACTTTGGCTTTTTCTGTGTCTATAGTAGCCCCTAGATATTGTTGAATCTTGTTTGGTTGTAGGTGGGATTTTCTGTAGTTCACCGTAAACCCTAGCTGGGGCAGCAATTGTATGGTCTTTTGTGTGTTTTGAAGACATTCTTCCTGTGACTTGGCTTTTATTAGCCAATCGTCCAAGTAAGGGAAGACATGTATTTCTTGTCTTCTTAGGTGTGCTGCAACCACTGCTAGGCATTTTGTGAACACCCTTGGTGCTGTTGTGACCCCAAAAGGAAGGACTTTGAACTGATAATGTTGTCCTACTACAAACCTGAGGTATTTTCTGTGGGCTTTGTGAATTGGGATGTGAAAGTAAGCGTCTTTTAGATCCAATGTAGAAAAAAAGTCCCCTTTCTTCAGTAAAGGAAGTACTTGTTGGAGCGTGACCATGTGGAAATGTTCCGAATTTATGTATGCATTGAGAGGTCTGAGGTCCAAGATTGGTCTTAGAGACCCGTCTTTTTTGGGGATTAGGAAGTATAGAGAGTATACTCCTGTCCCTTGCTGATGTTTTGGAACCTTCTCTATGGCATGCTTTTGTAGCAGTGATAGTACTTCTTGTTTTAACAATGTTAAATGATCTTGACTCATTGGACGCTGTCTGGGGGGTTGTTTGGTGGGGTAGCTGTGAGTTCCAGGCAATAACTATGTTGGATAATCTGTCTCGCCCACCTGTCTGATGTGATGTTTTCCCAGACAGGTAGGAACTGTGATAAACGTCCCCCGACCGGTGTTATATGGTCTGGGGGGAGTTGTATTACGTCACTGTTTTGGGGTTGGGGAGTTGCGGTTGTTATTATTTCCGCGACCTCTACCCTTGTTGTTGTTACCTCTGTAACTGCCTCTTGAATTACCTCTGGGTGATGTTGGTGTAAAAGGTAGATTGTTGGCTTGTGCCTGTACTTTTTGACCCCCCTCTATAGGTGGATCTACGAAAGGAACCTCTTTGAGTTGGCTGTTGTAATGCTGCCATTGATTTAGCCGTTTCTGTGTCCTTTTTCATCTTTTCTAAAGTCTCATCTGTTCCTGAGCGGAAAAGTGTTTTTTGGTCAAAAGCTTGGTTCAATAACGATGTTTGTACCTCTTGTTTGAACCCTGAGACCCTAAGCCATGCATGTCTTAGCATGATACTACTGTTGATGGATCTTGCTGCAGTGTCTGCTGCGTCTAAAGCGCACTTAATGGAAGTGTTAGTTATTATCTTCCCTTCCTGTATAAGCTGGTCTGCCCTTTTTTGATGTTCCTTAGGAAGATGTGTGATGAATTTTTCTAACTGATCATAATGCGCTCTATCATAACGTGCCAGTAGCGCTTGTGTATTAGCTATGCGCCAGCTGTTTGCTGCTTGTGATGCTACCCTTTTGCCTGATGCATCTATTAGCTTGGACTACTTATCAGAAGGAGGAGCTTCTCCTGTAGATAATGAATTTGCTCTTTTACGAGCGTTTGTAACTACAAGCGAGTCCAGAGGTACTTGTCCTTTGATAAATATTGGGTCCTTTGGGGCTGCCTTATATTTTTTTATCAATTCTTGGGTTTAATACCCTAGTCCTCACAGGGTCTTTGAATATGTCTGCTGTGTGGCTGAGAAGACCCTTAAGCATAGGTAGTGTGCCTGATGTTCTTTGTGCAGCAGGTAGCGTTTCTAAAAGGAAATCCTCCATTTGAGGTTCTGTATGTAAATCTACCTTATGGTATTTAGCTGCCCTATTAATCAACTGCAAAAAACCTGTATTATCAGGTGGTAAAGGTTTTGAGGGGTATAATTGTGGGTCGTTATCATCGTCTGACCCTGCATCATAATTTTCCCATGGGTCTTCCTCATCTGGGATAGTGTCGTCATCTCCATGAGGTTCTCCCTCCCCTGCATCACTGTCTACATCTGTTTGAGGTGTAGATGGTCTTGGTGTAGAAGGTGGAGGAATAGTTGGCCTATTGTGAGGAATAGGAGAAGAGGGTGAGTCTCTAGGCTGAGGAGAAAGGGGAGGAGTTGTATTTGTCCCCATTGTTCTCTTTTTAGGAGGAAGAGCTTTGTCATCTAGTTCATTCTTCCTCTTTTTCGGTGATTTTATCACCACTTTGCCGGTCTGCGGATCGATAAACAAAGTCTTTTGTTTTGGATCGGTCTGCTGCTCCTGTGTCGGTACCGAAGTTTTTGGTTCCGAAAGGTGCCTTTGCTTCTGACCGTCAATGTTCTGTGTTTTTGGTACCGAAAATTTGCTCGATTCCGATTTTTTCGGTGTCGAGTAAGTCTTCGACGTCGAAGCATGTTTCGGTTTCGACATGGAATGTTTCAATGCCGAGCTTTCTTTTGTATGGAGCTTCAGTGTCGATGTCGACCGTTTCTCGGATCCGACATGGTGGGAGGCCGAGAGTTTCGGTTTCGTTGCCGGGCCCGAAGGCGGGGCGTCAGAAACTTTCTTCGGTGGTCTGACCGGGCTCAAAGGCGGGGTCGGTACCACACGGGGTCGGTGTTTTGGTAAGGGGACGTCGTCACTCACGGTTTGTTGTACGTCGATTCCCTCGACAGACTCGTCCCATTCCGACCCCGACTCGTCCTCATGTTCCTCTTCTTCGAGGTGCTGGTCTTCGAACAGTTCTGGGATTGCCTCCGACTGCATTCTTGAAACCTCGCGGCTTCTGGCTCGACGGTTTCTGATCGTCGACTTGGAGGAGAATGCTGCGCAGGTTACGCAGTCCCTGGATTCGTGTTCAGGCGATAGGCAGAGATTGCACACCTCGTGTAGGTCCTTGTGTGGGAACTTAGCACCACACGTTGGACATCTCTTAAATGGAGTCCTTTCCATGGACTCCGGGCTGGACTACGTCGAGAAAGGCCTCCCGGTCTCGTCGACGTAGAAGAAAATGTTTATTGTTGGAGTCGAAACGCGTCAGAATGGAAATGATATCGCGTTCGAAAACAATACCGTCGAATTGGAAAGGGAATACGCGCCTAAATATCACTTTTTCTCGAAGTCGATCTGGAGCGCTTCGGTCCTCATCCGAACCCGATGGCGGAAAAAAACAATCTAAGGATGGAGCCGATGCCCATGCGCACTAGCACCCAAGGGAGGAGTCACCAGCCTCGTGACTACAAAAGACTTCTCCAAGAGAAAAACAAGTGCAATCATCCGAGCCCAACACCAGATGGCGATCTATTCATAATGTACCATCTGCAGCCCATATGCCTCGAACACATATATACACATATATATGGAAAATGCTACTTACCAGTATGCATCTGTCCTTGGCATGTAGGGCTGCAGATTTAAACACTGTGCATAGATTGCCACCTAGTGTAGCCTGTGGATATAGGCTGAATATCTATCTTTAAATTCTCTCTTAAGTGTCTGTGCAGTTCTGCATTTTTTGACAACTTAAGAGATTATTTTTTGATTGCTCCGGGGTCCGCGCAAATGGGCGGGACTATTCACTAGATTATGACTATACACAGAGATCCCCTACTACAGAACTCTTTATGCTACTGTTTGTGGCTGCGAGAAGAACACAGGGAGTTCCACAGATTGAGGTGGAAGGGAGAGATGACTTTCGGAAGGAACTTTAGATTGGTACGGAGAACAACCTTATTGTGATGCATTTGCAAGAAAGGTTCTGGAATGGTTAGTGCTTGTAGTTCACCTACTCTCCGTAGTGAAGTAATAGCTACCAGAAACGCAACCTTCCATGTTAAAAATTGTAGTTCACATTTATGTAAAGGTTCGAAGGGAGGACCCATTCGCAGTGTGAGAACAATGTTTACATTCTACACTGGTGAAGGTGGTACCGTGGGAGGAATTATTCGTTTGAGGCCTTCCATGAAAGCTTTAATAGCAGGCACTCTGAACAGAGATAGATGCTGTTTGTTCTGTAGATAAGCTGCTATGGTAGCAAGATGCAGTCTAATAGACGTGTAGGCTAAGTTACATTTTTGAAGATGTAGTAAGTATGCTATGATGTTTTGAATAGACATGTGTAGAAGATTAATATTGTTGTTGTGACAATATATTACAAAACGTTTTCACTTGGCTGCATAGCATGCTCTAGTGGTTGGATGTCTAGCCTCTTATGATGTTCATACATTCAGGAGGAAGGTTAAGATATCCGAATTCTAGGATTTCAGGAGCCAGATCGCAAGGTTGAGCTGAGCTGGGTCCGGGTGTCTGACCTCTCCACGGTTCTGGGTTAAAAGGTGTGGAGATAGGTATAGCTTTTGGTGCGGCACTACAGACCGTTGTAGCAGTGTGATGTACCACAGCTGGTTAGAGAAGGCTGCTGTAGTTTGCGTACTATTACTGGCATGAGTGGTAGAGGCGGAAAAGCGTACGCAAATTTGCCTGACAAGTTCATCCATATCGCATTGCCTTAGGACAGTGGGATCTGGCGGCGAAGCTTGGGCATTTGGCGTTTGTGGGTGGCAAAGAAGTCTATCTGAGGTTGTCCCCACATCTGAAAGAATGTTTGAAGAACTTGCGGATGAAGTTCCCACTTGTGGATCTGTTGTGTCTGACGACTTAACAGATCTGCTATGGTATTCTGTACTGCTGGAACATGCTGGGCTAAGAGGAATATGTTTTGAGGTATAGCCCACCGCGATATGTTCTGTGCTAGCTGAGAAAGTTGCAGGGAGTGTGTTCCGCCCGGTTTCTGTATGTAATACACGGCTGTCGTGTTGTCCGCGCGGACTAACACAGCTTTGTTTGATACTTGCTTTTGGAAAGTGTCCATACATACTGGACAATAATGAAGTACAGTGTGTATAGAGTCCACAAACTCCAAAGGTATAACAGAGGTTAAGGAATATGCTACTTAACAGTATGCATCTGTTCTTGGCATGTAGGGCTGCTGACATTCATATCTGTGCATAGATCGCCGCCTAGTGTTGGGTCCGGATGATTGCACATTGTTGTCCTGGAAGAGTCTTCGAAGTATCACGAGATAGGTGGCTCCTCCCCTGGACTACAGTGCGCATGGGCATCCTCTCCATCCCCAGATTGTTTTTCGCCATTGTGGCTGAGATGGAGTGTAATACTGAAAGTGATGACCATGCCTGAAAATGATTCTGAGTGCTACAGCTGCGACAGGCACCGGGGAGGAGGGCGGGCGATATGAAGGTCAGCAGCCCTTCATGCCAAGAACAGATGCATACTGGTAAGTAGCATATTCCGTTCGAGGCATGTGGGCTGCTGAATTCATATCTGTGCATAGAATAAATAGCAGTTACCTCCTTAGCGGCGGTTGCCAGTGCAAGCTGCAGCAGTCTGAAAGAGAGTTCTGAGGTCAGCCTGTCCTACAGCAGCTTGCTGTTTGGAGTGTACATCTACGCAGTAGTGTTTGGTAAATGTATGTATGGTGGACCATGTGGCTGCTCTACATATATCCTCTAGAGGAATGTTACCTAGGAAAGCCATGGATGCCCCTAGCTTGCGTGTGGAATGCGCTCTTGGGGGAACTGTTAAGGTGCGTTTAGCTTTTTGATAACAGATTTGTATGCACTTAACAATCCATCTGGCTATACCGGATTTGGAAATAGGGTTGCCTTTGTGTTGTGGAGAGAAGGCAACAAACATTTGTTTAGTCTTTCTAAAGTCTTTTGTCCTGTCGATGTAATACAGGAGAGCTCTTTTAACATCTAAGGTGTGCAGTGCCAGGTCTGCCACTGAATCTGGGTTTGGAAAGAAAATTGGCAGTTGTATGGTTTGATTACTGTGGAACTGCGAGACCATCTTAGGCATGAATTTGGGGTTGGTGCGCAGCACTACCCTATTAGCATGAATTTGTAGGAAGGGCTCTTGAATTGTCAGGGCTTGAAGCTCACTAACTCTGCGTAGCGATGTGATGGCTATCAGAAAAGCCACTTTCCATGTAAGAAACTGTATCTCACAAGAATGAAGAGGCTCAAAGGGTGGCCCCATGAGCCTGGTGAGAACGAAGTTTAGATTCCAGACAGGTGAAGGAGGGTGTCTGGGAAGGATCACTCGTTTGAGTCCTTCTAAGAAGCATTTAATGGCAGGCACTTTGAAAAGGGAAAGATGCTGCCTGTTTTGAAGATAAGCTGCCATGGCGGCCAAATGTATCCTAATGGAACTATACGCCAGATTGCATCGATATAGATGCAGCAAGTAACATATGATGTTTTGTGTGGACGCATCTAGCAAATTAACCGCTTCGCCGCGGCGGCTTTTCCCGCTGTGCGCGGCAATTTCAAAATTACCGCGTTACGTGACGAGCTGGCCTTGTCATCCGCGCAGGACAGGTAAGCGCGATGACGAGCCCAGCTCGTCAATAGCCCCGAAGGGGTTAATGTCATTATTGAAACAGTAGATGACAAATCGTTTCCATTTGGCTGCATAGCACGCTCTAGTTGTAGGCCGCCTTGCCTCTTTGATGATGTGCATACAGTCAGGGGGCAAGTTGAGGTAGCCAAACTCTATGACCTCAGGAGCCATATCGCAAGGCTCAACTGTTGCGGATCTGGATGCTGTATGTCTCCATGGCTCTGAGTGAGGAGACTGGGTGTGAGGCGTAGCCGTTGGTGAGGCACCACTGAAAGTTCCAGGAACGTGGTGTACCAAGCCTGTCGTGCCCACGTTGGAGCAACCAGGATGAGCGTCATGGAGTGCTGCCGCAGTTTGCGCGCCACTAGCGGTATGAGCGGAGCTGGGGGAAAAGCGTACGCAAATTTGCCTGACCAGTTCATCCATATCGCATTGCCCTGAGACTGCGGGTGTGGGAACCTGGCGGCGAAGCTTTGGCATTTTGCGTTTTCCTTTGTGGCGAAGAGGTCTATCTCTGGATGACCCCACTGCTGGAAATATGGTTGGAGCACTGAGGGGTGAATCTCCCACTTGTGCATTTGATGACTGCCTGCTGAGCAGGTCCGCCATCTGGTTGTCCTTGCCTGGGAGATGTTCCGCCATGAGGAAGATATTCCTCTGGATGGCCCACTTCCACATGCTCTGGGATAGATGAGATAGTTGCGGAGAGTGTGTGCCTCCCTGCTTCTGGATGTAATACATGGCAGTCATGTTGTCCGTCCGGATCAACACGGCTGTTGTACAGGTGCAATTTGAACGCTTTCATCGCCATGAAGATTGCCATCAGCTCCAAAAGATTGATATGCATCTTTTGCTGCTGTGTCGTCCATAGTCCTTGCACAGTATAATGGAGGACATGCGCTCCCCAGCCCTGGAGAGATGCGTCCGTCGTCAGCACTACTTGTGGGACAGGCTCTTGGAACGGTCGTCCCCTGCACAGGTTTTGTGTGTTCCACCAATGCAGAGAGTTGTATGCACGACCGGTCACCAACACTAGGTCTTTTAGATGCTCATGAGCCTGGTTCCACTGTCGTGCTAAGCATTCTTGAAGGGGACGCATGTGTAGCCTCGCGTGCGGGACTATGAATATGCAGGAGGCCATCATACCGATCAGCTGCATGAATACTTGCGCTGGGAGCGATTGTTGGGGCCTGAATTTCTGAATTAGCAGCTGCATGCTGTTGACTTTGGCAGAGTTTGGCTGCGCTGTTGCCGTTAGAGTGTTTATTGTTACCCCTAGGTACTGTTGCACATGAGCGGGCTGAAGGTGCGACTTTTGGTAGTTTAGGGAGAATCCTAGACTGTGTAGGAGGTGAATTGTGCGTGACATGTGGCTGGCATACTGCTGGGCCGACTTTGCTTGAACAAGCCAGTCGTCCAGGTAGGGATAGACATGGATGTGCTGTCTCCGAAGGTGCGCAGCCACAGTTGCTAAGCACTTGGTGAACACCCTGAGGGCAGTGGTGACCCCGAAAGGCAGGACCTTGAATTGGTAATGCTGATTGTTGATGGTGAATCTGAGATATTTCCTGTGACTTGGGTGAATGGGAATGTGAAAATATGCATCCTTGAGGTCCAGGGTTGCCAGGAAGTCGCCCTGACTGAGCAATGGTAGGACCTGCTGTAAGGTTAACATATGAAAGTGTTCCGACAGTATGTATTGGTTGAGGGGTCTGAGGTCTAGAATGGGCCGCCGGGAACCGTCCTTTTTTGGGATTAAGAAGTACAGAGAGTAGACCCCTGTACCTTACTCTTTTACAGGCACGAGTTCTATTGCCCCTTTTTGCAGCATGGAGAGTACTTCTTGCTGCAATAAGTGCATGTGCTCTGCGGACATAGGACGGTGCCTCGGGGGCAGTGACAAGGCGTCACTGTTTGTTGGGAGCGGAGGATCTGGCATTGTTATTTCCACGTCCTCTGCCTTTGGTACTGTTCCCACGATATCCACCCCTGTGTATTTTTTGTATAGGTGGTTTGCGTGCTCCCCTTGTTGTACTGGGCTTGCTGTAAAGCTGGTCCTCTAGAGGCTCCTCTATTACTGGAGCGACTAAAGGAACTGCCCCGAAACTGCTGTGACTGGAGAGCCCCCATGGATTTTGCCGTCTCAGTGTCTTTCTTAATTTTTTCGAGGGTTGTGTCTACATCTGGACCAAAAAGAAAGTCAGGGTTAACTGGCTGGTTGAGCAAAGTTGTTTGAATCTCTGGTTTAAACCCAGAGATGCGGAGCCAGGCATGACGTCTCAACATTACACTAGTGTTAATGGCCCTAGCTGCCGTGTGTGCTGCATCTAGTGCACATTTGATGGATGCATTAGAAATTAACTTTCCCTCCTGTATGATCATTTCTGCACCCTCTTTGTAAACATCAGGCAGGTGTTGCAACAGCTGTTCTAATGTGTCGTAGTGAGCCTTATCGTATCTAGCCAATAGGGCCTGTGTATTTGAAACCCTGCAAATATTAGCAGCCTGAGCTGCCACCCGTTTTCCTGAAGCCTCCAAGATCTTTGATTCTTTGTCCGGAGGAGGAGCATCACCACTAGTTTGCGAGTTTGCCCTCTTGCGAGCATTGGCCACTACGAGGGAGCCTAATGGGAGCTGGCCCTTCATGTAGGTAGGGTCCACAGGCGCAGGTCTATATTTTTTTCAATCCTTGGGTTTACAACCCCTGCCCTTGTGGGCTCTTTAAAAATGTCTGTAGCATGTTTGAGGACTCCTTTCAGCATAGGCAATGTTTTTGCTGATTTTTCTGAGGTGGAGAAAGTATCAAATAGGAAATCTTCTTCCACTGGTTCTGCGTGCATTTCCACGTCATGGTTGAGGGCTGCCCTTTCTATTAAAGCGTTAAACGCCGCTGTGTCTTCAGTAGGCGAGGTTTTGACATTATAAGACTGAATGTCTGGTGCAGCTTGTGGATCATCAGGGTCTGCAGCATCAGTCCATTGCTGAGGTTCTTCTTGGTCAGTGTCAGTGTGATAAGTGAAGGCCATCGGACCGTAATCGTCACCCGCGTCCTCCTCGCTTCGCGCTGGAGAATATGCAACTTGTTGTGAATAACTCTCAACATGTTCAAAGAGAACTGGTGAGGTGGTTGAGTCTTTTTTCCTTTTAAGAGGGATTTTGTATGCCTCTAAGGGATGTTCTGGTGCGATTTTCCGTTTATGGATGGTGAGTCTGCCAGATTCCGAGTCGATAAAGAGCTTCGACTGGTTGTCATACGAGGGTTCTTGGAACATAAGCCCTTCAGGATTAGACTTTGAAGGCGCAGACACTCTTTTGGATGTGTCAGTGCTTTTGTGCGGCTCGATATGTTTGGGTCGAGCGGTTGGTGGCAGACCGTATTTAATTGGTGGAGGGCGACCTGTGGACGAGCTGACCTTCTTAGAGTTTGCCGTAGTCTTCGACCCGATTTGCTTCGGTGGCTCACTAGCCTGCTTGCGTCCTTGCGTCGACCCGAGCTCACGGTGTGTAACGTGTACGGCCTTGGGCGTCGATGCAATCTGCTGTTTCGGGTCGGGTTTGGTCTTCGACTCGAGAGCTTTGCTTAATAGCGGTTGATACGCTGCAATTGTCAGTTCGACAGTCTTTTTGGCCTGGAGACTCTTGGTCTTGTCGCCATGCTTGGACGTCTAAGTCGACAGCGTCGAGGTGACGTGCTTGACTGTAGAGACTGGCTTCGGCGCCGCGGTTTTCGAGGCGGCGCTCCCTTGTGACCCTGAAGGGTTGATGACACTCTTCGACTTGACTGGCGTCGATGAGTCTGATGGCGTCGAACCGATGACTACTTTTAGCAGTCTCTGTTTCGGCTCCGTAGGTTTCGGTTTCGATTTTGATGGATCGACCGATGGCTCCTTTGAAGTACTCTTAGCCGGGCCTGGACGCGGGGCTATAGAATGTGGAGTAAGATCTTGGCTAAGGCCTTCCGGCGATGCCTCGACCTGAGCCGTATGGAGCGTATTGTCATTATTAGGCCCCGCTACTGCGGTTGGGCCTGGCTCATCACTTGAGTCGTCATAGACGGCCCGATGGCCTCTGCGTCGTCCCCTACCTCGACGACGTCTTCTTCATGGACGTAGTCTTCGTCTTCTTCGTCCACATCGAAGTTGGAGTCATGCTCCGACGCTGGGTCCGACTGCTGGTCAGGATCTTCTTCGCCGGCGCCTTCCTCGTCACCGGCCTCGAAGATGTTGTCCGGCTCGGGTGCCGACTTCTGCGCTGACTGTCTTGCTGCGCGTCGAACTCGAAGCGTTTTCTTCGACCGGAACTTTGAGCAGGCCATACAGCTGGCCTCGTCGTGGTCCGGGGATAAACAAATAGTTTCTTACCTGTCGGTGTAGTTTTGCAGCTTGAAGATCTTTCTGGATTCACTATGCTGTGCATATTCCGCGGTCTTGTGGTTGGGTCCGGATTCGTAGTCTTTTCTTTGTTTTTTTTTTTTGTTTTTTGTAGCCCAGGTGGGCGTCGGCGTCACCCCTCCTCGGGTGCATTTCCGGTGACGTCGGCATGCTTCCTGCGGAAGCTCCCACTCTTGGGCGCCATCTTCGGATTCTTTTTTCCATGTTTCTTTAGTTTCCGAAGTGATGGCAATGTTCTATTTAGGTGAAATTTTTAACCGCTTTGTACTTAAAGTCCTTTCTACTTCTTTTTTTTTTTTTGACCACCTCTTCCCTCTCCAGCCTCATCTTTCTGGCGGAGGTGGGTGGGTTCGCTAGTGAATCCGGAAAGATCTTCAAGCTGCAAAACTACACCGACAGGTAAGAAACTATTCGTTTTGCAGCGTGAATCTTTCTGGATTCACTATGCTGTGCATAGATTTTGTAGCGGTTTCTCATTTCTGTGGCAGCTGGGTGGAAGATGAGCGTTGGTTATTGAATATGTGCTGGAGCACCTTTTGTCCGACTTGTGCTTCCTTGTTCATCTGAATATCCACGCAGTAGTGCTTCGTGAACATGTGCACCGAAGCCCATGTTGCCGCCAGGCATATGTCTTGTATGGGTGTGTTAGCCAGGAAGGCTACTGTAGCACCCGTTTTCCTAGTGGAGTGGGCAAGTGCCGCCTCTGCTAGTTCTTGCCCTGCCCTTTTGTGCCAGAGTTGAATCGTTTGTGCGATCCATCGTGCAATAGTGTTTTTGGTTACTGCCTTGCCCATGAAACTGTTGGCGAATGACACAAAGAACTGTTTTGTTTTCCTGTGTCGCTTAGTCCTCTCAATGTAGTGCATGACCGCCCTTCTGGCGTCTAGGGTGTGCAGAGCTCGCTCTGCGCTAGTGGTTGGTTTTTGGAAAAAACTCGGTATCTGTATGGACTGGTTCATGTGGAATTTGGACACCACCTTTGGCATGAAGTGTGGGTCGGTCCTCATCACAACCCTATCATGGTGTATTTGTATGTAGGGTTCCTGTAGCGTTCGTGCTTGAAGCTCGCTTACTCTGCGTAAGGACGTTATTGCAACCAGGAAAGCGGTTTTCATAGTTAGCATTTTTAGTGAGGCCTTGTGAAGTGGTTCAAAGGGCTCCTTCATGAGTTCCGTTAGGACTATGTTCAAGTTCCATGCCGGTGGCGGCACACGCTTGGGTGGTGCGATCCTTTTCGCTCCTTCCAGGAACCTCTTCACAACCTGTGATGTGAAGAAACTCTTGCCCATCTCACCCCTTGTGTAGGCGACTATCGCTGCCAAGTGACTTCTCAAGGAGGACCAGCTGAGGTTCTTTTCCAGTAAGTGCGTCAGGTATTTCAGCACTGTGGAGTCCTTCTTCATTTTATTGTGAAGCCTTTCTTTCCTGCACCACATCGTGAATCTTTTCCATTTTGCAACATAGCACTTCCGTGTGCTGGGCCTTCGTGCCTCCCGAAGAACCCCGAGGGTGCTTTCTGGCAGTCTCAAATGTGCGAACTCTATGTCCTCAGGAGCCATGCCACTAGGCTCAGGCTCTCTGGCTCTGGGTGCAGTACCTCTCCGTTGTGCATGGAGAGCAGGTCTTTTCTCCTGCCGAATCTGTGGGGTGCACTCTGTGTCATCTCCATGATCTGCGAATACCATGTCTGCCTGGCCCACTGTGGCGCGACCAGTATCAGGGTCATGTTGCTCGCTCTGCACTTGCTCAGTACTCTGTGCATCAGTGGTATCGGGGGAAAAGCGTAAGCAAATGTCCCGGACCAATCTATCCATAGGGCATTCCCCAGGGACCCCTCTTCGGGTTGTCTGGATGCGAAGCTTTGGCATTTTGCATTCTGGCGTGTTGCAAACAGGTCCACTGATGGCGTTCCCCACCTGTTGAACAACCACCTTGTCTCCTGAGCATTGAGCTCCCACTCGTGGGATGCCGATGTCTGTCTGCTGAGCCAGTCTGCTTGAATGTCCTCCTTCCCTGGTAGGTGTATGGCTAGCAGGTCTATCCTGAGGGGGATGGCCCATCTCCATATCTCCTGCGCCAGTGTTGAAAGCGTGGTTGACTGTGTTCCACCCTGCTTGTTTATGTAGAACATCACTGTGGTGTTGTCTGTCTGTAGTAACACCTTGTGCTTGTACAGTCTTGTTTGGAAGGCTTTCAGTGCAAGGAAGATTGTCCTCAATTCTAGGTAATTGATGTGCTTTGTCGCATCTGTTGGTGTCCACAGTCCCCTCACCTTGAGTTCCTCCATGTGAGCGCCCCATCCCTTCAGGGATGCGTCTGTGGTGATGGTCACTGTTGGCGTTGGGGGCGTTAGAGGCTTTCCCCTTGTTATGTTCTCCATGGTCCACCATGTCATCTCCTTCTGCACTGCTTGCGTCTCAACCACTAGATCCTCCCAACTGCCTGAAGCCTGTGACCATTGTTCCTGGAGCCATTCTTGCATGGGTCTCATGTGAAGTCGTGCATTCGGTACCAGGTGGATGCATGATGCCATCATCCCCAAGATCTTGCTCGCAGTCCTCACTGTCCGAGCTTGTCCCCTCCGGTAGAGGCGAGTTTCCCTGACCAGTGCCCTTGCTCTCTTCTCGCTGGGGAACACCTTGCCCTGTAAGTTGTTGATCTGTGCCCCCAGGAAGATCTTCACTTGTTCCGGCTCCATTGACGATTTCTTCCAATGGATGGAGAACCCCAGGTTTATGAGCGTGCTCGTCACTGTATGTGCGTGTTGCTTGCATTTCTGGTACGAGTTTGCTTTCACCAGCCAGTCGTCCAGGTAAGGGTATATGTGTATTCCCTGCCTTCGTAGGTGCGCTGCGACTGCCGCGAGGCACTTTGTGAAGACCCTCGGTGCTGATTTTAGCCCGAAGGCTAGTGTTGTGAACTGGTAGTGGCTTTCTCCTATCGTGAACCTGAGCATATGCTTGTGCTTTACGTTCATTGGGATGTGCAGGTAGGCGTCTTTGAGGTCTATCGTGACCATGAAGTCTCCGATCTGCAATTGCGGTAGCACCTCTTGCAGGGAGGTCATTTTGAATTTTTGTGTTCTTATGAATTTGTTCAGGAACCTCAGGTCCAGAATGGGTCTCATTGTCTCGTCTACCTTTGGTACCAGGAAGTACGTTGAGTATATTCCCTTGTTTCTTTCCTTGAAGGGAACCCGTTCTATAGCCTGCTTTTGTAGGAGTTCCTTTGCTTCTTGCCGAAGCCGCTCTAGCTGTTCGTTTGCTAGTGGCTTTCTCTTTGGTTTCCTGCTTGTTGGCCTCCCTTCCAACTCTATGCAGTATCCGAATTGGATGATGTTGAGGATCCACTTGTCTGATGTGATTTCTCTCCATTCCTGGAGGTAGAATCTTAATCTTCCACCCACTGGTGTTATGTGGTGGTAGGTGTCCAGTTTGTCTTGCCCCTTTGTACGTGCTGCCCCCTGGGATCTTCTCTGTGGGCGGGCACACGGACCTTTTTGAAGTCATTTAGAGGTGGGCTGCTGGCCCCCTCTTCTATGCTGTCCTCGTCCATTTCCTCTCCCACGAAAGGACTGGCCTCTTGACTGGTACTGCCAGGACTGCTTCTGCTGACTCGGTTGCGCCTGCGAGTCTGCCTGGTGCGTCTGTTGGAAAGCCTGGTGCGATGTACTCGGCAGGTTTCCACCCCTTCCGCCAGGCCTCTGTGATTGGGTGCCCCTTTTGTTGCCTCTGAACTGCAATGCTCCCATGGATCTTGCAGTTTCATTGTCCTTCTTTAGTTGACTGAGTTTTTCATCAACTGTTGTTCCGAACAGCGTCTCCCCGTTGAACGGTGTGTTCAAGATGCTGTGTTGCACTCTGGTTTGAAGCCCGAAACCCTGAGCCAGGCGTGTCTTCTTTCAGTGACACCCATCATCATGAGCCTGCTGGAGGTGTCTGCTCCATCCAGTGCCGTCTTGAGGCAAGAATTTGCCGCATTCTTCCCGTCTTCCACCAGTTTCTCGGCCTTCTGCCTGGCATCCTGGGGCAGGTCGTTCACCAGCCGTCCCAGCTCCTCCATGATCTGGTACATGTGCCTGTTTATGAGGGCATTGGAATTAGCCATGCGCCATTGGATCGCGGCATTCCGTTCGATCCTTCTGCCCACTAGGTCCATCCTTTTGCTCTCCTTATCAGGTGGTGGTCCAGAAGTAGTGGGCACGTTAGCCCTCTTCCTTGCTGTGGCCGTGATGATAGAGTCCGCCGAGACCGTGCCCCGAATGTAGGCTGGGTCCTTTGAGGAATGCTTGTACTTCTTCTCCGTTCTGGGAGTGACTGCCTTGCATGTTGCGGGCTCCCTGAGCGCTTCCATCCCCTGAGCCAAGACGCTTTCGAGCATTGGCAGATACTGGTTCCTTGTTTGCGTGGGGAGTAATGTCTCGAGAAGAAAGTCTGCTTTCTGCTTCTCTTCATCGAGCTTGAGACTAAAAGCCACTGCCGCAGACCTTATCACCGAGTTGTAGTCCCGATGTCGTCAGGCAGCGATGGCCTCGAGGGATATGTGTCGACCGCCTCCTCCGGGCTTTCGATGTCGACATCCAGGTAATCCTCCTCTTGCGGGTCAGAGGTGGCCGACTCTGCGTCCATCCTGCGGTCCTCTTCTTCCCCATAGTTGTAACTCTCGTAGGGGTTCTCGTCATCTTCCTGGTCGTCGACCATTTCGACGCCTGGGTCATGTTCGACGTTTTCGTCTTCCTCCTCGACCAGCTCCTCCACGGGTGGCTTGGTCTTGTGGGGAATCGTGAAGGTTTTCATCTTGGCGGCGAAATCTTTCTTCCGCTGCAAGATGTTTTCCATTTCGGCTTCGAGGCGCCTTCTTTTCTTCTCCATCTCGGCCGCGAGATCCGCGCCGGGTGGTTCGGCCTCTCTCTTCGGCGTTTGGCTCGGCGGCGAGATTTTCGGTGCCGGAGACTTCGACGTTGAACTGGGTTTCGGGTCCTTGGACGGCGTCGGGGTCTTAGGGTCTTTCTCCCTCGGCGTCGATCGGTCCCTTTCGGGGGTGATTTTCAATGACTTCTGCTGTTCAACAGCTCTCGGCGCCGGGGACTCCTTCTCACAGGATCCGCTGGGCCTGTGAGTAGTCGCAGACGCCAGGTGTTTCTGCGTCGGCGCTTTCGGGACCTTGCCCCCGTTTTTTTCGAGACTCAGTCTCTCAGGTTCTTGGGGAACGAAGAGTCTCCTACCTTATCAGAAGTCTTCGTGTAATCGGTCTCTACGACCGTGTAGCTGTCGTCTTCGGCGGCAGCGTGGTCCTCTTCCTCTGAAGACATCCCCAGCTCGTACAGCGATGGCGTCGGGGCTTTCCCCTGCCGGGTGGCATGCCCTACCCTCTGGCTCGCTCTCACACGAAGGGTCTTCGGAGCGAAGGCGGAGCAGGCGTTGCAGTCCTCGCTTCTGTGGTCTACCGGTAGGCAAAGGTTGCAAACCGGGTGTTGGTCCTTCTGCGCGTACTTGTGGTGGCAGTTACGGCAGAACTTGAACGGCGTGTTGTCCATCATCGAGTGTTCAGGGCCTCCCTGGCCGCGTGGACGTCGACGATCGTCTAAGTTCTCGATGATTTCTCCTTCTTCGCTGGTCAGTGATCGGCGAAGTCTTCCGTAGTCTTCTGGTGAATTCCTTCTCCAATTTCAGTCTTTTCCTTGTACTTTCTCCAAAAATGTCTGGAGCCAAACGGGAACGATCCAGACCCGACCGCGGAAAAAAGAATCTGAAGATGGCGCCCAAGAGTGGGAGCTTCCGCAGGAAGCATGCCGACGTCACCGGAAATGCACCCGAGGAGGGGTGACGCCGACGCCCACCTGGGCTATAAAAAAAAAAAAAAACTAAGAAAAAACTACGAATCCGGACCCAACCACAAGACCGCGGAATATGCACATCATAGTGCATCCAGAAAGATTCACGCTGCAAAACATTTATTGCACACTGGGTGCACATCAATGTGAGGGTATTTAGAGTTGCAGACGGGGCATCGTTTGAACGGGCTCCGTTCCATCGTCGTCGTAGTTTGGGCCTTTGGTGTTGAAAGTCAAAAGCGGCCTTCGACGTCCTGTTCGAAGAACTGGAGAAAAATGGGCACCGAACAAGACAATACCGACACCCCGAAGGCCTTTTGGCCTTAGCAAAGAGTTATTATAAAGATTCCGAACTGGAGTCGAGAAAGCACATCCGAACCCAATGGCGGAAAAAAACAATCTGGGGATGGAGAGGATGCTTATGCGCACTGTAGTCCAGGGGAGGAGCCACCTATCTCGTGATACTTCGAAGACTCTTCCAGGACAACAATGTGCAATCATCCGGACCAAACACTAGGCGGCGATCTATGCACAGATATGAATTCAGCAGCCCACATGCCTCGTAGCTTGGTCGAGCAGTAAGGCAGTACCAGAGGGTAGTGCAAAGCATTTGTTGTACCCACTCAGTCAGCAAAGGATTTCACACACTCAAAAACTGAACTTCAGGCCAATGGTTTTTATATCCAAAGATATGTGTTTGATTTTTAGAACCAACAGGCATACAAATATACTTTGCTAGTTATGAGTACTCTCATGTAATTACTTTGAAAGGAAGCAATGAAGTTGGTGAACACAATAGGTACAGGGGTTGCTGCAGTCAACTCAAGTCTAGACACACTTTAGCATTGAGCTCAATGGATTGTCATCATAAAAGTACAGTTGATTAGAGTGAAGATTACTTTAGTAGTTACAGGACTAGACCCTAGGTTCAGTCCTGGGTTCAAAGCTGAAACCAGATTAGAAAAAACGTTTTAGTTACTGTAGTGTATTTTTATGAATATAAAGCTGTTTTAAAAGTTCACATGGAACTTTTCAATGGAAATCTGACAATGTTATTCAATGGGAGAAAATTCAAGTTGCATGTAAAGTACGATTGCATTACTTTTGTAATCCAGCACTGGTCTACTAGGGCCAGCACTGGGGTCTTAACTTCAAACATGTAGGTAATTGCGTTTCAGTATTTCGTGTGATTTTTAAAGAATATTTCAAGTTTTCAAAAATAGAAAGAAGAAATTTCATAGAAAAGCAGACAATGGGTTCCTATGGAGAAAATACAGGTTACTTGTAAACCCGGTAAGGATTACTTTTGCGATCCAGTACTGGGCTGAAAGGTACAGCACTGGCTTCTCCCCTGATCACAGGTGAGTACTTCGGAATTCGGCGGATTTTAGATGAATATTTTCAGTTTTCAAAACTTCACACTTAGAAAATGTTAGAGTCAAAATTAGTCAATGTTATCCAATGGCAGGTAAGTGAGTTACCGGTTTCTGTATGTAATACATGGCTGTCATGTTGTCTGTGCGGACTAACACAGCTTTGTTTGATATTTGCTTTTGGAAAGCTTTTAGTGGTAGGAATATTGCTAGTAACTCCAGATGATTGATGTGGAGTAACTTTTTTGTTGTGGTGTCCACCTGCCTTGCATGGTATGTTACAGTAGGTGGGTTCCCCAGCCGGAGAGCGATGCGTCCGCAGTTAAGATTATCTGAGGAACTGGCTCTAGGAACGGTCGTCCCTTGGAAAGGTTTTTGATGTTCCACCACTGCAGAGAGCAATGAGTCAGACCGTCTACTAACACTAGGTCTGTCAATTGACCTTGAGCCGGGTTCCACTGACGTGATAAGCATTCTTGTAGCGGACGCATTTGAAGTCTTGCATGGGGCACTATGAAAATGCAAGAGGCCATTATCCATATGGGCTGCATGAACACTCGTGCTGGAAGGTAGTGTAGTGGCTGAAACTTTGTGAGAAGAGCTTGCATCCTGGCTATCCTTACTGGAGTGAGATAAGCTAGCGCTGTTGAGGTGTTTATTGTGGCACCGAGGTATTGTTGTATTTTGGAGGGTTGCAGATGGGACTTGGTGTGGTTTATTGTAAACCCTAAGTTGTGAAGCAGTTGGATAGTGGCATGAGTGTGTTATACACGCTGATTGTAGGAGCTGGCATTTATGAGCCAGTCGTCCAGGTATGGTAAGACATGGATGTGCGGTCTTCGTAAACGTGCTGCTTCTACTGCTAGGCACTTGGTGAATGTTGTGACTCAGGAGAGGGAGTACTTTGAACGGATAGTGCTGCCCGTTTATTACAATTCAAGATACTTCCTGTGAGTTTTGTGAATGGGAATGTGGAAATATGCATCCTTGAGATCTAGAGTAGCAAGGAAGTCGTTTTGTAACAAAAGAGTAAGGACTTGTTGGTGTGACCATGTGAAAATGGTCTGACTGTACGTATATGTTTAGAGATCTGAGGTCTAGAATAGGCCTTAGAGAGCCGTCCTGTTTTGGGATAAGAACGTATAGAGAGTGGGCTCCCTTGTTTTGTTGGTGCAGAGGAACAGGTTCTATTGCACCTTTTTCCAGTAGAGATATTACCTCTTGCTTTAGAAGTGATAGATGCTCTTGTGACATTGGACGCTGTTTGGGCGGTATGTTTGGGGAGGTAGATGTTAGTTCTAGACAGTAACCGGATTGAATAATTTGTCACACCCACCTGTCTGATATGATGTTGGTTCAGGCAGGAAGGAATTGTTGCAGTCTTCCCCCCACAGGAGTGGAATGGTGGGGGGTGGTAGTGGAGGAAAGTCATTGGCTAGGGGTGGAGGCAGAGCGGGAGTTGTTGGTTTTGCCTCTGCCTTTGTTGTTGTTACCCCTGTAAACCCCTCTTTGGTAGCCCTTAGTGAATGTCGATTGGCTAGGGGTCTTTTAGGAAGTGGAGGGGCTATCGGAGGAGTAGCCTCTTGTGTTGCCTCTATATCAGTGTTCTTCAATCTGTGGGGCGTGCCCCCCTGGGGGGGGCGCGACACCATTCCAGGGGGGCGCGCACTCCACTCGAATCTGACATTTGTTCCCTCAGTCCGTGCAAGTCTTCTTGGGGGAGGGGAGATCGACGGGGCACGAGGTGCCCGTTCTTTTGTATTGTTAACTCTCCCAGGAGGGGGTTAATTCACAGAGCTGACTGCTTTCACAGCAGTGCGAGGCAAGGAATCTCCTCTGCTAAAACCGAAAGAAAACAGACACGCTTTCGGTTTTAGAAGAGGAGATTCCTTGCCTCCCACTGCAGCCGAAGCCGTCAGCTCTGTGAATTAATCCCCTCCGAGTCGAACGAATCTGTGTGCTGCAGCTCGGTGCCAGATTGCCTTCTGTGCGAGCTGTGTTTTGCTACAAGCACCAGCTTAATGCTCAGGTATCTTCAAACAATGCTCTCCTGATGTCAGTCACTGCGTCTAAGGGCTGGAGCATCACAGTTGAGAGTAATATTGTTCTAACTGTATTCAAGGACTGTCTGGATGCTCTTGAACAAGCCGTCTGTGGAAAAGAGTTCTACCTTCGAAACTTGATGTTGTACTGGGTCAGTAGAATATGCTGTGACTCAGACTTCTGCAACACAGAAGATATGGAAGTGCCTGCTGTAGACGAGACCCCAATGGATAAAAATGTTAAGATGACCAGTCCTTGGACGCCTACACATCACCTGGAGAAGTTCAGTGCACCGGGGAGCATACCACCTGCGTCAGCTTCTCTGGATCAGGCTCCATACCCGGTGAAGCTGCAATACAGTACAGCATGGCGGGATGTGCTACTCAGGCTTACTGTGAATTATTTCACCTACCAGCAATCCCAAGTCTACAGTTATGGTCTCGGCAGGTGAACACTGTAAATCATAAGTGAAACCTCTGATGCAATCACACCCTAGCTTAGTGATAGTCTGTAGAAACATTCCTAAAGCTTTAAAAGCCCCTGAAATACAGAGTCTTATCTTGTGAAGAGGAACAATGTAATAATGAAGCAGATGAACTCATGTCAGCCTGATTTATCATGTTTTAGTCTATGTATATTCTGCCAATAGATATAAATTCAAATTATATATCATGTCCCAATGTTGACATGTGATACCTAGGGAGTGTAACAAGCTGCTGCATGCTTAAACACTAGCAGACTTTGAATTTCAGACTCATTCAGTTTTAGAACTTTTTTTTCACCACTAAACACAGTTCAATTATAAATCTGTACCAGAATCTAATAGAAATGTTTACCCTTCTGTCTGAGATGCAGCAGAAGTTTTGGATCAAAATATTGATAATCAGCCGTTGGGGCTTGACCTGGAGTTCATCCTTCTTCCTTTCCACATTGAAGGCCATCAGTGACAACTCTCAGGAGATTCCCAACTATCTAACCAGTTTCTATCAGTGAGACCTTACCAAGTACTTCCAGACATTCCTGCTTTGTTTCTCTTTCTTAGCCTTCGAGGTGAACACCTCTTTGAATATCAGATCATGGAAATATCTACCAGCTTGTCAAAACCGAAGAATGGAGAGTTACGAGTTAATATCCTTAATTGTAATGTGCTCTGTAATCCAGCAATTGGCACTCACAACGATCACAATGCACTCACACTGATCACCATGCACTCACACCATTCACCTGCTCACCCTGCACTTACACTGATCACCATATTCTCACACCTTTCACCCACTTACCCTCCACTCACAGTGATCACTCTGTACTCACAATGCACTTGCGCTGTTCACCCTGTACCTAACCCTGCAGTCACACTAGCACACTACTCAACCTGCACTTGTCCCGCTCACTTTTCAATCTCACTCCAATAAGCCCACCACTAACCATGCATTCATTCGTTCCACTCTGCACTAACATGCGCACCCAAATTCATATGGTCGCCTTACTCACCCCTGTACACAAGTCATTTCACCACACCCACTCACAAACTTGCAGTTTACTAAACAGTTATTGTATTGAATGTTATTCGCTGAATATGCCCGGAATGTGCGCGTGGCGGTCGAGTCAAGAAATTTCTGTCAGGTGGTGTGAGTGGGGGGGCAACGTCTAAAAAAATTCAGCTGGGGGGCTCAACTTACAAAAGTTTGAAGACCTCTGCTCTATATGATGAGCAAAGAAAAGAACGTCTGGGAGCTTGCAATTGCAACGCTCCCATAGATTTAGCTGTGTCAGTGTCTTTTTTAGTTTTCTCTAGATACATCGACATTAGGGCCAAATAGGTCTTTCTCTTCAAACGGTTGATTGAGGATGGAATTTTGTACTTCAGGTTTGAAACCTGAAATACGTAACCAGGCATGCCTACGCAAAAGGACACTGGTAATAATTGCCCTTGAGGCAGTATCTGCGGCATCTAGGGCGCAACGAGTGGAAGTATTGGTGATATTTTTACCTTCCTGTACGAGTTAATTGGCCCTATTTCTATACTTATCTGGTAGATGCTGCATTATGGATTCCAGTTCATCATAATGTGCCCTGTCATATCTTGCCAATAGCGCTTGAGTATTGGCAATGCGCCATATGTTAGCTGCCTGTGATGCTGTTCTTTTGCCGGAGGCCTCACCTGATGTTTGAGTTGGAACGTTAACGTGCGTTAGAAACTACCAAGGAATCTAGTGGTGCTGGGCCTCTAATGTAAACTGGATCTGTAGGGGCAGCTTTGTATTTTTTTTCAATGCAGGGGTTGAGGACTCGAGCCCTGGCAGGATCTTTAAATAGCTCTGTTGAATACTTAATGAACCCCTTAAGCATTGGCAAAATGGAAGTGGACCTTAGTGTAGTGTCAAAAGTGGCGAAAAAGTTATCTTCCTCTACAGCGCTTGTGTTGCAAGCGCAGACTCATTCCCCGGCAGATACCTCGCCGTTTGGAGATTCATTCCCTGATGGCAGATTGTTGATCCCAGTTTAGAAAGAAGGGGACCCCTATATACTAATAATGCACTTGCTATACATAGGGAAACCTAATTAATTTGAAAAAGGTCTATAGCCAAGTGAAGGAGCTGAAAGTACAAAACAATATATATGGAAGAAAATGATAAAATGTATGGTGATATCGCCCAACAGTACAAAAACTAATAGCCCAATTGATCAATCAAATATTTACTTTATTTTTCATAAATTATATATATACATTTTATCTTTTTTGTGACACTTTTTCTTTCTTGTATAAAAGATTTGCAATTCATGTACAAAAGTTATTAAAATCACATAATAGACAATTAGCATAAGAAATGGCAGATGATGGAGGCAATGCGGTAGGGTAATTACTACGCGCGTTTCGGCTAGGCAGCCTTCCTCAGGTGAACGTCTATTGCAAGAAAAACTATCCAGGTCATATACAACACAAGGGAGGAAGCATATAAAAGCAGCCAGTCATCGACCACTCACTGTCCCAATTCGGCTAATGATAAATGAAGGTAGATATGATGGACTAAACCACAACGTCAGGTACTGGTGGTAGCGGTTCCTCAAATTAGGCCCTTGGTGTGTAGCGTATTTGCAGCCACATTTTAGTTATATGGGCACGAGACTTGTTGAAAAAGAGGACGATTCTGTGGATTTTGAGATTGAAAAAGGAAGGGTCCTATGATCTAAATCGGACGGCTTGCGGGTGGCCGAGAGCCGGGGGTTTGATGATATCTCATGATTGGTGTCTTCCTGGTAATGGCAAGCAGTCGCAGGATACGGCTCTCGGTAGCAACGAAACACCGCGAAAATGCCGGTGTCTGATCAGACATCGGCATTTTGTAGGAAAGATGAAATTCTTCCTTCAACTTTCCATGGGGGAGAAGAAGTGGAGGCCTGTGGCAGAGAGAAGTCATTGTCTTCTGGCTAAGTCTTCTTTATCCCTCTACCACGAAAGGAAGACTTATTGTAAGACGACTGTTGTTGCGGTCTTTGTTGATACTGGGGTTTGTACTGCTGATTTGAGCTGTACGAAGATCTGTAACCTTGAAAATCACCTCTTGAAGATTGGCCTCGCCCTCTTGAGCCCCGAAAGGGAGGATTTTTAAACTGGAGGGTACCCAGTGCCTTCGCTGTATCGGTATCTTTTTTAATACCTTGAAGCGCTTCGTCAATGTGTGCTCCAAACAGTAGTTGGCCATCGTACGGCATGTCCAGCACCTTGGTTTGCACTTCCGGTCGGAAAGTAGTTGCCTTGAGCCACCCTGGCCGTCTCAGAACCACAGCTCCAGCTAGTTGGCGGAACCCCGTCGATGCGATATCCATCGCACAGTCAATCATCTAGAGGCTAAACGTTCGCCTTCTAAGAGAATCTTTATTGCTTCCTCTTTGCTTCCTCCGACAATGATCCCAAATATGGGGCGATATCAGCCCACATTTGATGGTTGTAGCGTCCTAACAGTGCCATAGAGTTTGAAGCACGCACTGTAATGCGGACATCGAAGAAAACTGCTTTTCAATATTGTCCAGTTTCCGACCCTCTTTATCCGGTGGTGCAGTCAGAGCCACAGAACTTTTTTTAGATTTGCGATGCGCTGCTTGAGTAATGACAGAGGGATGGACCTCACAGATATATATATATATATCTCTCTATGACATTACTCTTTATGTACCGGGGACTCCCACCCAGACGGCGTGGAATGATTCAGGCATGTGAATCGATGAAAGATACCCATAATACTGGATAACCATCTTGACGGTAGCGGGAAATCGCCGCCAAGAAGACTCTCAGTGGAATGTGAAAGTCCTGATTGAGCCAGTTGCAGAAAGAACGAAAGAAGCTGATCCGGAGTGGAATGAAGAGGATAATTATTGGCATCTGCGCACCAATGACAAAACCTCTTCCACTTGAGTTTGTAGGTTTTGACTGTAGAAGGAGCTCTTGCCTGAGCGAGAATGTCCCTGCATGCTGGTGAAATATTTAAATGGGCAAATTCAAGGTGCTCTGGTTCCATGCCGATAATTTCAGAGACGAGGGGTTCGGATGACATACTTGACCCCCGTCCATCGTGAGGAGATCCGCTCGAGAAGGCAGAAGTATGGGTTCGCACTGGGAGAGGACAAGTAGCTCCGAGAACCATGCTTGTCGAGACCATCTGGGAGCGATCAGGAGGATGTGGCAAGGTTGTCTCCGCATCTTCCACAGCACGCGAGGAACGAGTGGAATCGGAGGAAAAGCGTAGGCGAATAGATCGCATCAGTACATCACGATCCGGGGATGCCAACTTGCGTAAGATGGGCATTTCCAGTTCTCCGGTGTTGCAAAGAGATCCAAGGGTGGATGACCCCACCGTTTAAAGACTAGGTCAAGTGTTGGTTGGTGTAACTGCCACTCGTGGGTGGAAGACGTGGATCTGCTGAGGGAATCCGCTAGGATGTTGGAGACTCCTAGCAGATGAACGGCAGTCAGGGTGACTTGGTGACTGATTACCCAATCCGAGATCGACTGTGCCAGACGAGACAAGAGAGGAGATTTGGTTCGGCCCTGCTTGTTGACATAGTGCATGCTGGTAGTGTTGTCCGTTTGCATAAGGACTGACTACCCCTTCATCACAGGATGGAACGACTTGAGGGCTAGAAAGATGGCCATCAATTCCAGCCGGTTGATGTGCCAAGAGCGCTGAGGCAAAGTCCATTTGTCCTTGATCGACAGACCTTGAAGGTGGGCACCCCACCCTTCTAAGGATGCGTCCGTCGTCAGCGTGAGCTCCGGAGCGGTGGTGAGGAAAGTAACCCCTGCCGCGATGTTGGACTGTTGCGCCCACCACTGGAGAGCCGCTTTCATGCGAGCGGTGACACAGACTGTCGTTGAAGGATCCGGTGACTTGACGCCATTGCCCGTCCAGTTCTTCCTGAATAGGGCGAGTTTTCAATCTGCAATTCGGGATCAGAGAAATGCATGATGATGCCATCCCCAGAAAGGACTTCAAGAACCGGATTGTTTTGCGCAAATACGAGCCACGAGGTGGAGTATCTTCAGCTGACGCTCTTGAGACACGAACGCTTTGGCTACGGAAGTGTCGAGGGTAGCGCCCAGAAAGGTTCTGCAGAGAGCTGGGACAAACTGGGACCTCGACATTGATGGAGAGGCCGTGGGAGCGAAGACCTCCTGATAGCGTTGAGTGTCCCGAACCAACTGGCTGCGAGATTGAGAAGGCAATCATCCAGGTATGAAAAAATGTGGACGCCCTGGAGCCGCAGGTAGGCTATCACAGGAGCTAACACTTTCGTGAAGACACAAGGGGTGGACCGTAGGCCGAAAGGCAGCACCCTGAACTGCAACTCTCTCCGTCAAAATCGGAAGCAGAAGTACTTTCGATGACATGGAAGAATTGGCACATGAAAGTAAGCTTCCTGGAGGTCGATGGTGGTGGTCATGTAGTCGTCTTGGGAGAGAAGACGCAAAATCTCCATGAGCGTAAGCATACGAAAGGATTGGGATTTGAGATATTTGTTCAGCCCTCGTAAGTCCAGAATCAGACGCCAGTGTCCTGATTTCTTGAGGATAAGGAAAAAACGGCAATAGAACCCCCTTCCTCTGAGACTTTGGAACCACTTAGATGGCGCCCTTCGTAAACATAATCCGAATTTGTTGGAACAACTCCTTGAGGTGGGGTGGGAGGAGGAATCTTGACGAACTCCAAAGCAAGGCCCTTCGCTACAATGTCCAGAACCCAACGGTCTGAGGTGATGGAGGACCATTGAGAAAAGAACAGGGAGATTCGACCTCCAACTTTTGGGGGGAAAAGCAAGTCATTGTCGTTTAGAGGTAGATCCTCTATATTCAGACTTTCCTCGATGGGATTTGGAGGACTGCTGCTGCTGGGAAGAGTAGCGCTGACTGCCTTGTTTATAGGAGTATGTTTGACAAGATCCTCCACGAAAATTGGAGTTGGTGCCTTGTCCACGTGCGCCACGAAAAGGTTGTTTTCGGAACTGAAAGGTCCCTAAAGAGCGAGCAGTGTCGGTGTCCTTTTTAATGGCTTGGAGAGCCTCATAAACATGTGCCCCAAAGAGTGACTCTCCATCGTACGGCATATCAAGGATCTTTGCCTGTACCTCTTGACGAAATGAAGTGGAGCAGAGCCATCCCTGTCGCCGCAACAAAGCTGCCCCTGCAAGTTGTCGGAAACCAGTCGATGCGATGTCTACTGAGAAGTCTATAATCTCCTCAGCTGCTCTCTCTCCGTCCTGCAAAATTTTCAAGGCTTCAGCCCTGGAGGGCTCCAGGATGAGGGCTACAAGGGCAGCCATGTCAGACCACATCTGACAATCGTATCGCCCCAGAATAGCTAAAGCATTCGCTGCTCTCACCGTGTTAGAGGGCATTGATGAAAATTTCCGCCCAATGGCGTCCAGGCGACGACCCTCCCGATCTGGAGGAGCTGTAATAGGTGATGCTGGGTTCCTTGAGCGTCGCTGAGCAGTTTGACTGACGACCAAATCAGGCTTCGGCTGCAAAATCAGGCACACAGGGGAACCAATGGGTGCCTTATATTTCTTTTCTAGGCGAGGCATTTGTGCAGGGATGGTATTTGGTGTCTGCATAAGTTTCAACCCGTCGTTCCATATGAAATCAATAATGGAGACTGTATGGACCTGCTTAAATGGCTGATTCTTAAAATCATACAGAAAACAGTCCGCTTCTCTTTGGACTCTTGGCAGTTTAAACCGTTGAGCCGCTCTGTCCATTAACTGATGAAAGCTGGCAATGTCCACTGGTGAGGAATCCCCAGGTGTCACTGGAGGAGGGGACGGCGTCTAGATTTGGTAGTCGTCCCAATCGGCCATGGTGTTGTCGTCAATGTCATCATCCTGGACTTCGCCCTCTTCACGATCAGGGCGAACGTCATCCTAGTCATCGGCATACAGTAATGTGTATCCGAACTGACGTCTGGATTTGCAGGGACGGAGCAGAAGGTGGTGGTAGCGGATCTACAGGAGGAGGTACTATAGGCACAGGTGCTGCTGGTACTGGCGAACCCTGATTGGACGGGGGAAATCGCCTGTTATAATCCTCCAACATATATTGTAGGTTAGAAAGGAGAGACAGAGGCAGTGTCTGTTGGAACCTGCACCGCTTGTTCTTCATCCTGAAAATAATGTCCCCCAGGTTCCTCACCATAGTCCTGGCACTTAATGACTAATTCCGAAGGGCTGTGTGCCGCCCCAAAAGGGCCACCGTCTTCCTCTTCTGAACCAGAGTCCTCTTCAGAGCCAGTGGCAAACAATAGCGAAGGTGGCTGGTTGTCGTCTTGATAGACAACTGGTCTACCGGAACCTAGCGATGTTGGTGTAGTGGGCCGGCGTTGGAAAGACCAGAACCTGACGTTGGAAGTGGCAGCAATGGCAACGATGCAAAGGAGGAGCTAGTCACCATCAATGAAGTAGTCGACGACTTAGCTGACGACGGCAGAAGTGTCGATGAAGAGGCAGATGAGGATTCAGTCGGCGCAGTCGACGGGATCGGCGTCGATGAGGTCTTCAACGTCAACGACTAAGTGGCCGTCGACGGAGTCGTCGACTATGATGAAGATGCAGCCGTCAACGAAGCACTCGTCGACGGGATCGGCGAAGATTTAACAGCTCTCGTCGATGAAGAGGTCATCGACGAGTGAATTTTTGTTTCTTCTTAGTCGACGAGAGGATAGGAATAGTCGACGAGACAGGTCTAGGGCCCATAGATACCTTCGTCGACATAAAGGACGTAGACGTAACTGTCGTCGATGAGCCAGCACCAGATGTCGTCACAGTCGCCGTCGACGAGCCGGAGACGGTAGATCTCGTCGACGGGAGCGTCGACGATCGCCCCGATTTAACATGTTTCTTGGTGGAAACGTGACTGGAAGAAGCAGAAGACGCCTGAGAGTCATATCTCGTGGGCGAATCAGGAGGAGGTGAAGACACCGCAGGAGCCATAGAAAGAGAGAGTTTCTTTTTCTTTAAAAATGGAGAAGGCAAATCCTGCACACTGCTACGCTTACTGGCTGCTTTAGAAGTACTAGACATAAGGCTGTCTGCGTCAGAAAGTGGGATATCCTTGTCCTTAAGTCTCTGCAACCAGAGGAGGAGACGACCTTCCCTGTCTTTAAGGGTCTTAGTAGAAAAGGTACAGCAAAATTTACATTTGCTCACCTCATGGTCCTGGTAAAGACCATAAATACACTTGCTGTGGGGATCTTCAGAGTATAAGCGCAGTTTCCCACAGGAAGAACAGGGTCTAAATAAAGAATTCTTACTTGAAGATATGTCAAACTCTGGAATACAGAAGAAAAGTTGAGAAAAACTGAGCAGAGCTCAGGGAGACTCCCTTCACACGACGTGCGGTAGAAAATCTGAAAGACTGAGCTCTGAGGAGAAGGTTCTGGAGGGGTGCTTGCGCCTGATTGGCTGCAGTTTGGACTTACATAATGACATGGACATGTTGCAAGTGTTTTTTTTCTCTACCATGTATTCCTATGTAGGAATTCTTGGTATTTCTATGCATTTCTACTGTGTATTATAAGGTGTTATGTTTTTACATACTTATGTTATTAGCATCTTATTGCTATGATATTTACCGTGGGACTCCCACTTCACGACGGGGAATATTCAAGCATGTGAATCTATGAAAGACACCCCAATACTGGAGAACTTTCACCCCTGAAGCGGTCACCTTTCATATATTGCGGAAGACCAAGTAGGACTCCAGAATAGTGTCCTACCCTGCTTTTCATAAAAGACCAAAACTGTGTATGGTCAGATGTCTCAAGGAATACGAGAATATTAAGGAGGAAACTCGCCCACAAGGGAAGCGCCAGTTATTGATCTCCTTGCATAAGCTTTTCAAAGCTGTTTTGCCACCAATCACAACCCGTTGGATCAGATGGGTGATTCAAAAAGCGGGTATAAATGTCTCGCATTTTGGTGCACACTCTGCGAGAGGACTAATGGCCTCGAAAGCCTTCTCACTGGGTGCCAGGTTAGAGGATATTTTAAACGCCGCAGACTGGTCCTCAGACTCCATGTTTAAACAATTCTACTTTAATTCAGCTCTGGACATGGCATCATCATTGGTGGTGGATAAGCTTTGAACAAGCATAATCCTCGCCTCCGCTCCCGACATAGAATGAAACATTTCCTAGCAATCATGACGGAAAGTTTCAATTAAGGACGCGGTAGAGAGGATTATTCCCACCCTAGGCTCAAGGAGACCTGTACCCACCCGGAAAGTGGAGTTAAAGGAGACTCATCAGGCGTGTTTTTTCCCCCTTCGTTTGGTTAAGTATGTGCGTTTTGAGACTGTTTGATTCTAGGGGACATCCCCATGTATTTGATGCTATTGTTTGGATTTGGTTGTTACTTGTAGAATGTTCTTGTACAGTATCTTGATGGCTCTGAGTGCCAGTCCCTGAGTATAGAGTCATTGTTTCACATTTGGCTTCTCCTAGGGTCTGAAGGTTTCAAGACAGACTGACAAGCTTCGGCATTATGACGGTCGCAGTCAAGAAAGAGGAAGTGTGTCATCAGCAGCACGCCCTCGGGAGCCATAAGGACTGCAAATGACCTCAATGTTATATGGACTATGGAAATAGTAGTTTTTACTGTTAAAGTTGAAGATGCCGGAGTGAAAAAATAAATGAAAGAGGAACATAATCCTCGCCTCCGCGTCCTTAATAGAATTGAAACTTTCAGTCATGATTACTAGGAACTTTGTAATTCTCTTTGAAACAGTGGCTTGGTGGAGATAAGGCCCACTTCAAACTTCTTGCATTTCTTTTTTTACCTTGACTTACCGGATGAACTTGACTGCGAAGGAGACCTGTCACAGGAGCAGCTTCAAGACCAGGAACAAGTCCGCTTCCTCGACTTGGAGCGGGAAGTACAGGAGGATAGAGACTTCGGTGTTTGGCAACTTACGAGTGCAGATCACAGTCTTGGATTGCCTTCAGGTGCATGAGGGCAAAACAGAGACAGACCTTGTGCAAGCCCATCACCGACGTTTGCGTTGGACATCATTCCTTGGAATCTCATTTCCCATTTGAAAAGAAATCTGTGAACCAGTGAAAGAGAGCGGTGCTCCAGTATCCATGTGCGAAAGTGCAGAAAGAAAGAAACTTGTGTCACCGCACAGGAGTGGTGCTTCTATGAATATTTGCTTCTTCACTTTGGGGGCCAGAACAAAGTAAGTATGGAGCACTGCTGAGCGTTTACAGACCCAGTCTGGTGCCTGGAACATGTGAGGAATCTGCAGTTAGAAGCATCCATTAGAAACATAAGTCACTGAGATCAAAATGGAGAACGCAGGGCGCAAGTGTACCCACAGTGCAATCAAATTAGGAAAACAAAGCAATGACAAAATCATCTCATTATTCATTGCCATAGGACACAGATGGATTCGCAAAGCTGCAGGCTCTACAAATTCAACCCTGTTCATATGTTAAACTAGTTGATCATTAACCAATTGGGCTGCTCCAGGTTCAAAGTAATACTGTCCTGTTATTTGAACATGCACCAATCGCCGATTCAATGACAAAATTAAACACCAGACTACAGGGGGCTGCAATCTCAGATTCTACCATATGCTTTCTTGCTTACAATATAAAGTATCTACATATCAGCCAGTGAGCTGAAACATGAACTAAGTGTGTTTAATTAGCGGTTAAGTATTTTTAAGCATTTTAAAAGATGAATTTCTCGTTATGTATAAATGTGTGTGGGGGAGGGTTTGGTCTTTGCCTATTCTGCTATTATAAGTGTGGCAATGGTCCTGGCACCAGTCTCCTACCATATGCATATAGCAATCTGTATAAATAATTACCTGATTATATCCTGGATGTCAGACTGGCCACCTTTAACTGAGAGAAAATGGATTTCTAGGAATTGTTGAGTTAATAGATTTCACCAATACCTAACGATCTGGAAACCTAGCAGTTTATCACTTTCACCACCAGAGGGTCTACTTATTGAGTGCAATTGATGACACTTCATAAGGATTACAACTATCCACTGCAAATGTAATGAGTAGACAGTGATAAGACTTCACATGTTGAACATGGTATGACCAGCCAGCTATAACAGTGTGTGATTGAAAGCCCTTTGCCCATCTCTTACCTGCCAAAGCTCCATGCTGATAGCACTGTCAAGCTGGACCAGGCGCGTTTCAAGATGCATGGACTGGCTCTCTGGGTTGTTCAGATTAATAGCCGTGCTCTGGTTGTGATGACGTTGGATCTGCCCCAAATGCATACGCAGATTATCACATAACTTGCGAAACTCTGCCTTACGGGTGTATAGCAAGCAGAACCTGAAAGCTGCAAACAGGCAATATTTTTTTAACTAGGGGGAAAACATTTGAAGTACTGTGTCAAGTTTTTACTTTGCCTTAGAAGTCTCCTCCTTAGTTTTCATGAACAACCTCACCAAAAAACAAAATACTTCCTCTCCCCACAACCCCGTCCACTTGCCCAAAAAAAAAAAAAAAAAAAATGGTGCTGAAACTTAACTAATACTTCACTAGAAAAAATAAGCTTTGTAAATTTTAGGCATCCCGCTTCAAAAAGAAAGCAGCTGGCCAAAATGTGTAATCTATGTAAATACCAAATTTCAGGTCCAAAAGCATCATCCCTTAAATGAACTATTAACTGTGTCAATGCTTTTTGGTCTTGCATTTATAGTAAAGTCAATACCACTTCGAGTTATTTACATCCCCTCCTATAAATTTCCACTACAGGACATAAAATGTGTAACACTGCTCAACTGCGGAGGTCATAGAACTTAAATTCTGTACATCTTCCTTCCTCTGTCTTTCACTGGTGAAAAACAAACCATTACTCTTAGGACAGTGCTCCAACATACAATGGAACATCCATCCATCCTTCATGCTCATCAAAATTATGAATAATGAATTAAGTACTAAACAAAAGGCAAAGCAATGCTTGATACCTCCATCTAACATAAAAGTATTTTTCAGCCAAAAGTTAAATTCTAAAGGCACAGCTTCTGAACAATTAACACAAGGAAAACGTAACAATATAAGGGAGCAACATCACCAAAGCAGTTAAAACTGCATAGGTTTGCAATCTTTAATTTACCTTGCTGTGCGATGTCATGATACAAGCGCTCGACTTTGGAGTTGTTTCGGAGAAGGTCCAAACACTGTCTGTAAGATTCCCACAGAAACTTCACCCAAGGAGTAAGGAGTAGTCTATCCGTACGGTCTTGGGTGTCCTCTCCACTCACAGCACTCAGGAGAACACTTGGGAGACAAAACACACATTGCCCCTCAGAAGTCGTTAGCTTCCAACACTCAATCATTACTTCGAGCACAATTTTCAATTCAGTAAAAAACACAAATTCTGTACCGATAGCCTATAGAGATTACACTTTTAAGAGATGTGGCACAGCTGGACATGAGATTATATAAGGTCTTCGGTAAGTGACCAGGCGAGTTACTGGGAAAAGACAGAATATTCACTCCCAAAGACAGTTTCCACAGAAAAGTATTTCTAGAGGGTGTTGGAATGACAATGTAAATATAGCAGGTACTCAAGTCTAACGGTATAATCCAGTTTTTAACATGCATTTATACAAATTTTTGGGTGGTCGGTAAAGAGTTTTAGTAACGTGTTTCCACATGTATATCTGTGCTTCTTATGCCAAAATCTCCTTCAACACTAATGGACTCATCAGTATCCTATTTGCCAGAGGCATGCAAACAAACTACATAACCCTGCTATGTCCCCCTTCCCTCTAGCCTCCTATTCTTTCTTGCTGATTGAGGTCCTCTTTCTTGCACCGCTCGCCTCCATGCTATAAAAATTTCTAGGCCCTTCCCTCTTCTATCCCCTCCACTATCCTTTTCAATCCAACTAACAGACTCACATGTACACCGCTCTAATTCATTTCATATTTCCCATACTAATTCCCCACTAATCCTAGCAAGCTCTATATAAATACAAACGCTTCCCTCTTCTATCCCTCCACTATACTTTTTCAATTCAAATAAACTGGCATGTTCACCACTCAAATTAATTTCATATCTCCCTATACTAATTCACCACTAATCCTCTTTAGGTTCCAGAGTAGCGTGCTACTCGCCGAAAAGCGTTTAGACACATCGTCAGGGCTAGTAATCGCCTTATAAATGCAATTAGTACTCTGGGTACATTTTCAGTGTTTGGATTTTGTTTTAGTTGACGGGACATTGCTTACATATCTCACATATAGTGTGTAATGTTTATTCAATCAAAATCTCAGTCTCTCTCCTTAACACCAAGTAAATTACTGGCAGATTTATACAGCAAACCACCATTGTACCTAATGGCTTCTCTTAAGCAATCAATATAAAATACCCTACAAGACCCACCTGTACAGACTCTGCTATGCAAAACTAATTACTGGGTATGACTACATGCTCCACAACTTCCCACTTCTTACTTGCATCTTTAGACTTTGGCAGAAAACTCCTTAGCCAGCACAGCTATATAGACTCAATTTGGACAGTCAAAGTAATACCTCTTCGTGCTAGAGAACACACAATGAAATTGGAACCCATGATGTAAAGAGCCCAAGGATGTCGTGCCAGAGGCCTTAATGAAGGGCAAAAGGCAGCAAATCCTACCTTGTGTCATGATTAGAAAGTAAAAGCATCAAAACCTATTTTGTCCTTCTTTAGGGCCCTTAAGAAACAACCTGGAATGTTCTATCATATTTCACATTGCACCGCACAAAAAGTGCTACTATAGAGCAGTATTTTGGTCAATCAATTTCAGACCGAACAGAAAGCACTGTATCTATTAAAATTATGCTTTACTGGTCTCAGAGCCTTGGGCAAAAAACTAGCTCACCTCAGAAACAACGGTCTGTGTGACAGAAAATACATACACAGTTAGCAGATCTGCAAAAGAGCTCATCTTGAAGTCAATATTTGGTTATACATAGGTGAACTGGAAAGCTTAAAAAAATTATGGGGAATCCCCAACAGCTCTTCTAAGTCAAGAGGTTAGAAGCGCTCCGAAATAGTTCCAAAAAGAATTAACAAACATTAATTATCAAACCAAATGCACATCTCAATGGAATTCATGAAGTTACTTGAGCTTTAAGCCATTTATTGTGCTTGATTATCAAAATGTAGTCCGTTTAAAAGCACTGCCCATTGAAGAAGAAAAGGAACATCTTGTGCAGCGAGAATGTAATTGCAGAGGACGAAACATTGTTATGTTGGTCATGCCAGACTGTCTCAAAATTGGCCAAGTCATGCCATTTCTAAAAAAAAATAAAAAAAACTGGCTCGGACCCAATAACTTCATGTCTGTCTCCAATCTCATTCAAAATCCTGGAAAGATGTGTTCTCCTGCAATTACCCAACACATTGACAGTAACAACCTTCTAGACCATCACAAATTGGGCTTCAGAAAAGGTTGCAGCACAGAGCCAGCTATCCTGAATGTCATAGATGATGTCTACAAATCAATAGACACTGACCGATGCGGTCTACGAGAAAGGGTCGGAGTAGAAGAGGTGGTCTTGCAATTGTTTACCTTCTATTTGCAAAACCGCACCCAAAGAATAAAAATTGAGAACTGCACGTCTGACCTACTCCCCATAAGCAGGGGTGTCCCTCAATGATCAGTTCTCTCCCCATCACTGTTCAACATCTCCATGGAGCCCCTCACCAACATACTCAAAAAAGCCAACATCCCCTTCCACCTATATGCGCACGATACCCAGATCTACCTAGGAACTTCCTCCATTGGTGACATTCAGAGACTAAATGTCACTCTAAGAGAAGACAAACACTGGCTATCCCTCAACCACCTGAAACTCAACCAAGATAAGATGGAAATCCTGTTCATATCCAACAAAGAGCTGACTCCCCAAATCACAGAATGGCTCAAAACCATTGATGCTCTCAACTGCAGTCTCACCCTGGCCGACTCAGTAAAATCACTGGGAATCACTCTGGACCCAAACTTAGACATGGTCAAACACATCAAGAACTCGGCAAAAAGCGCTTACTTCAACCTAAAACTACTCAACAAAATGAAACCCTTCATCCCTCCCAATGACCTCAAACAGGCTACTCTATCCCTGGTGTTGTCCAGATTGGATTATGGTAATGTAACACTCACAGGTGCAGCAAATTCCCACTTACCTCCCCACAGATCAACTCTAAATGTAGCAGCCAGGATGGTCACTGGAGTAAAGAAATAAGAACACATCTCTCGCGCTCTTAGAGAGCTAAAACAGCTCCCAATCGAAATGCATGCCAACTTCAGAACTGATCGTCTCAACACAAATCTCTGCACACTGGTAAACCTGCCTACCTGGCCTTTAGACTCAATATGGCAGGTCAGACAATGAACCTCAGGAGTACCAACACTCTACTTCTCATTCCTCCGAAAATTCGAAAACAAAAAACTTTATATCAAGCTCCTCCTCTGGAAATGTGCCCAAAATTTGGAACTCCATCCCAGTCCATATCAGGACTAACCCCTATTTAAAATTCAAGAGCCAGTTCAAAGACCTCTTCCTCAACCAAACTTTTCCGAATGGATAGCTGCCACTTAACGCAGAACCTTGCACACTGCAGTATGTAATCACTTTGATAAGAAGGTTTACATATCAGCTACCTCTTGTCTCGCTCCTTTGTCCCCCCCTCCCTGAACTTGATTAATCACAAACCGATATGTTTATTATTGTTATTTTTTGTGTTCGATTGCTTCATGATATATGTTGTAAAGGGCTCTGATACCTTCGGGTTTGGCTAGCGCTATATTAAACTCTTACATAAATGTTAATTGAGGAAGCCAGAAATGGAATTTAATTCAGAAAAAAACCATTCAATAACCAAACCAGTAGACAATATTTCCACCCAAGTAGATGCTAGTCACGTAAACGAAAGACTACCTTGTGACTGACATACGGTCTTGTCAGCTTCTAAGAGCTAAAGTGACATTACATCACCTAAAAGTACTTGTACTACTTAAATTAGTTCTTGGTTTTTATAATGGCAACATGCAGTACCAGCCTCTTTAATAAGACGAAACCAAGAATAACTGTAGCTAAAATGAAATGGCAATCGTACCGCTCGATATTACCATAAGCAATTCTAGAAATATCTACACTATGCTGGAGCAAACATAAAACTGGAGTTAAAATAGCGCGAATTCTTATAGTTTACATATGGCTATAGTTTGGCATCCTATTTACTCACAATGATCAGCAAAATCAAAACCCCAGGAGGAAAGAAAAGCCTACCCCTATATTAAGCATACCCACAGGATTTTGTTTTACCTTTCTGGAGTTTGGATATTATCCAAATCTTCAATATCCAGCACCATCTGCTGTGACGACTCCTTGGCAGATTCCGTTTTCTCCTCTGCCAGCTTCAGATAAGCCCGAACAACATCCTCCAAAGACTTGATATTTACCTACATGCCAAACAACAAGATGGTGAAATGTCTGCTTGTATTCCAGACAGGTGCAACTTTCATCTGGTATTCAGAGTGACAAACATTATTAGTATAACACTTTGGATATGGAAAGTGAAAACCAATTAACATCCAAAAGCCGAGATGTTGCAGTAAACAGTGTTGTGTAGCAAAATGCTGGAAGTTTAAGAAAGCTCAAGATCAACTTAAGAAGCAGCATCAACATCACAAAACGAATGGAATCAAACATTTCTCCTGCTTTCGACACAATCAGAAAGTGGAGGCCTGCAACTTCCACCTGGATATACACAAAGACCAACGAAGTCCATTATTAAATATATGAGGTAAGAATAGTGAGGGAGAGAAATCGAGCCAGTCAAAGTGGGTAAATGGATCTCTGGGCCACCTAGTATCAAAAGGGGCACCATCAGAGTCCAGTACAACAGGAGGTGTGGTCAGAGTTCAAAACAAGTTGAGATTGAGCCAGTGTCCTAGTCCATTACGAGGTGGGTTGCATGGGCACCAGAAAAAGAGAATTTCAATACCCTTACCTGCTGGCAGATATTTTTGTACTGATATAGTCCTTCTTTTGCCAAATGGCTCTTGCGAAGGTCTACACAGAGCTCCAGGTACTTCAGCATAATCGGCTCGTGAATTTTCTGCCATGTTCGATGTTTCTTACTTTTGATCACGTCGTAAAGAACGTCAAGAGCAGGTTGCTTTTTACCAACTTCAAGAAATTCTGGAAAGAAAAAAAAACAATGCCTCAATATATAGAGCACGGCAGAGTAACTGAAGTTTGAAATGGGGAATGAGTAGAAAAAAAAATAAAAGCAAAAAGAAGCTTGGAAGGGTTAGGGGAAGCAAAAGACAAGCTGCAGGGTGGATAGGTGCAAGCCAGGCGTAGTAACTATTTAAAAAGGGAAAGGGCACACCAGAGACACAAAGAAAATACATGTACTGAAATGAAGTGTTGAAAGAAAGACATAAAAGTAGTTTCCTGAATGAGAGAAGCAAAGCAGTAGGATAAGTAATTCAATCAAAACGATGGAAAAGAAGCTAGGTTCCAAGGAAGGACCACCACAAGAGGAAGGAAAACCACCGAGTACAAAGTAAGAAAATTAAATTGACAAGAAAACAAACCAATTGTAAGCAACAGGCTAGCCCAAAGCCCACTATGTTTTGGAGAGGTTCACTTTTAGCTGCCTATCAACTAATCAAACTCTCCTCGGAGCTTTGAATGACAACTTTACAATGGTAGCATTGGATAATAATAACTTCACATCTCAAAGGGATTGTGGCTTTTAGCTGCCTATCAACTAATCAAACTCTCCTCGGAGCTTTGAATGACAACTTTACAATGGTAGCATTGGATAATAATAACTTCACATCTCAAAGGGATTGTGGCCACATTAGTAACAAACTGGTTGCAGTAGGAACAGTATTTATATAATCGGGTGCTGCATCAAACTGCACACTTCGACCAAAAGAGGGTCATGAGAGTGATGGAATATACATCATTAATAGAAGGAATTTGGTTTGTCAGCAGCACACTAACTGTTAACAATACAAAAGGAATGCTTTTAGTAATTGTACAACTGTTGGAAAACGAGGCAGCATCTGTGAGGCCTGCACAAATAACATGACTACATTTGTCCTTCACTGGGAACTAACCACCCAATTGTAGCGCCTGACTGAGGGCAGCATTGCAGAGCAGTCTGAGGCTTACTCAAGGGAGGTGGTGTGGGCTAGTAATCGCCATCTGCGAGTGAGCTGAAATACCACTCAATAAGTGATTGTCCAGTCTATACTTTGATTTATAAAAGTAAGAGTGCATTTATTAAACACACACACACTACTCAAACCTATGCACCAATGTACAAATATACATAAGCTGTTGGAATTACCTTGACATTGCATAACATCTCCACCCCTCCCGCAAGGGGGATGGGGTCTTGTACCACCACTCCCATGTATGCACATCATCTTGCCCCCAATGCAGTTTGTTGAACAAAGCCTGGAGCGAGGGCCTTGCGCACTGGCATCATCCCAGCGGCAACCCACCCCATTACCTCAACAAGCATTAGAAAGGGGTACACCTGCCTGGGTGACACATGACCCTGACTGAGCTTCTTCAGCAGCTCCCCCAGCACCTTTTCACCAGTGAGGGTGACCCCACTACTCTGGGGGGCCACCAAGCACCAAAACGAGATTCCCCATGCCTTGCAAGGCAATATGGGCTCCTCTCCGTGAATATTGTATGAGCGGCTCTCCCGCTGTGCCAGGGAGAGCCGTGCTGATGCTGCCAGCGTTCTGACGCATTCCAGCCTCGTTTGGTGGCCCAGTCCCACCCAGACCCCCAGGTACTGTCCCACAGCCTGGGAGCCCACCCCAGCCGCCCATGCCTCTTTTTGGAGGTTCTTCTGGGGGTCCCGGCTCCTACCCGGGACCCCCGCATGCCTTCTCGATGGAGAGCCCAGCCCCGGCCGCTCACGCTGATTTTTCTGGGGCCTAGTCCCACCCGGGCCCCGAGCACCAAGTAGCTTTTTGGAGACCCCCCGCATGCCTTCTCGATGGGGAGCCCGGCCCCTGCCGGCGCGGCCAGTACTCTTGTCTGCTGCCGCGGGAGCCGGCAATCATTTTCTGGTCTGCCCGCTTCAGCGGACAGACGCGAGTCAGCTTCCGCGGGTCTTCAGGGGAGTGTGACGGCACTCCCCCACCTGCTTCACACTCTGGGCCCGGGATGGGGTCCCGGGCCCCCGAACATCTTCGGGGGGCGCAACAGCACTCCCCCGCACTCGGACCTCGGGGCCCGGAGATGGGGCCCCAGGCCCCTCCTCCTCCTCCTCCTCCGGATGGGGTTGCGCGACAACACGCCCAATCACCATTTTAGTCAGGGCCAAGGTGGCACCCCGTGGGGGCATTTTCACGGCTTCCCTCATTACAGGGGTGGGGGGGGGGGTCAGGGTGACATTTCTGGACGGCCCCAATGAAGGGCACCTTCACGGGGAGCACAACTGCACTCCACGGCTTTACTTCTCCTTGGGGGCAGCCCCCGGGGCAAGACCCACTTCGGGGGCATCTGAGACCGGCGGCGGAGCCCCACACGCTTAGTTGTCGGTCTTCTTAGGGGTCAAAGATAATCTACCTTCCAGGGGCCATATCTCAGCCCCAGAGGGTCCGATCTGACCCATTTTTGTGTCTTCTTGCTCCTGGTGGCGTCCCCCAGCCACTGGAAGCACTCTCCTTCGCCCTCCCGGTCTCCAAGAGGGTGCATTCTGCAGGGAGCGGTCTTCACTGGCTCCCTGCGCCTCTCTTCTCCCTGCACAGAGGCTCCTGCTTCTGCGCACCGGTCCTGGGTGTTTCTTCTGGTGCTGTTAGGGGCCTGGGTGACAGTCAGGGGGTCTCATTCCAACTGCCCATTTCCAGGCTCCAGCACCTTCCGCATCAGCAGACCACACCCCAGAGAGAGCCTCTCTTCCTGTGCAAGTACTTTTTAAAAGTTGAGTAGGGGGCTGGCAGGAAGCCGTGGTGTGTCCTATCAAACAGCGACACCTCACTTCCCTGCCCCAGCTCCCTCCTTCTTGACCAGCCTGGGCTGTTCAAAATGGAGTCATCCAGTGTCTCTGGCCAAATTGCCCCACCTTCCCCCGGTGCTGCCTTCACCTTGGTTCAGCTTGGTGCCTGGCACACAGCGACAGGAGTTGATGAATTGGCTTGTAGCTCCAAATATCTATTCTCCTTGGAGGGAAGATCTTCGCTCTGGGAAGAAAGGTCATTAATGTAACCTGCCAGGGCCAGACCCCAGCCAGGGATTCCGAGAAATATGACAGCTCTGGGAAGAAAGGTCATTAATGTAACCTGCCAGGGCCAGACCCCAGCCAGGGATTCCGAGAAATATGACATTTCTGGATCACCCAAAAGCAGTACAAATAGGACTTTGGACTCTGCAGAATACTTCTGTTCACATCCGCTAAAATAGACTTTAGTGCGTGTCTGGAATCTGTAGGCCTTGTGGAAGTCATTCTAGCCATGGGTTCCACATCCCTATAAGGGAATAATGAAGTGAAAAACACAGTAAAACACACCGACTTTCCCTGGCATGTTTCCTCCCAGTGTATAAAGCCTATTCCAGGTCACCACCCAATTCTGCCTAAGTCCTGACACACCATTCACTCTGTAGCTGCTCCTGGACTAAGCACGCTAGGAATCTCCCCTGCGCAGCCCCTACACGTGTGCTCACACATGTACACAAGTGTCTGCATGTAACCTGCCCCATGCCCCATACTCCAGCTGCTGCGCAGCGGCCCAGTCCAGCCAGGTGGACACCAGTAAAATCTCCATGCAGTCTCCTTCATTATGAGTTCACTGTGGTTGAGTCCCAGATTATGAGGCTCCCCCACAGTAATAGCTCAACAATTAGGTGCTAAAAAAGCGAAAAATCCTGGGCGGCCCCTAGTGTCAGAACCACCTTCGAACAACAACAAAACTGAATAAAACAGAAATGGTTACTTATTACACTTTGAGCATGCAAATAAGATCAGTCTGTGAATGAGAATAAGCTCACTTCAAAAATACAAATACATCACTCACACTTTTGGTTATATCGGGAACATGATATCATGAGATAACAAATTGTTTTCACCTGCAGGTTAAAGTGAAGCGAGCAGTTAACTACAGCCAAGTAAAGGAAGGCAGAGAACTACAGTCAACATGTTTCGTCACAATGACCATTTCAGGGCTGGTCATAGTAATGAGGAAGAAGAAGTTTGTTATTGTTGGTAAAGTCAAAAGGAGGAGGTACGTGACAATAGATTTGAAAGGTATTTGTGGTTGTAGGCAACATCAGAATGCCTAAGTAAAAGTTGGGCCAAGCATTTCAAATGGCAAGAATATAAGCCTTCAGTACCGTAGTTTCTGTGTGAATCCACAGTAGAAAATCTGGTCTTCAGGCATGGGAGGTGGGTATTGTCCAGAGGACAAAGGACTTTTGGTGGGCCAACAGCTGCACTTGGATTGACTCAGATAAAGTACAACCAGAGGAAGCTCTCATTCACTTGCCCCAACAGGCAAAGACTTAATTGGAGGCCTGTAGGATATTTGCAACTTGGTGACAAAGTGGAAAGGCCCCATAGCTGGTCAAGATAGTGTACTATATGATCACACGGCATGTCAGGGGCCTAGAGGATTACTCTTCACTTGCCCAAACACCCACAATGACCAGGAATTTTGCCAGCAAACTTGCTGAAAGCTATCAAGGAATCACACATCAGGTACTGAAGTAAAAGATTGAAACTGTATTGGTGGAGAGGACATTGATGAGGGTGGATAAATGTAAGCTGGCAGACAGCACTAAAGCCACGGAGGATAATGTACAAACGCTCACTACAGACCTCTCTGAACAGTGCGCCCCAATGATAAAACTTCATGAAATCAAAACGAGCACTGGAAGAACGGGCAGAGGAGGCCGAAGGAAGGTCGCACAGAAATAACTTGCAATTCCCTTAAGACAGTAGAGGGTCCATCGGTCTAGCTCTTCCAGGAGAACTGGGTACTGCATACTATGAAACCCAGGGAGCTCTCCAAAATCTCTATAGATACAGCACATAGATCATTGGTCTAATCATCACAAAACAAGTACTTAGCATGCTTGTAGTCCGGAAAGGTCGAATTTCTAAGTGCAACAAAATAATTTGTAGGAGTGAAGCACAGACTCAAAGATGAAGTCCTAAAGAACATGTTACTTTTCTCTGCCAACCTAATGAAGGATAAGGGCAGTGAAACCCTATCAATCCCCAGAATTAGCTTGGAACTGGCTAAACAGCGGACATTGACCAGTAAAGGTTAACAAAAAAATAAGGAACGGGTCGACCAAAACAAGGCCAGTGGTTGAGGCAGACAACGCAGTGCAAGAACTGGTGTTTTGGAAATGAAGACCCCTGGGTGGTCAGTCTGACATAGCAGATACCTCAACACACCACATCATTGAGAACACAGAAAGATGAATATTTATTACAGACTTTAAAACTGGAATACCAAGTCAGATAAGTAGATACTACTATTTGATCTTTGATTTCTTTAACTGTCTCTGCCTGTGGTTGTTACAGTTTGAAATTGTAGTTTTAACCCGCCAGTGATTGCATAATGGATCCCATGTTTGTGTTTAAACTTATGGCTTTTCCTGCATGACTGCTTCCATTTAACCTGTTGAACTGTGCGATTTGCAGTCCAAACTCTCATTCCCCATGACTTAACAGTTTTTCCCTCCAAATGTCTCCTTTGCTCGGTGCTAAGACGTGTATGTTACGCAGTTCACCCCCAGTGACCATTTTGTGTTAAGTCAGTGAAACTAGCCCCATCCTTCCCCCCCTGAGACAGCGGTAATCTGCTGTAAACTGTTCAAAATGTGTTTAATAGGGACTGCGCACTTTAAAGTTTTATACAAATAGTGCTGTTAGAGGACAAGTTTGTTGGGGCCTTAAAGTGTGGATTGGGCGGGTCTGTCTCCTAGGAGATCTGTGAAGAGAGCAGCTCACCAGTCCCAGCCCCGCCCCCAGGCCAGCAGACCTAGGACTGCTATTGGTTTTCCCCATCTCCAAGCAAATCTGAGTCCTCCTCTCACACCTGCCCAGGCCCCTTAAGGCTTTGCTGGGTGCACCCCAAATCATTCTCCTCCATCTTGTGAGTTGCAGCCTACCTGTGCCCCAGATTGCAGTGAGTGAGTCCAAGAACTGATAAGGAGGCAGACTAGTGCTGTCTTTCCTAAAACAAGCATTGGAAATGCAATAGGTCTCGCATTAGAAAAGTTTGAGCTATTGGTATTGTAAATGACACTTTTTTTATTTATGTGTTGGTTTTGAAAGTAGCAAAATTAATAGCTTTGTCAGTTACAATGTCAATAGTTTTAACTTTTGCAAATGTGACACCTATAGCATTTGTAATGCAATGTGTGTTGTATTTACGTGACTTAGATGTATTGATATTACAAATAACAATGGCTTTTAATTTTGTAAATAATTAATACTTAAATAAAAGTTATTGTAATTTATAATGGCAATAGCTTAAACGTTTGTAAATAACTTGTGAAGATTATGTTCAGTGTATTTTATTGTGACAAAAATCCAAGAACATTGCATTTGCACCTACACACAGAGCCACACACATATAGATGTGGTGGTGGTGGATCTGGTGGTGGTGGATGAGGTGGTGGTGGATGAGGTGGTGGTGGAGGTGGTGGTGGAGGTGGTGGTGGAGGAGGTGGTGGATGAGGTGGTGGTGGATGAGGTGGTGGTGGATGAGGTGGTGGTGGATGAGGTGGTGGTGGATGTGGTGGTGGTGGTGGATGTGGTGGTGGTGGTGGATGTGGTGGTGGTGGTGGATGTGGTGGTGGTGGTGGATGGGATGTGGTGGTGGATGTGGATGTGGTGGTGGATGTGGATGTGGTGGTGGATGTGGATGTGGTGGTGGATGTGGATGTGGATGTGGATGTGGATGTGGTGGTGGTGGTGGATGTGGATGTGGTGGTGGTGGTGGATGTGGTGGTGGATGTGGTGGTGGATGTGGTGGTGGATGTGGTGGTGGATGTGGTGGTGGATGTGGTGGTGGATGTGGTGGTGGATGTGGTGGTGGATGTGGTGGTGGATGTGGTGGTGGATGTGGTGGTGGATGTGGTGGTGGATGTGGTGGTGGATGTGGTGGTGGATGTGGTGGTGGATGTGGTGGTGGATGTGGTGGTGGATGTGGTGGTGGATGTGGTGGTGGATGTGGTGGTGGATGTGGTGGTGGATGTGGTGGTGGATGTGGTGGTGGATGTGGTGGTGGATGTGGTGGTGGATGTGGTGGTGGATGTGGTGGTGGATGTGGTGGTGGATGTGGTGGTGGATGTGGTGGTGGATGTGGTGGTGGATGTGGTGGTGGATGTGGTGGTGGATGTGGTGGTGGATGTGGTGGTGGATGTGGTGGTGGATGTGGTGGTGGATGTGGTGGTGGATGTGGTGGTGGATGTGGTGGTGGATGTGGTGGTGGATGTGGTGGTGGATGTGGTGGTGGATGTGGTGGTGGATGTGGTGGTGGATGTGGTGGTGGATGACAGACAGACAGGCGCAGACAGGCAGACAGACAGTCAGGCGCAGACAGACAGTCAGGCGCAGACAGACAGTCAGGCGCAGACAGACAGTCAGGCGCAGACAGACAGTCAGGCGCAGACAGACAGTCAGGCGCAGACAGACAGTCAGGCGCAGACAGACAGTCAGGCGCAGACAGACAGTCAGGCGCAGACAGACAGTCAGGCGCAGACAGACAGTCAGGCGCAGACAGACAGTCAGGCGCAGACAGACAGTCAGGCGCAGACAGACAGTCAGGCGCAGACAGACAGTCAGGCGCAGACAGACAGTCAGGCGCAGACAGACAGTCAGGCGCAGACAGACAGTCAGGCGCAGACAGACAGTCAGGCGCAGACAGACAGTCAGGCGCAGACAGACAGTCAGGCGTGGTGGTGGATGCGGTGGTGGATGCGGTGGTGGATGCGGTGGTGGATGCGGTGGTGGATGCGGTGGTGGATGCGGTGGTGGATGCGGTGGTGGATGCGGTGGTGGATGCGGTGGTGGATGCGGTGGTGGATGCGGTGGTGGATGTGGTGGTGGTGGATGTGGTGGTGGTGGTGGATGTGGTGGTGGTGGTGGTGGTGGTGGTGGTGGATGTGGTGGTGGTGGTGGATGTGGTGGTGGTGGATGTGGTGGTGGTGGTGGATGTGGTGGTGGTGGATGTGGTGGTGGTGGATGTGGCGGTGGTGGATGTGGCGGTGGATGTGGCGGATGTGGCGGTGGATGTGGTGGTGGTGGCGGTGGTGGATGTGGTGGTGGATGTGGCGGTGGATGTCATGGTGGATGTGGATGTGATGGTGGATGTGGAGGTGGATGCGGTGGTGAAGTGGTGGTGGATGTGGTGGTGATGGTGGAAGCGGTGGATGTGGTGGTGGTGGATGCGGTGGATGTGGTGGATGTGGTGGATGCGGTGGATGTGGTGGGTGCGGTGGTGGTGGTGGCGGTGGATGTCATGGTGGATGTGGATGTGATGGTGGATGTGGCGGTGGTGGATGCGGTGGTGAAGTGGTGGTGGTGGATGTGATGAATGTGGTGGTGGTGGATGTGGTTGTGGATGTGGCGGTGGATGTCATGGTGGTTTTATTCAAGTTCTACCCACTACATAGTAATACAAGGAAAACAATTCCCTTTCCATTCCTAGGGGCAAAATGCACCGCCTTAATGTCTTGGGGTGTGGTAGATAATGTGGAGGACCCATGGGCATACCTTAGGACTACAAAGGGTTTGCCCCCTGATGGCCAGAGGTGCTTGTAAAGAAGTTGGCAAACACACACACACACTTCAGATAAAAGCTGCAATTTTAAAAAACAATTTAGCTAGTGATTTTCGTCAGTGTAACCTACCCCAGAAAACCAAGAGCACCATTGTTCCTAAATACAGAAGATAACAGAATACTGACTGCATCAGAAAAGAAAGGCAATGACATTGATGAACTATGCATATAGATCAGACTGTTGCACCAATATAACAATACTGCTCGGAGACCGAAGCATGTGAACAGTACTTGATTTTCAGTAATGTTGATGAAAAATAAATACCAGCCAAAAGATGACAGATCGGGGGACTTTTTGAGTAGGATGATTGTATAGCATGTTTATTAAGACCTATTTTGAGGAGCATAAGAACAAACAATTGAGCAGGATTTGTTGGCAGTCTTGAGTAAAGGTCCCATTTGCGTCATGTGGTAAAGCAGAGTACAGAGCAGACCTGTTGAAGAGCTATACGCTGGTAGATGGAGTCAGTAAAACAAGACGTTAAGTCCTTGATGCTGTAAAATGTCGGAGTTTACATTAAAGACCCATTCAAATGAACGGTGAAAGCAGAACCCAGACAGAGCAAAAAGCGCAATTGTTTACTTTTCAACCAATCACTCACGGTAGATGCCCCAAGCTTCTTCTGAATAAGTTACTCATGGTGGTTCAGTTAAAGCAGCGAGGGGACCTTAAAGGTATTAAAAACTGTTGAGAAGGATGAATCAATTCCACACAGCAGTCCTCTCAAAAACCACACGCAGTACAAGATAAAAGAATGTGAAGTACAAATAAGCCTAACATAATTACGGAGGGGGGGAGGGGCGCACAAGAACATGTACCACCGATAAACACTGATCGAGGACCAGGAAAATGGACCATAATGCAAAAAAATCAAAAAACACACACCTTTGCTAAATTAATAATAAATGGCTACAATTCAAAGAAAGGTAAGTGCCTAATTGGCATTCTAAACCCTCCTAAACTTCTGGCCATCTTAACAAGTCGGGGCTGGGTGTGTGGAGGAGCAGGGTGCACATTTTAGTTAAAAAATAGTATATTAAAAAGTGGTTACTGGTCTAAACCCGCATCCCCATAAAATATACACCAATGTGTAAAAAAATTGCATTCACATGCTATGGAAGGCTTTGCAGTATTAGGGAAGAAATATTCCCTTCTCCATTTACACTGTCTGTTTAAGTGGGTTGGGGAAGGAGCTACCACGTGTCTTCACTACGGGGTTATTTAACGAGTTTCTTAAATGTAGTAAAAGACAACAGGACAGCTGTGCCTAGACACCATCATACCAGATTTGGAAAAAAAACTAATTTGTAAATGCATACATGACTGGATACAGCAGCAGCTTTCGTTTTACATCGTTGCCCTTTCGGTTCAAAACGCTAAGGAGACACGGCCATGGGGGGAGGTCAAACTGAAAGTATGGCGGGCCGGCCGGCCAGCCGTGATTAATTGGAGAAGCTGTGGGAGGGAGGCTCCTGGGCTGCATCCCAGTGGTAGGCATGCTGTGGCAGCTAATGAAACTGCGAGTTAGAATGACGCCCTCGGAAACCTGCCCCGTTCTGTGAGAGGAATCGGTGTGGAGAGCAGAGGCTTCTGCCAACAGATGGGTAGGAAAGAGACTCAAAGGTATCGGGCAGGGGCTGTGCTGGAGGCGACTTGCAACCAAAGAAGCCGCACTGTAAGCGGTGATGCATAGGTGGATGACACAAGAGGCAAGCTGCGTCTTGAGCCTCCTTCTGTTCGAGGCAGAACAGACAGTTTCACGGAAGACAAGCATAGGCACACCTAGCAAAACAGACGATGCCAGAGGAGGAGCGCGACCTCTAAAATAGGCACAACATACATTTTCATGCATACAAAATCTGAAATGTGCCTCAAAAACAGAGGCAAAATGCTAAACCGCTTCTGGTAAAAGTGACCGCAGAATCCACATGCGCCTTATAGAAGCCAAGAATAATAAGCAGCTTGAAGTAATTACATCGGCTCAAAGCTCTCGGAAACAATGCCCCGTTTGGGCTAACAAAAGACCCAAACGCTTACGTTCTCATCATACCAAACAGCAGTCGCTTTTGTCAAGACTGTCCTCCCTGAAGAAATGCGACACGGCAGGCAGGGGAGGGGGCGGAGCGGGGGTGTGGGAGGAGTGCGGCTGAGGGAAAAGACGGCGATTTCAGGCTGCGATGAGGGTGTGAAGCAGCAGGGGCTGCGGGAGGGAGGCTGGGCTGCCTTTGATGTGTAATGCAAGGCAGGCGGCTGGGGGCATGTGCACGCGCTTTTAATGTCAATGCGCATGCGCAATGAGCTTGAATTTCACGGGCACTGCAAGGAATCGCCATCGACTTGCAAGTTGATTAAAGTCTGTTTAAGCCCCCATAGTCTCGCAAGCTCAATGCGCATGCGCATTGACAGGCGAGACCTAAAAAGTTTTAAAAAACGATTTTGCCTACCTGTGATTGCATCATCTTATTTTTTTTCTTTTTAAATTTCTTTAACTGTCTTTGCCTGTAGTTGTTACCGTTTAAAATTGCAATTTTCACCTTCCAGTGATTGCATAATGTATCACATGTTTTGGTGTTTAAACTTGTGGTTTTTACTGCCTGAGACTGCTTCCATTTAACCTGTTGAAATGTGGGATTTGCAGTCCAAACTTAGTAGTTTTTCCCTCATTCCCCGTGACCATCCGTTTTTCACTCCAAATGTCTCCTTTGCTCTGGTGGTGGATGTGGTGGCGCAGACAGACGGTCAGGCGCAGACAGACGGTCAGGCGCAGACAGACGGTCAGGCGCAGACAGACGGTCAGGCGCAGACAGACAGACAGACGGTCAGGCGCAGACAGACAGACAGACGGTCAGGCGCAGACAGACAGACAGACGGTCAGGCGCAGACAGACAGACAGACAGACAGACAGACGGTCAGGCGCAGACAGACAGACAGACGGTCAGGCGCAGACAGACAGACAGACGGTCAGGCGCAGACAGACAGAAAGACGGTCAGGCGCAGACAGACAGAAAGACGGTCAGGCGCAGACAGACGGTCAGGCGCAGACAGACAGACAGACGGTCAGGCGCAGACAGGCAGACAGACAGACGGTCAGGCGCAGACAGACAGACAGACGGTCAGGCGCAGACAGACAGACAGACAGACAGACAGACAGACAGACGGTCAGGCGCAGACAGACAGACAGACAGACAGACAGACGGTCAGGCGCAGACAGACAGACAGACAGACAGACAGACGGTCAGGCGCAGACAGACAGGCAGACAGACAGGTGCAGGCAGGCAGACTGGCAGGAGCAGGCAGGCAGACTGGCAGGAGCAGGCAGGCAGACTGGCAGGAGCAGGCAGGCAGACTGGCAGGAGCAGAGAGATAGACAGACTGGCAGGCTCAGAGAGATAGACAGACTGGCAGGCTCAGAGAGATAGACAGACTGGCAGGCTCAGAGAGATAGACAGACTGGCAGGCTCAGAGAGATAGACAGACTGGCAGGCTCAGAGAGATAGACAGACTGGCAGGCAGGCTCAGACAGATGTGCTTATCCAACACTTCCTCTAAAACTGGGACAATCAATCAATCAATGTATCCACTACTATTCAAAACTCTAGAATAAATTAAGATAGCTCAAGACAAGAGTTCAAACTTAACACAACTCGGGGAAAGGAAGCACATATTAATAATCTACAACCTATTTACCTCTAACCTTTGATTCCGGAGTAGCGTCCTAATCACTGCTAAGCGCTTCAACGCCTCAACAGGGGTAGTGGACGCTAGATAAGTACAATTTACATGTTTCTGGTGGGGTGGGATGGAGGGGCAGCTTTTGACAAGCCAAGACAGTCCAGGCTAACGTGGGTCGTCAGCTCACATTACGGGAGCAGGGTGTGGATTCCAGCCTCCAAGCCAGATACAATAAAACGCTTCCTATCAGTCTTTGGCGGTAGAAAAAAGTTGCAGGGCTTCTTGGAGCACCTCTTGGGCTGTGCTGGGTGTTGTGGGTATTCACCCGTCATTTCAGACAAGCGGAGCCAAAACAGGATGCTGCAGGGAGAGGGCAGGAAAAAGTCACCACTGCGGGAGCAGTAAGTTTTGTTCTACAGTACAAAATAAGATGTTTCCCGTCACCATACCTACCACAGACTCAATGTGGGAGGAGAGAAAGGCTACATTCTGGAGGGCTGCGTGCATTCACTTAGGGGGGGGGGGGGTGTAGGGTAAAAGGGTTGCACCCATAAGGCATGTCAGCTGCAGTGGACACTCAGGCAGTCCCTTGCATGGCACCGTGGAAGGAGCCTCCCCTAAAAGGGGGAACGGGGCATGTTCCAGCAGCAGTCTGATTTTTCTAGGGGTACCCTGTCCCTGGCACCTCTGTCCAGGACGAGGCATCACCGCATACACCACTTCAAAGAGGAAACATAAAACTCCAGGTAGGACAGCTGTAGACTTCTGTCTTTGCAAGGCCTTATTGCGCTATACAGAAAAGGTAAACAAACACCTCTATCTCCAGGGCTGGTGAGGGGCTATTTATGTGACTAGTTCAAGTGCTGTTTGTTGGCACGGCCAGATCTTGTGAGTGTTGGCATGAAGCAGAGTCACCCATTTGTGGTTCTCGTGCTGAATGGTTGAGTTAGCTGCTGGAGTTGTAGCGCTTTATGGGGGTGAGGTGTGTACAAGCAGCAAACACACCCTGTAATGTGTTTATTTGCAAGTGGCGCACTGAAGGAGGCGCCTGCAGGGGCACCACCCTCCACAGCAAGACCAACGCCAATTTAGCAGGGTTTTCTCTACTGAACGCAGGGCTGAGTACCACAACGCCTTCCTTTTGATTTTTCTTCTAGTTTTTCATTTTCTTATTAAAGGGATTTTCAAAATAAAACCGCTCATCGTGCTCCAGGTGCTCCTGCTGTGGTAAGCAGCTCTTTGCAGGGCAGGTGTAGAACAGCGCAGAGCCAAGTGGGGAATATGTCGAGGGTCACGGGTTTGTGAACATGACCAGTGCATTAGATAACAGGTACTCTCAAGTATTGAGTACTGGCACTTTGATCCTCAAAGCAAGAGTGTCCGTGCCTCGCAGAAGGGATGCAAGATGTGCAATGGGACTGTGACAGTATCGGCACTTCTCAGTGGGAAAAACGCACTCTGGGAGAGTGAGTACGGGCATTTTTATTACCAAACGGACAGTCTTGGTAAGTGAGTACCTGTAAGAAAGTGGCTCTGTATATACTGTTCCAAAGTAAGGTACAGTGTGCACAGAGTCCACAGTCCACAGAGGTTTAGCAGAGGCTTAAGTTAGATATAACCTTACGCTCTAAAGTGGTAGCTTGGTCGAGCAGTAAGGCAGTATCAGAGGACAGTGTAAAGCATTTGTTGTACACAGCGAGTCAGCAAATGGACGCACGCACTCAAGAACTGAACTCTAGGCCAATTGTTGTGTATATAAAAATATATTGTTCATTTTAGAACCACAAGTAGGTATCAAATACTTCTTCAGGATGAGATGTTGCAATTGAATACTTTCAAATAGCAATAGACTTAAATGCAAATCGATGCAGTTGTTGCAATATGCAATACAAGTTAAACACAAAATAAGTTAAGTAAATGCAATAAAATCACTTTACAAAGGTTTTTCTTACTCAGGGCTGGATCCTGGATTCAGCCCTGGATCATTTCCTTTGAACAGTTGAGAGAAATCGTTTTTGTTACACAGCCGATTTTTAAAGAATATTTGTAGGTTTTGAAAATCGACACTTAGAAGAAATTCTGGCAAAAAACAGGCAATGTTATCCTACTAGAGAAAAGCAGGATATCGGAAAATCACGGTTGCAATTACTTTTGAGGATCAATGCTGGGCACAACGATCCAGCGCTAGGATCTCTCCGGATAGCAGGTGAGTAATTTCGTTTTGTTGATCGGATGATTTTAAAGCAATATTTCAAAGTTGCAAAACTCGACACTTAGAAGAAATTCAGAGTTAAGGTTCTGGGGGTAGACTCGGGGGTCTCCCAGGGTCAGGTAGGTACAGTCGTTATACCCTCAGCGGCACAGGGGCAGCCGGGTGCAGAGTGAGTAGGCACAATGTTAGCCTATGGCGGCTGGGTGCAGTGTGCTTTTGGGCCGCCGGGCGCCTAATGTATTTTAATGGGAAAGCTGAAGGTTGAACAAAGGCTGCAGACTCTAGGACGGAGATCCTTCAGGTGCGACAATCACTTCGAGAGGTAAGTTGGGAAGCCGTAGGTTAGGTAGCCACAGCTGAGTGGGCACAGGGGGCCGTTGGGCGCCGGGCGCAAGGGTGTCTTTGGGGGTCGGGAAATCTTACCCTCAGCTGGATGCGGTTGGAGGGGTCCCTGGTTGTGAGGCTGCAGGAGTCATCAGGAGCGTCAGGGAGGGTCTTTGGGTGAAGGGTCACAGTCGCCAGGGGGACGTCCCCGTGGTCTTTGTTCACTCAGGCACCGGCCGGGCTCGGCGGGTGCAGAGTGTGCTGGATTCGCGGTTCCGGGCTGTCACCAGGGGTTGATGCTGTTTGAGCAGAACCACTCCTCGTGGGAGTCCCAGTCTTTAGATGAGCAAGGCATTCTGGTCCTCTGGGATTTTCGAGGTTGCTGACCACAGGATACGCCGGGATTTAGCAGGAGCAGGTTCGAGGGTCGACAGGCCTGTAGAGCTGGGGACAAGTCAGTTGGTGTCGTCCTCTTGTTAGCAGCTCCAGGGCAGATCTTGTTTCAGAATCGGGATCTGAGGAAAGAAGGTTCAGGGTGCCCCTAAATACTAAATTTAGGGGGCATTACAGGTATGGGAAGGTCAGGGACCAGTGGGAGCCCTTCCCTAGGGTGAGTACACCCCCTATCCTGCCACTCTCCTGTTTGAGGGGGGCAGGAGCCAGTCTGATTGGGTAGGTCTCCCCATCCTCAAGATGGTGAGAGCCCAGAGTTGTGCTTCACCTCGCCTCCCCCACCTGAAGGGTGGGGTTGGCAGAGGCTGGCAGAACCCCTTTCCTCACTTAGGTTTTTCCGCTGGTCTTCCCGCCAGAGTGGGGGTCAGAACCGGTGGGGACCAGTTGCTGAGTACAGCAAGTGGCCTGGAGAAGCTCACAAAGGCGGCATGCCTTTGAAGCTCCCCTTGCCCATCCTGGGGGCGGAGGCCTAGCACCTCACCCCAGGATGTGCACTGTTGCAGGACCATGAGAGTGTATGGCTCTCTACCCAGGGGGCCAGCAACATGTCTGCTGGGTGGCAACCTAGGCAGCCGCTAAGACAGGACACAGGTTGTGGGTTAGTTACAGGGGGCAACTCTAAGTTGTCCTCTGTCGTGCATTGTACATTAAATCCCACACTGGAATCCGTGTGGGTTTAATGTGCTGAGAAGTTTGATACCAAACTTCTCAGTCTTCAGTGCAGCCATCATGGTGTTGTGGAGTTCTTGATGACGACCTCCCAGCACCATATACTCTTAATGGCAGCACTGCACTTACAGTGCCCAGGAATGGACCTGGGTACTGCAGGGGTACAGGGCTCATGCACCTGTACCCACACCACTGGCATAGGGCACCCAGCTAGAGGGGTGACTAAGGTATGCCAGGGCAGTGTGTTGTGGGTATGGCACACAGGGATGTGTGTCATGTCGACTGTTTTGTTATGCACCAAGACACTCAACCTGTCAATGCAGTGTGTGTGTGTCAGGGTACAGGGCCCCCAAGGGTGGCACAATAAGTGCTGCAGCCCTGGGTACCATTTACCAGGGGCTGACATGTGGCCAGAGATGCCAATTGGGTTTAGGTTTCAACAGTTTTAGGGAAGGAACACAGGCCCTGGGCACCTGATTGGCAGGAGCCAGGGCGCACACAGTCAAAGTGCATCAGCAATTCAGCAAAATTTGGGGGCATACCATGCAAGAAAAATGGCACACTCACAGAACCGGCACTTCTCATTAATTTAGCAAGCACGTACTCTTGGATAGTGAGTACCAGTACGTTTCAGAAGCAACGTGTTTGAACCTTGTCAAACATTAGCAAAGATTCATACTATTGGTCCAATAGTATGAATCCGTTAGTCATCCCTTCAAGGGATGACTAACGGATCTCAGGAAGGCAGCCAATGTTCTCCCTGCTAATTGCCGTTATCAGCTGCACGCTGGCACAAAAATGGCAATTTTCGGCGTTTCAAAGCGAGATGAAGTAATTGCACATCTCGGTAAAACAGTTTCCCTCCCTGTGCGTGAATAAAACTTTTACTCCATCTTAACAATTATGCAGTGACAGTTGAAAGGTGGGGCTCGTTAACGGTTGCCTTTATCCTTCCTGTCAGTAGAGGAGACTTGTACAAATCTGATTGACGTTAACAGTGCTTGAAAGCTGCACGGTTTTATTAATAAATGCCATGTCCATACATTAGTTTGTCTTGCTTTACAAAGGGGTGAATACATAACAAAAGCATCACTTACAAGTAAACAGTCTTTTAAAGACCTGTGAAGTACTCCAGTGCGGCTGCAATTACAGACGCCAGCCGCGAAGCTGTGTCAGCCCGGGCTGACACACACAACGGGGGAGGGGGCTGAAGCCCAGTGAGCCCAATGGGTGTTGCGCGCCTGCCTGTGGTGTCTGGGGTTGAGTCACGTCTCAAAGGTCTGCAGCCACTGCATATCGATGAACTCAAAGGCAATTAGTCAACCCAAGGTGAAACTTTACGTCACCAAGCATAAGAAGACTCCTCGCTGGTACCATTTAAATTCACACGCCATATCCAAGGTTTGATCTCAGTTCTGATCTAGTGGAGCTGCTCCAGAGATCGGTCTTGGTCGCGCTCCTATTCCTCAGGTATTGTACTGTACTATTGATCTGGGTCTGGAAGTTTTTCGGGTTTCCCCATTGATGTAACACCCTATTCCTCAGGTAAGCGTAAGAAACACAGGAAATCTAAGTGGAATTCTGCTCTCTCATATCACTTACATATGCCTGACCTGGCACGGAGCTGGCACAACCTTTCTCGATCTTTGACTCCGAAGCAGATCCTGCAGCTGGATAATGCACAACCCGAGTTTCTGGGGCCTTCTGCCATGCTGCCTCAGATCAAGGAGTTCCACGTAGGCATGATCTGGATCTTTGCATTCCTACCTATTCCCTATGGTGTGCCTTCGGGCCCCAAGGAGCAGAGATGCCTTCCACTTGAGTGCACCTATGAAGCCAGCTGGACCATCTGAATCTGTCTTGCCTATGGCTCCTGTTCTGACCCCACTTTCAGCCCCATGACCCATGCCGGCTCGGACACTTCAACTTCACCACTGACGAGGTCGTCCCAATTATTCTTTCTGACACCAAGTAGACGGATTGACCGACATTTCACCAGAATCAGCCCGAGGCGCTGCTTCCCACTTTTGATTTACCACAAGGTCGACAACACTGGGCAGCCATCTTTGGAGCCCCGCTTTCCTTTCATTGAAGTAGTAGTACTCCAGCAAATGGAGAATTGCAATTCCAAGGAATAACAGCCTTCACCTGTGGGCTGCTTCCTCTATTCCATATTCCAGGTGGCCTATTCAAAGTGGAATACTGTGCTAACAGTTTCCATTGATTAAAGGCTGAAAATGAATGATTGAGTAAAATTAAGTGCCGCAAAAATGCCGCTAAATTTCCATATTTGTGCTGCTAAATTTTCATATTTATGCCGCTAAATTTGCGAATCCATGCCGCTATATCCTGGGGGGTCTGCCTAATAGGTACTCACTTTAAGAACCTGGCAGACCTGGCCCATGATTTTTGGGACGACTACCTGCAGAATCAAGTCTCTGTAATGTCTGAACATCTCCCAGGAGTAGCCAATCAGGTAAAAGACTGGCACTCCTATCATCTGCGGAACATGAACCTATGGCCTCTACATCCGCCAACCTTCCAGGCACTATGTGAACAGTGGGGGCCGTTCTCTGTCGATCTTTTCACGTAGCGACTGGACCTCCAGCTCCTGAGATACTTCAGCCGGCTCCCAGGCCCGTAAGCAGCGGCCACTGACAAGTTTCTTCAGGATTGGCAATTGGAACAGGGTTATGCCTTTCCTCTGTTCGCGACGATCATGCACCTCTCGGACCAGGTCAGGCGCCAAATGGCGGAAATTGTCCTAGTGACCCAAACTTGGAGATCACAAGCTTGATATCTGGTTCTTCTGGAGCTTTCTTGTGATTCTCTAATCCCTCTACCCCCATTGTTTCCTGGTCTCCTTCGAGATCTGGAGGACAATCCCCACCCTCTAGTTCTGAAGGGGTCTCTGTCTCATGACATGGAGGATTACATCGAATGCTGGAACGTCAAAGGCCTTTTGAGACTTGCTGCATCGCTTCTATCCAAAGGCATGGGCGGACAGCACAGCCAAACGTTATAGATCGACATGGTCTAGATGGATAGGATGTGGTCATACACAGGTCCTGGATCCCATGGGGGCAGATATTGTCCAGATTCTGAATTTCACCGCCTCCTTGGCTTCAGAGGGCCTGGCAAATCGAACCATCAACACTTTCAGAGCGGCGATTTCAGCAGGCCATTTGCAGGTGGGTGACCACCCAGTGGGGGAGCATCAGTTGGTGTACAAACTCATCAGGGACATAAGCCTTTCTCTCCCTCTGGAAGCCAGGTATTCTGTTCTATGCAGGGGTGTGGAATTCCTATAGCCCAACGCCCGAGATATATTGTTTGGGGTCAGGGCAACAAGTTTTCATGTGTATTTTGTCCTTGGGATAAGTAGGCCTGACCCCCTACAGTAGAAAAAACCCTTCGGCCGCCAGTTTACAGTATCACATTATGGATCAGGGAAAGGCATTTCCAGCAGTTACTGTAATATTTGTGTCCATGTGTTAATGCTGTTCAAACTTGTATTTATGGTTCATTAATGCAAAGTATTTATTAATAGGCTGAGCGCTCTGAGTAAATGTTGTAAGCTCAGACTGTACTACTGACAGTGGTTAAGAGTATAAAAATGTGTACACACGTTTTCAATGTTTAGCAATATGAGGCTATGTATAATGCTCCCAGTATGTTCTCTGATTAGATGCAAATATTTGCGTAAGCTTGAAAGCAAGATTAATGGTGTAGGAGAGTAGGGTCTGCTTCCTATTGTTACCCCCACTTTTTGCTGTGTTTCACTGGTTTTTCTGGCTGTGGCCCTGCTAATCATGACCACAGCCTAGCTGTTCTCTCTCTAAATTCATTGAGTGTACTTTAGGTACATACAAGATTGGTTACTGAGTTACCTTGTGAGCCCCTAGTATATGGTACCTTAGGTACCAAGGGCATAGGTACCCCAGATGCCTACCAGGGGCTGAAGGATGTATTATGCCACCCCTGGGAAGCCTTCCAAAATGACATTACAGGTCTGCACTTGCAGCCTGTGTAAGGTGGTGTAAGCACCCCTTACTTAGGTAAGATAGATAGAGATATATATATATAGATATATATATATATATATATACATACACACACACATACATATACACACATATACATACACATACATATACACACACACACACATATATACATACATCTGTATATGTGTATGTAGATGTATATTTGTGGAATATATTATGGAGGTTGCCATCTGGTACGGTGCAGCAGCGTGATTATTTCGAAGACAAACTGTGAATCGCGCCTCTAGGTGAGTCTGGGAGGTGCGGTCCTAAGAGTTCGCCCTTTCGGAGTGTGGGGCTTGGTTTATACAAGCCGACTCTCCGGGGCAGCGACACTGAGACCAGAGCACTCCCTGTACTTGATTATTTGTGACTCCCTTGGCGTATTGAGAGACATTGGCAAAACAAGACTTGTGTAATATTGCCAGCCGTTTTCAACAGTACGCGTGTGTGCAGTGGGGCTTCAGGCAGTCCCCTGAAAGGGCTCTATGTGAGAAGAGCACGGATCTGCAATTGCAGGCATTCATGTTGTTGCACAGGAAGAACCAGTACTAAACAGGGATAACACAACTTACGACAGTTTGAACACATAATTCCAGGGGTGTAGTGTAATATGGAAGATGAGGATGATGAGATAAGAGAAGCAGTTATGTTACTATTCTCTAGAAAAAAGAAACCTGCCGGAGACAGAAGGGAGAAAAACGATCTCCCACAATCCCTTGGTGATAAAATCAACAAATTGGAGAAACTGAAAAGAGGGGAAATTTTTGAATGGTGGGAAGCCATTTCCCTGCAAAATTATATAGATCAGGAAATGGTTCCTAGAGGCTTACGCATCTTTATTACACCCACCTACGACACTCTTAATCCGGCCATGCTGACAGAGTGGTCGGAGAACTCTGCGGTCAGTTTAAGGAGGATGTTGGAAATCCTTGTAAAATATGCCTGGGTAGACAAGGACCTCCTTTTAAATCAAATACAAGAGCTGATGGAGGAAATAAAAAAAAACATCAGCTGTCGAGACGATGGACTAAGTTATAAAAGGATATGAAAGAACCATTCAAAAAAATACGAAGAAGACATCAAGGCACGCAAAGAAAGGAAACTGGATAGAGACTATGATTATGACTGTGGGAGGATTCTAACCTTCAGTTGTAAACATGACAATCTATATACTGAAACTGAGATGCAACATACTGAGAAAGATAAAAACAATGAAAGCCATCAGCCCATGCGTCCAGTACAAGTGAAACTGAATCGGATGTATCCATCGAAGGAGGTTTGAACACTGAGAACACTACACGACAGGTTAATTTTTTAGAGGAGTATCGTCATCTGCGCCGGAGCATACGAACGATTAAGGACACTCCGGCACCCAAGATGAGAGGACAAAGAGGACGAGGCTACGGCAGAGGAAGGGGAAAACGTGACAGAGGAAAAAGACTTCAGCGAAGATGGGAGAAGAGGCAGAGCAAGGAGCGCCAGGGGGAACAGCAGGGCGCGCACCAGAAGAGGCCGTTAATGGACATAACAGTCGTCAATCTAACCAGTAAGATAATAAGTGACACTGAAAAAATTATATTATGTTTGGGACTCTCCTTTTGCCCTTCCATGCCCTTTAACTATACAGAATCAAGGATTGATCGGTTTAAATTTACCCGTGAGTTAAAACTGAGGAAATAGCATAAACTTAAGACTAGGAGGGCATAACAAATCTAGATCACCCAAACACACAGAGAGAGGATTTCATCAAAGGGGATGTAGAGACTATTGTTAATATAATTCAGCTAGAGGAGGAATGTATTGGTAATATAGCTAGTTCAAGCGAACAACCGATAGGACTCACCATTAGTGGGCAACAGAAGTGAGGTAGATGTCAACATCTTTCCTGACAGTGACACAAATTTTGCGCAATGCAGAATTCATCACGGATGACTGCGCATTGTCGAATTTCAAGGCTAAATCCACATTTCTTCCACCACTCATGGTTCACTGGACACTTTCCAGGAGAGTGTCAGAAAAGCACTATGTTCTTACCGGCACAAAAAGAACAGAGCTTGCAGTCGCAGTAACAACATGACTGTAGGAGAAAGGAAGGCACTCAAAACACTCATGGACGATGACAGCATTGTCATTTGCACTGCTGACAAGGGTGGCAATGTTTTCATCATGGACAGGGACTCGTACATCGCAGAGGCAGATAGACAACTCACGATGGGAAATCTTATCAACCCATTACCCAGATGGTATACAACAAAAGTATAATAGACATTTGGGACAAACTTACATTATGGAAGGACATGGGGCTCCTTGAATGGGAGGAGTACAGGTATCTTAAAAAGGACTACCCTATACTTCCTGTACTTTATCTCTTGCCTAAAATACACAAGGACCCCACGAATCTGCCAGCGAGACCTATAGTGTCATCCAGGGGCAGTGTGGCGGAACACATATCCAAATATGTAGACCTTTACTTACGAGAGTGGGTCAACAATCTGCAGAGTTACATTTGTGATATCATAGACTTCCTCACCAAAATCCAAGATGTGCTGTGGGAGGAGGACTTTATTTTGATTACTCTTGATGTCCAGGCACTATATACGATCATTGACCACGGACAGGGTCTTGAGGCATGCAATCAATTCTTAAAATTACGTGATCTGAGATTCAGAGAACAAAGTAAGATGCTACTGAATATGATGGAACACTGCCTCACTAATAACTTCTTTGTTTGATGGTGTCCTGTACAGGCAGGTGAGTAGCACCGCAATGGGTTTGGGCTTTGCTCCCAGCTTCGCGAACCTCTTCATGGGGTGCTGGGAGCAGGAGATCTTTGCCAAACCTGCCTGTGCAGGATACCTTGAGCATGTAATCAAGTGGTGAAGGTATATTGACGATTTGTTCGTCATATGGAGGAGAGATGAAGAATTGGCGAAGCAATTTGTCAATTTTCTCAACAGCAATGACAAGAATATCCACCTCACATATAACATCAACAAAGAGACAGTTGAATATATGGATGTTAGAATCAATATTGTGGACAACAAACTTTCTACGTCGCTGTTCAGGAAGGCCACTGCGGGTAACAGTATCCTACATGTCCTCTGCTGTCACCCGGAGCCCCTTAAGTGGAGTATCCCTTTTGGTGAACTGCTGAGGGCGAAAAGGAACTGCAATACCGACATGGCACACCAGCAGTAGTGTGAACAAATGCTGGCACGTTTTAAAATTTGTGGCTATCCAAATTGGGTACTGCGCAAAGCGAAAGAAAGAGTGGATAAGATATCAAGGCACCACACTCTAGCAGACAAGGATAACATTCCTGAGGAAGACAGCGAATGTAGCACCCTCCTGATTCTGACATACAACTCGGAGTCCAGAAATATACAGAAGATACTGTGTAAGAATTGGGATATACTAAAATGTGACAATGTTATAGGCGAAGGAATCCCGAGCAGACTTTGTGTGACCTATAGCAAAGGTAGAAGTATAAGAGACTTGCTTGTCCACAGTGATATCATCACCTATTCAACAGGACATCAACATGGCCTCAAGGGATTTTTCCCTTGCAGCCATTGTAAGGCCTGCAAGAACAGCTATTTTACCAATGAGGTCAACTACAATGGTATCCAGAGGGAGATAAATCAATTTCTCACATGTAGTACCACCTTTACCATTTATGTGATAGAGTGCCCGTGCAAGAAGTGGTACATAAGGAGCACTACATTACTAGCAAAAAAGCGGGTTTTAGAACACTATCGTGCCATTATACACAAAGATGAGAAATATCCTGTGGCTAGGCATTTTAGAGACAAGCATTTCTCTAATCAATCTGAAATGAGATTTTTCATCCTTGAACAGATTGAAAACAAGCATTAGAAATGCAATAGGTCTCGCAGCATTAGAGTTAGTGCTTTTAGAATTGTTTATGGGTTTTTTTGTAAATCTTTAGCATGAGGTTGAGGGTGAGTGAGGGGTTGAGGGTGAGTGAGGGGTTGAGGGTGAGTGAGGGTGAGGCTGAGGGGTTGAGGGGTTGAGGGTGAGGGTGAGTGAGGGTGAGTGAGGGTGAGTGAGGGGTTGAGGGTGAGGGGTTGAGGGTGAGTGAGGGTGCGGGGTTGAGGGTGAGTGAGGGTGAGGGTGAGGGTGAGTGAGGGTGAGGGTGAGTGAGTGAGGGTGAGGGTGAGGGTGAGTGAGGGTGAGGGTGAGGGTGAGTGAGGGTGAGTGAGGGTGAGTGAGTGAGGGTGAGTGAGTGAGGGTGAGTGAGTGAGGGTGAGTGAGTGAGGGTGAGTGAGTGAGGGTGAGTGGGGGTGAGTGAGGGTGAGTGTGGGTGAGTGAGGGTGAGTGTGGGTGAGGGATTGAGGGTGAGGGATTGAGGGTGAGGGATTGAGGGTGAGTGAGGGTGAGTGTGGGTGAGGGATTGAGGGTGAGGGATTGAGGGTGAGGGATTGAGGGTGAGGGATTGAGGGTGAGGGGTTGAGGGTGAGGGTGAGTGAGGGTGAGGGGTTGAGGGTGAGTGAGGGTGAGGGGTTGAGGGTGAGTGAGGGGTTGAGGGTGAGGGGTTGAGGGTGAGTGAGGGGGTGAGTGAGGGGTTGAAGGTGAGTGAGGGTGAGTGAGGGTGGGTGAGTGAGGGTGAGTGAGGGTGGGTGAGTGAGGGTGAGTGAGGGTGAGTGAGGGTGAGTGAGGGTGAGTGAGGGTGAGTGAGGGTGAGTGAGGGTGAGTGAGGGTGAGTGAGGGTGAGTGAGGGTGAGTGAGGGTGAGTGAGGGTGAGTGAGGGTGAGTGAGGGTGAGTGAGGGTGAGTGAGGGTGAGTGAGGGTGAGTGAGGGTGAGTGAGGGTGAGTGAGGGTGAGTGAGGGTGAGTGAGGGTGAGTGAGGGTGAGTGAGGGTGAGTGAGGGTGAGTGAGGGTGAGTGAGGGTGAGTGAGGGTGAGTGAGGGTGAGGGCGAGTGAGGGCGAGTGAGGGCGAGTGAGGGCGAGTGAGGGCGAGTGATGGTGAGTGATGGTGTGGGTGAGGGGTTGAGGGTGAGTGAGGGTGGGTGAGTGAGGGTGAGGGTGAGTAAAGGGTGGGTTTTGACATGTGTGGTTTTAAGCTAGTAGGTGGGACATCATTTTTAAAGGAAAATTTGCTGAGAGCTAACCAAGTGGACGAAGAATTCGAGCAAGATCGTTGGCACTAGCTGGAGGGATTTGATAATTTAGTTACTACCTTGTTTCATGTCCAGTTCTGTGGTTTATCTGTAAACCTATTGCACTCTGGGAGTTGTAGTCTGGGTTTACTTAGATATTCAACCAATTGCACTGCACGCCTTGAAATGATACGTGTAGTTTTTAAGAGCCAAGACCAGGGATGGAACATGGATTCTTGCTGAAATGGAGTGAGGTTGGAACCCTAGCGGCATAAGAGGAAGTCCTCACCGGGGTATGTCGATGCTGCTGGATCTGAGCAGTCGCATTTATGAAACCAGTGCTGCATGGGGTGGAGACATGGGGGACCACAGCGTGGGGACTGAGCATGTTTGAGAATCTATGAAGTGGTCAGCAGCGGCATTTGGAGGTGGTGACTGTAGGAGAGGACTCTCACTGAAGGCCATGGAGCAGTTAAGGTGGACAAGGAGGTTATCATAGTTGGCGTGCCCGGGGTGGAGAGACGAGGCATGTGAGAGGGCTCTTCGTCCATGGACTGGCCGGGGGAGAGCAGCCGGAGGGAAGAGAGGGGAGGGGGGAGGAGAGCGAAAGGATCGGAGACACGGCGGGTAAAATAAAAATAAAAAAAGCCGGAGGGAAGAGAGGGGAGGGGGGAGGAGAAATGCGACACGGCGGGAAGGGGAGGGGGCGGAGCGGGTCAAATAAACAAAAAACAAGCTGGAGGGAAGAGAGGGGAGGGGGGAGGAGAAGTGCGACAGGGGAAATGCGAGACGGCGGGAAGGGGAGGGGGCGGAGCGGGTCTGTGCAGGGGAAGCTGCCTCGGGCTGGGGGTGCTAGGAGAGGAGGAGGGGGGAGGAGACCTTGGAAGCAGAATCTGTTACAGCTTACTGTGTGGGGTGCGGACGGAAATTAAAGTGGGGTCAGAAAGGGAATTGTCAGTTTTCACTATTTGGGAGTGTTCTGAGAGGTAGGATTGGTACCATTTCACAATGCTTTCCTACTTGCGCATCCTGTTTTTAAGAGTGTCCAGAAGAATTTGGTGGCCGGTGATGATGTTTAACATGGCAGTTAGGTCTAATAAAAAAATGACGTCAGTGGCTTTTTTTAAAAGGTGCGGAGTGTGTCATTGGTCACCATTAGTGCTGCCAGTTTTGTACATGGTTTGGACCAAGCTTCGATTTTTAAGGGTGGGTTTTGACATGATGGCGGTGACTCATGGCTGCAGGGCTCTGGAGTGAGAATTGAAGCGGGGCAATTGTGGTGACTCCGCGATCGCTGCTGTGGTGAAGGCTCCGCGCCCGTGCTGCCAGATGATTTCTTCCTGCTCGCTGAGGAACGCCTAACACCCCCGCGCTAGATTGCTGCGCAGCCGAGGATTACCCAGGGCAAAGCTGCGGAGAGCTGTAACGGCGCATACGGGGTAGACGCTGCTGGCCTCGGTTTGGCGGTCTTAAAGAGTAGCCACTATACACCCCTGATAGCCGTGTAGATTGCTGGGCTGCGCGAAACAACGTGGAGCGTTACGGCGGCCTGTGCTCATCTGGCGAGACAAGACAGCGAGCAGGTCAGGGTCTGTGACCCGCGTGGGAGAGTGCCGGACGATCCAGCCGAGTGCACCAAAATCGTGTGAGTATAGTGGATTCAACAGCGGAGCAGATATCCTCGGCGCCGGTACCGGAGCTGAAAACCAGCGCTTACCTGGGCACCGGTAGGCAGAGTACCGAGAGGCTGCATGCCCTGAGGGCCCATTAGAGGTGATTGGCGTACTGCTGCAGCCTGGCTTCTGTCGGCATACGGAGAGAGTGAGAGTGTCTGGGGCTGCGTGCCTCTAATTGCACAAACGGTTGATACAGTGGCAAACACTGTGGCCACGTGAGAGAGGCGCGGAAACTACTGCGGTGCATATCCTCGGTCTTTGACAGAGTACTCACACGCCGGTGGACCATGCGGTGCAGCCTACGAGGAGATTGCTGGCGGACCGCCTGTGCTGCTGTTTGAATGTTTGCCACAGTCACATCGTAATCTTCTGGTGTCCTGGTCAATGTGACTGTCTGCAGGCAGGGGAGGAGAGGAGGAGGGGGGAGGAGAGTAGGGGAGGCACGGCGGGAAGGGGAGGGGGCGGAACGGGGGCGGAGAGGGGAGAGAGAGAGTAGGCAAGGGTAAACAAACACGGACGTGCACGCGCCAGTGACTTTTAAGGTCAATGCGCATGCGCATAAGCTTAATGCGCATGCGCATTGACCTTAAAAGTCACGGGCACTGCAAGGAATCGCCACGATTCCTTGCAGTGTTGCCAAAGAGTGGATAACTCGCAATACTCTCGCCTTGCTCGATGCGCATGCGCATCGACAGGCGAGACCTAAAAAACCAAGGGAGGTAACAGGGAACTCAGATAGAGGAAAAAGGAATCCAAATACATCATAGAGTTCCAGACCAAAGACCCAGGGGGCCTCAATCAATATGAGGAACTTGCGATACACCTCAGGGCATAGGGTTATTGACTTTGTTCCTGGATGTATTAACATAGAAGGCTGAAATCTCCCTTTCTTTATATGTGTTTTCCAACTTGATCTTCATTTCCGTGTCCTCCTGTCACCCCGTATTTCCCTCCCCCATTCTGATCCTCATTTCTCCCATCCTCCATACATGCTTTAGCGATTTTTGAAAATATAAAAAGTTAATGTATCATGTTTTAGAACTTTAACTACACTTCACTAATTTTATTCTATTATATATATTTTTTTCTAACAGACAAAAAGGAAGGGGCCCAACCACCGTATCCATCTTCACGGGCACTCCTATCCTTTTCACAGCTGAATCACCGAGCACGATAACACTGATGGGCACTTCCAGCTCTATGGCCTTATGTTTGCACAATTGGCACAGCAATACTCAATTTTGTGATAGGTCATCACTGCATTAGTTTACGAGACCTATGGCCATGTAACAACATGGATACTGTTGTATTTTACATGATAACTGTTGTTTGCAGTTGCAAATAATTAATCAGGTCCGCCGCATGCCTTGGGATGTCTCTATGTAAACAATACACCCCAACCTAGAAGGGCACAGTTATTATGTAGACGCCTTGTCAGGTATTATTATTATTATTATTATTAAAACAGTTTTGTATAGCGCGTGGTTACCCTAGAGCATCCCAGCGCTTGACCAAACAGAGTAACAATTTAAGAGAGAGTAAGAGGCACAGCGGCTTAACAAAAGAGAAAAGTTTTCAGTTGTTTACGAAAACGCAAAAGGCATGTCTCAGAGCACAGACCTAGGGGGAGTGAGTTCCAGAGGGTTGCAACCTTTACGGAGAATCTCCTCCCTCCTGAACGGGCCTTTTTGACCCTGGGGATCCTAAGTAGGCATTGTTGGTCTGAGCGTAGTGTTCTGCTTGCCTTATACGGGGTCACCAGCTTTTGGAGGGCCTTTACCTTGCAAGATTTTATGTGCAAGGCAGAGAGATTTAAATTTCACCCTTTCTCGCACTGGCAGCCAATGCAGCGCCCTCAATGCGGGTTTGGCCGATAGTGACATAGGGATGTTGTAGAGCATTCGTGCCGCCGCATTCTGAACTTGCAGTAATTTGTTCAGAGTTATCTCAGGGGCACCCAGATAGATTGCATTACTGAAATCTAATCTTGATATAATCAGGCCCTGGATCAAAAGCTTCTGAGATAGAAATGGAAGCAGAGGCAGCACTTGTGCACCGATCGGAGAAGGCCGAAACAGACACCAGCCAGTTTGGTAGCCTGGGTCCTGAAGGAAAGATCTTGCTCCAACCAAATACCAAGGCTCTTGATCTCAGCCTTGGGTTTGGGAGGGGATCCCAGGCAGCTAGGCCAGGCAGACCGGGGGAGTGAGGGACTTTTCATCCCCATCAGCATTATCTCGGTCTTTGAACCGTTCAGCTTTAGTGCTGATTTCCCCCATCCAGGCGTGGACTTTGGATAGGCAGGAATGTAGCACCTGGGGATTTTCAGTGGCCTGGGAGAGGGCAAACACCTGCTGGGTGTCATCGGCATAGCTCACGATTTTGATGTTAAATGGAGCCACCACATCCTCCAAGGGGGCCATGCACACATTAAATAATGTGGGGCTCAAAGAGGCACTCCACAATGGAGGTGGGTGGATGCCGATCGTGCGCCCCCTTCCCAGACCTGAAAGGTCCGGTCGCTGAGATATGACCTAAGCCATTTCAGCGCCATCCCCCTCACTCCGGCATCTGACAGCCGTTGAAGTAACACTCGATGGTTAACAGTGTCGAACGCTGCACTAAGGTCCAGGAGGATCACTGCCACTGATCCTCCTGAATCCAAAATGCAACGTGCCTCTTCCGGAACTGCCAGCAAGGCGGTGTCAGTGCCTTGACCCGGGCGAAAGCCTGTTTGGGAACTTCTCAGTACACCGTTGGACTCAAGGAATTTGGATAGCTGGAAGTTAACCAATTTTTTCGTGATTTTACTGAGTCCCGGAAGTAGCGAGAGGGGCCTGTAGTTCGCCATGTCAAGGGGGTCAAGGCTAGGTTTTTTTAGGAGGACTTTTACTATTGCACCCTTCCAAGTGGGTGGCACAACACCGGCACCCAATGAGGCATTGATTACCTCAGTGATAGGTTCCACAATGGAAGGGGCAACCAGGTAGGAGTATTTGACTTTCCTCTGACATGGTGTGAACTTTGCTAAGAACTACATGGCCCAGAGTCCCGATTGGGTGACACGTGCTTTAGATATCACGCACAGGGCAGTGAGTAACGATATAACATTGAGGGTAGTGCCAACATTTGGCGTATATTATTTTGACTTGTTCCAATGTGCATATATGTTGTCATGGATATGTACTCAACAACCCAGACAATGTGTAGCGTGAGACGGAGTAGTGTCCTTCGAATGCATATTAGGATGTTTTAAACGGTTATGTAGCAATAATCAGGACACGTGAACCTATATGGGTGATATTACCTTCGGAATATTTCAATTGAAATTTCTTTTTGTTATTGCGTTTGTAAAATCATGAATATGTCAGTTACTTCACATATTATAAGATGGCTGCCGCAATTCTGAATAATAATGCTGGGTTGTAGTCTTATGTTTATTTCAATGGCCACAGAGTGTTCAAATGCTTTATTAGTTTGTTAGTTTATTAGTTTATTAGTTTGTTCTATGCACATATTCTTTGACGTGAACAAGGCTTCACAGCCGAAACAAGTTGACAGAGGATTAAACTCCCTTGAATTCATTTCTGGCGATTCCTTGCGTTATTGAGAGCGTACTCCACTAGGGACGTTTTGAAAATATTGAATACCGGCGCGCTCCACCAGCGTGTACGCCGATTCCCGCGGGGCCCCATGCAATCAGAAGGAGCATCTTTGTGGAATTATATATATATTTGAGGAGTTTGACTTCTTTGAGAACGAATTACGCTACAAATGATGAGATTGGCTTGAGGTCTGCACCTGGATTGATTCCGCCCTCCATTGGCAGAACAGGACTGTTGGTTCCATTTGCTTGCTGGATTTTGCTGTTCCCGGCTTGTGGACCCTCCCGCGAACAAGAGGCTCGGCGCCGACACAGCTGTCTGCGTCTTTTCATATCAAAACTTGTATTTAAGAATCTGCTTTTTGCTGAGCCCCCCGCTGAAAACGGACGAAAAAAATTACCTACGTTGCACGTGGTTGGAGAAAGGCTGGGTCTGGACGGCGTGGTTGCTGAGGGGCTAGCCGGTCGGCTGACTGGCGGGCAGCCCAGTACCGATTCCGGTAAGACTCTCCCTCTTCAGTTATCGTGTACTTGGTTGTTTCCAAAGCCAACAAGCATTTGCAATGCAATAGGTCTCGCATTAGGAAAGTTTGAGCTATTGGTATTGTAAATGACAATTTTTTTTATTTATGTGTTGGTTTTGAAAATAGCGAAATTAAAAGCTTTATCATTTACAATGCCAATAGTTTTAACTTTTGCAAATTTGACACCTATAGCATTTGTAATGCAATATGTGTTGTATTTACGTCTTAGATGTATTGATATTACAAATAACAATTACTTCATTTTTTAAAATAATTAATACTTTAATAAAAGCTATTGTAATTTATAATGGCAATAGCTTAAACTTTTGTAAGTAACTTTTGTGAAGATTATGTTCAGTGTATTTTATTGTGACGAAAAGCCTAGAACATCAGTGAAATATTAACATGTTTTTGCGTCATTTGTAATAAAGCTTGAAACATTGAGAGAACATATTTGAACCAGTTGTTGTTGAATTGTTGCACAGATTGATGCTGTGGTGTTCAGTGATGTTGTGGTGCCCCTGAGTGCGACAGATGGATAGATATATAAGAGCGAGTGCGACAGATGGATAGATATATAAGGGCGAGGGCGACAGATGGATGGATAGATAGGCGAGGGCGACAGTTAGAGCGAGGGCGACAGTTAGAGCGAGGGCGACAGTTAGAGCGAGGGCGACAGTTAGAGCGAGGGCGACAGTTAGAGCGAGGGCGACAGTTAGAGCGAGGGCGACAGTTAGAGCGAGGGCGACAGTTAGAGCGAGGGCGACAGTTAGAGCGAGGGCGACAGTTAGAGCGAGGGCGACAGTTAGAGCGAGGGCGACAGTTAGAGCGAGGGCGACAGTTAGAGCGAGGGCGACAGTTAGAGCGAGGGCGACAGTTAGAGAGTTATAAAAAAACTGCTCACCAGTAAATCCTAAGCATAACTTTCACAAGCCACTGTATCCGTTCCAGCAGATAAAGTGAACCCAGTGCATGTGAGAGACCCTGCGATGTGACTACCTTATGAGAAGTGGGCAGGGCATGTTCAAGGCTTGATTAACATGTTAGAAAGCCCCTGTCCCCAAAGAGCATGCGCTGATTGCCCGGTGACTAGGTATCGCAGAACCAACCCTGCCTTGCAAGGTCAGTGCTTTACAGCAAATGCACATCAAGGCTGTTGAGTCATGACTCGCTGCTTGGAGACAATAAAACTGCGAAGGATTTACAGCAGTAGGTTCTCCTGCCACTGGACGGATACAACAATAAACCACAAGCCCTTCTCAAGCTTCTTATCTGTGTTTTCACACAGGAATGCAAAGATGTGGGTAGTCAGCATGCGCAAGTTCTGTGTGGAGAGCTGATGTGCCGAAGCCACTTGCTTTCACTTTCAGGCTTTAGGATTTGTTGCCAAGTGCTCAAATAAGCAAAGGCTGAGACACACTTTCAACATGCGTTCTGTAATCATCATCGTAGGCGACAGTAAAGCTCCGTAAAAGTGAGTAGGGTAAGACTAGCTATTGAGGCAATTCGAAATTCTGGTGGCCTTATCACAAAAAATAAAGACTGAAATGAGTAAGTTGCCATGAAAATAAAGGCGCGCCACAGCAATAAGATGTAGGTTGAAGAGGGAAGAGATGTAGTCTGTGTTACATGTTCTAGGCACTGGGAAGAGGGCATTGCGTCATCCTTCGCTACTAATGCATGCGAGTCACCGGTTCGGTAACAATTGGTCAGAGTTGAGACTAAAGACAACTATTGGTGTTGTGTTTATTTAAATATGAAAACTGCTGAAAACAGGAGGGGAGGGAGAGAAAGTCAAAACAAGGGAGAGAAGCGAAGCGGGAAATAGAGAGCGAGAGAGCGGCGGAGGGGAGGGAGAGAAAGTCAAAACAAGGGAGAGAGAAGCGAAGCGGGAAATAGAGAGCGAGAGAGCGGCGGATAGGGAAGTTGTGGAAAGCAGGGGGGTGGCGGAGAGGGCAGGCGGAGAAGACAAGATGAAGAGGGGGTGGATACAGTAAATGCGAGAGAGTCAAGATGAGAAGAAAGTGGACAGGGTGGGGAGAGGTGGCACGGTCGTGGAAGCGAGCCGGCAAAGCAGAGGAGGGACAAGAGAAGAAAAGTGTACAAGCGAGGGGGCAGTCAAACTAGGGACAGAGATCTGTTCGGCTATATCAGTCCTAAGCTATGTCATCTGAACTCTCAACCTCGCCCCCCACCTTTGAACTCTCTTTCATTTCTCAGATGTCAAAGAGACACACGGTTGTTTTTTTAGAGCAACTTCAAACATACACCAAGCCTTGGCCCCCTTTGTGGGGTTAAATGAAAGTAAAGCGCCAAGACTGCACAGTCGAAATAGTCGTGCTGCAGTGGTGACGTGTCCTGGTGAACTGAGCCTGTGCCCTATTTGACTGAAATGTGTGATTCTGGGCAAGCTACTTCTTTTAAGTAACCACATCTGTCTATATTTGCACACGCCTAGAAGATGTTTAGGGAACTTTGCTGAATTTTCTCCAATTACCAGGCTTTGTTCTAGTTTTTCTCTGACAGAGCAACAGGCTCAGAGAGGCGTCCAATTGCCAAACTGTGCACCGAAAAAAACGAATAACCCTATATGGATCACTTGTTCGCTACTTGGATAAACTGTGTAATCCTGGTCAAATCCATTTAGCTCTATGTCCCTCGATTCCATTATCTGACAACAACATGTACAATGGGAAACAGCTCAAATCAGCCAGATTTAAATACTATGAAACAAAGTTGTTTGAACGTTACTGCTGTTCTATTTTGTGATTGAAAGTCGAAAGCTTATCTGGGGGTTGGGGGGAAACAAATCATGCACTAAAGAGCGAAGATAAACGAGAGAGAGAGAGAGAGAGAGAGAGAGAGAGAGAGTCGGTGGCATATTTGATGCTACAAATAGGGATTAAGGCAAGTACCAAAAAAGCACAATAGGGTGCAAACTTTTTCCTGGATTGTACAGGGAAAAAAATCTGCATACATTTTGTGGGCCGTGCAGCTGAATTCTTTTGATGTGTGCAAGACGAGGACAGAAAACGCTTCGACAAGGAAAAAGTTAGCACTTGTATAACCAGCAGTCGCTAAATCCAGCAGCGCGCCCTGCACTGGTACCACGAATAAAGTGATGTTTAAAGCGCGTGCCCTCGAGCTCCGAAGAGTTTACTGCAAAGCCTGGGCTGCAGGGGTGTCTCGCCGCTCTCCCTCTCAAGGCCCCCGGGCACATAGTTTTCAGAGCACTTTGCTGAGGTAAAGCTGCCTCTTTAGAAGCTCGATCCACCGCACACAGTGCGTTTTTTTACTGTTTTCTTACAAGAGGCACAAGATGCAATGCCATTGGTGAAAATAAGATATACGGCCATCTGAGCCAAGCAGGAACGGTGTTATCCCAAAACAGAAATCCTGCTCACACGGAAGGCAGGGAAGGGGCAACGTCACCAAAGAGGGCTCAGGGGAGTGAAGTGAGGGCCGTGGGAGGACGCATAGGCTGGGGTGGTGGACGGGAGTGAGTGGGGCGCTCACGTCCGAAAGGGCTGAGGACATATTTGAAGGTTGGGGAGAGCAGGGCGCACACCCCGAAGGGGTGAGGCGGCAAAGGAATACGGGACATGGAGGAGTGTGGGTCACAGATCTTTAAATGGTGGGCGAATAGGAAGAGAGGAGAAGCCATCGTAAAGATGGATGGGGAAATGGGAACAGGGGGGGGTAAATAGTCTAAAGGGGGAGATGGTAAGGGACAAAGGACATAGTGTGGAGAAGGGGCAGTGTGCGTTACATTTGGTAATTACATACCGCTTACTACTCCTGATGAGGAGGTCAGTTCAGCTAGGCTAACGGGAAAACAAAGCACACGTCGCCCAGGAGGGACAGGTCTACGCCATTTAATGTGGTGCCGGAAGAGAGCTCAGTTCGGAGCAGGGGGGGCTGGCTGGCAACCCTAGCTCTGAGTTCAGTTTCCTTGGCTTTTCCCCGAGCACCTAGGGCTAAAAAGCCCCTGCGGGCTCTTCGCTCACTGCAACACGCAGTCTCCGAAGGCAGAGAGCAGCTCGGGTTTCAAGCTGCCTTTGAAGAAATTCACACCAGGGAGCTGAAATATGTGCGGATTACGTGCATGGGTGCTATTTTAAATCAGGTAGCGCTAGGAGGGGGGCTCGGCTACCATGCCAGCATTCCGACACAGAAGCAGATGGAGCTGTTTCGCACAAGATGAGCGTCAGGGAGTGGGAGGAGAGCAAAGGAATGGTAGGAGGGAATTCAGATCCTGCTTAAACAAGACGTGAGCGCTTCACGTGAAATGAATAAAAAAAAAAATAATCGGTTCGAGTAAACGCGACCTAAAAAAGCCTTTGATGCAGCAGGGGGGCGGAGAGCAGGAAGAGGTGCTGGCGTTGGAGGGTGATTGATGGGCAGGGGGAGGGGAAGCAGATCCCTTTGAAGCTGCGGCCTGCTTGTGGGGGAGAAATGCTGTTGGCAGGGGCAAGGCTCAGGCAAGCTCGTGCATGAGGAGCTGGTCACGTGATTCTTTTCTCATGAACTGTTTGAAATCCGCCTGTTAGGAATTTTTTGGATTGACAGTAATAGGTTCGAGTAAACTCGACCTAAAAAAACGCGGGTTGTGGGAAATATCTCCTGGTTTGACTCAGTGATAAATAATTCTTTTTAAGCAGAGCTTCAGTAACGCATTTGAAAAAGTTCATTCATAAACTGAAGAAAGACTATAAATATGATATCTACCGACGCGCTCAGGAACAGGGAAGACACAGGCGAGGCGCGGTTTGACAGCCTTCCAGCTTCTACTTCAAATCAAACTAAAACCTCAACAACTGTTACTAATGATGCCAAAACATTATTGAAAACGTTCGAAAAACTGCTTCGCAGTGAAATTTCAAAATGGTGGGAGAAAAAATCTCTTGAGAAATACAAAGAAGCAAACAGAGTTCCACAAGGATTACGGGTACTAATCGTACCTACATACGATAATCCTGACCCTCAAATGCTCCAGGAGTGGGCGGAGAATAATTTAATAAGTTCAATGAACATGATCCACATTCTGATTAAATATGCTGAATCAGACCGAGAAAAATTACTAGTGGAAATTGACTGCATTACCAATTTCTTGGAAGCCCCAGGTGAAACTGATTTCATTATTAAAAGCAAGGCGGAAATTGAAATTCGTGTTAAAAAATTGTAAGAAACCATCATAGAAAGAAAAATTACAAAGTTCGCACGGGACAAAAATGATTACGCTATGGGGAGAATCTTCACGTTCTCTCGTAAATACGACAACTTAAAGCGTAAAGCTCTTTCTAAAAACAACAGTGCCACAATGGGTCAAACCACAGATAGTAATGAGACAGCTTCCATTCCTACCGATAATTCCGATGCTTTATCCATGAATTCATTAACCACAAACAGTGATGAGGGAGGATCTGAACAACCAATACCAGGCCCAAACATCCGTGACAATTATTCCTTGGTTGAGGAACTGAATTTTGTCAGCGAGGACCGACGTTATTCCCTGCGCTCCCGGAATCCTCAATCAAAGCAAGGAAAACAATCAGCAGGCGCGCAAGGAAGCGGGTCCACAAACAAAAGTACTTCTCAGAGCAAAACAAAAAAAAGAGTTGGAGAAGATAACAAGCACAATGGAGAATACTGTTATTAACCTTACTGACTTGGTCTTGTCCAAAGCCGAACAACAACTACTCTCTTTAGGACTTCCTTATTGCCCGCCAAATAGGTTTTCATACAATCAGACACAAATTGACGTTTTTAAATTCATTCGCAAAATAAAATTGATCAAGCATTATCAACTTGAATCTAAGCAAACTACAACGGTCAATATACCGCCAACTGATGATTCTGCACCATCTTTACAAGTACGAGATATCAGTGGCCTACAAAACCTATATGACTTGGCATACGATGACGACTCACAAACTCCACCGATGGTGAGTCAAACGATCAATGCGACCTGTCCAGTCACAAGTCCTTTTCGTCCCAAATTCACGTTTCTACCCTTGATGCCAATAATCGAAATATGATAGAATTACAACTGAACTTAAAGCTTTGAATAGACAAGTCATGATGCAGAGAAAACAGCAAGATTACAACAATAACCAATACCATCTGCTTGTAAAAAAACTACAAAATAATAAGGATGTGATAGTAAAAAATGCAGATAAGGGAGGAAATACGGTTTTATGGCAATTGAAAGACTACATGATTGCGGCAGAAAGACATTTATCGGATACCTCGTGTTATTCAAAATCTACACAATTTGCTATGTCTCAAAGTCATGAAAAAACTCGTAAACAAATTGCCAATTGGAAAAGACTTGGTTTATTATCCAAATAAGAGAGTACATTCTTAACCAATGAACATCCTATTACTCCGAATCTATATTTCCTCCCAAAGATCCATAAGCAAATCACACCCACTCCCGGTCGCCCTATTATATCTGCGATTGGAAGTACAAATGAAAAAATATCGAAATATGTAGACTTTTTTGCAGCCCACATGATCAATCTAACGTACTATCTAAAGGACACCACAGACTTCCTAACTAAAATTGAAAATATAACATGGTGCGAGAACTATCTATTCCTGATAATGGATATCGAATCATTATATACCTCTATTAATCATCAACAGGGTATTAATGCTTGCAATTTCTATCTGAGCAAACGTGACAGATGCTTCTGTGATCACAATTTGATGTTGATTGAAATGATCAAAATTTGTTTGACTAATTTCTTCCGTTTTCAGGGTAACATCTACCAGCAGCTGCGTGGTGTGGCGATGGGCTCGTGTTTTTCCCCCAGCTACTCATACTTGCATGTGGGTTGGTGGGAGGAGCACGAGCTCAGAACCACGCATCACCGTTGGTTGGGTAATATCGTCAATTATTGGCGCTTTATTGATGACGTGTGCATAATCTAGAAGGGAACAACAGATGAGGCTTTATCTTTTGTATCTGATCTAAATACCAACACATTAAATCTTAAATTCACTGCGTCCGTCACCACTGAAACAGCAGAATTCCTTGATGTGCAGATGTTCGTGAAAAATTCTAAACTTGAAACGCGTTTACCCCGCAAATCTACAGCGGGCAACTCGATCCTACATGCCCGAAGTGCTCACCCACTACATACTATTAAAAGTATCCCCTATGGGGAATTTATTCGTATTTGCAGAATTTGTAGTGAGGCCACATCACTTGATGAGTGTTTAAACGACTCTAAATCACGTTTTTTAAGCAGGGGTTATTCCAAAAACATTCTGGATCAGGCACTAATTAAAGCTAGATCGCTTGATCGCAAGTCCCTTCTTATACCGAAAAAATCTGCAACATCTGATAAGTCTGACAAAACTGTTTCGGAATGCTCAATTAGACTGATCACAACTTTTTGTGTTCAGGAACGTAAAATACGACGTATCATTTGCAAAGAATGGCCAATAGTATTAACGGATGTCATTCTTGGTCCCATTTTACCAGCTATCCCAAATATAACCTTCAGGAGAGCACCTTCTATGCGTGATGCGATAGATAAACCATCGCCTGAAGTTATTCCGAAAAAACCTTGGTTTCATAAGACAGGATTTTTTAAGTGCACTTCTTGCCGTGCCTGCACGTTTGCAAAAAATAGTACTTACTATAAGACTGCCTTTAGCGATGTACTTATACCTATTCGAGAACATCTAACTTGCAGATCAGAATATGTTAACTATAAACTCAAATGTACCTGCAATCTCGAATATGTAGGCAGCACGAAACTTCCCGTGCACAAACTTATCTTGCAGCACATTCGAGCTATTATTAATAGCGACGAGAACTATCCGGTAGCAAGGCACTTTCGATCAGTACACAATAAATTGCTTAAAGATCTGGAATACACTGTGCTATGCTCAGTGCCCTAGCCTGGACGGGGTGGGAACCGAGACAAGCTACTGAGACAAAAAGAATCGCACTTTATCCTTGCTCTAGACATCAAGGCCACTAATGAGTTAAATTTAACGAAAGACTTAAACAACTTCTTATAAACTTGATTAGATGTACTGTGATGTCCTACAACATCGGTTCAAAATGTTCAGAATGTTTGAAAATCTTATGCTTATTCTTTCTTTTGGAATCGGTCTATATGATCAAGGTCATCGGCTGATGACCATTATAATTATATTGATTCTATGCTTCCAGAGAAAATCATCTCTATGTAACACTATAAAGTTTAAAAATTGATAGTAACTGTTTTTCTGCTTACTCGGCTGTGAGCAACATCCATTTTTTTATATTCAATGTGGGTTTTTTGTATGTTTTTCAGTTAACTGCACATTTCGAGCACTTTTTGCAAACCATAAAGTTTAAATAAGATCAATACAAAAATGATTTAATATGCTTGTCTGTAGCAAACTAGACAGATAAATTAAGTGGTCTACTTATTGCAAAAATTGATATAATGAATTATGATATTTTGCACCTTTATCAAGTTATAAAGGTGAAATGACTTTATATTCATCTGCAACTGTGAATTTTTATTAAGGCACTATGTCGAAATGATAATGATATTCATTGTTTGCAATCATGAACAGTATTTATTGACTATAGATTACATAATATTCATATATTGATTATTTTCAATTTTTTTGCATTCCGCAAAATGTTTTCTCTAATGTCTATGCATCTAAATGACAAGAATGTATTTGAATTTTGGTTAACATCACCATTTAACAATGGCACCTGTTTGCATTCCACCTTTTACATTTTGGTCTGTCATTTATTTTTTATCACTTTCACTAAGAGGTGGTGCACATTTTTTGAACTGTCCCACTATTATGTTTAGTATAAATTTGTCTGTTCCACCTGAGCACATTACGTGAGCAAGCTCAGTTGAGGAGTGAAACGCGTCGGTTAGACATTTGTCCTTTATTTTTCTAAAATAAAATACTCTACTACCTATTTGAGGAGTTTGACTTCTTTGAGAACGAATTATGCTGCAAATGATGAGATTGGATTGAGGTCTGCACCTGGATTGATTCCGCCCTCCATTGGCGGAGCAGGACTGTTGGATAGATATATACATACACATACGATCAGACGCGTTTCGGCTGACAAGTCTACCTCCAGTATGTGTATGTATGTATATATATATATATATATATATATATATATATATATATATATATATATATATATATATATATATATATATATATATATATATATATATATATATATATATATATATACATACATATACACACACACACATAAAACATAGGTTTCACACCAGTTATAGTTAGCTGGAAATTTTACTGACATAAAACCAAAGGAATTCCAACGTTATAGTTAGTTGGACTCACTATAACTTGCGTGCCTGCAATGCACTGCTGATGACGTCACATATTACATCACTCATGACATGGTCAGTCACATCACTCATGACATCACTGATGACATCACTGATGACACCAGCCAGTGAATGTGTGTCTTTCTTTAAAATTATTATGTTTAATATTTGTATTTGTAAAGGTTGATGGAAGAATAAACGGTTAAATAAGTGTGTAAATGGATGTTATTTTTTTTTTTTTAAATGATTGGTTAACTGCCTTATTAAGTGTATTTTATTGAATACATATATTAGCGAGTAACTTTCAAATATTGAAATATATGGATCAGTGTTTCACTTTGTGTATAAGTAGCTGCATGGGTTGGTGACTGACTCACTGTTTGTATGTGTTTTGAAGACAGCATATGTGCAGGACTGTATGGGTGGATGAGTAAGTATATGTGTGTGTTAGTGAGTGAATGACTGTCTCACTATTGTCTTTTTTAGGAACGACATATATTTTAATCTAGTGTATGCGAGTTTTGATGTATATAAGTGAGTATATGTTAGAGTGAGAGATAATAAGAGTTCCTGTTTAAATAAGTATGTGTTTATATAAGTGATTGTTTAAGAGAGTAAGTGTGTGTAAGTTTCCTTAGAAGTAAAGAGGTAGTGTGTGTATAGTTTTATATGCAAATAAATGGATGTTCAATAATTTATTTGCATGTGTGAGTATGTGTGTGAGTAACTTTTGGATGACTGTCGGTGTATAACAGGATGTATAGATGTATCACTACATATGATGAGTGAGTATATGTATGAGTGACTATATAGAACTGTTGGTAAATGAGTGGATGTGTATATAGATGGTGGAATTACTGAATTGGTTGTTGTAACTGGTATGGGTATCTCCATTTTTTTGAAAATGTTAGTTTCTATTTTTGAATATCTATTTCAAGGGTTACATTACACTAAAAGGAGGTCTGTCACTCTGTCACAAGGATGGTGTCATGAGTAATGTCACTGACCCCCCCCCTACCTAATGCACCAGCTGGCAAACTGGCACTTGGGCGCTCTGCCTGGCAACGCCATTGGGGTCTGGTCGACTCGTGGAGGGCCAACCATCCATCGGACAGGGACTATTCGTTTTTCTCTTCTCTCCATGAGTTACACGTTCGCATCGATGCCTTCCTGTGCTCCCAGGACGTGCATGCAGAGGTGTGCCACAGTGAGTATCTCACGCGCACGATCTCCGATCATAACCTGCTACTTGTGCAGCTGCGCTGGTCGCAGTGTCGCCCGCGAATCCCTGCCTGGAAGCTGCGCCCAGGGGCGCTAGACAACCAGTTCTTCCGCACCGCCATAGCCTCGGAAATCGAGGCGTATTTTCAGGTCAATACGGGCACCGCGGGTTCAGCCGCGACTGAGTGGGACGCCTTCAAATCAGTTGTGCAGGGACAATGCATTGCGATGGCGTCGGGGGTTAGGAGGACCTTGCTAGAGGACATCACGAAGGGGGATGAGAAGCTACGGGGGCTGGAGAGGGCGAGGCCAGAGCGCCCAGACACACATGAGGCACTACTCGAGGCGCGGGAAGTAGTGGCGGCGACAGTGGAGCGCCTCAGGTGCTTCGACTACAAGACCTACCTCACACGCGCGTACTCGGAGCGGGATAAGTCGGGAGCACTTTTGGCCTGGCTGGCCAACCCGGCTCGCCGGAGCTCGGTTATCCTTGAGCTCAGAGATCACTCGGGTGTGGCGCGGTTTGACCAACAAGGGATTAATGAGTTATTCCATGATTACTACACTGAACTTTACCGCAGCAGGGTCTTACCGTCGGAGGAAGACTTCCAGGGCTTCACTGGGGGTCTGGATCTGCCGGAGCTAGGGGAGGAAGACGCAAAGCGGCTCGGAAGCAAAATTGGAGAGAGAGAGAGAGAGGTGGGAGTCGCCATCATGGATATGGCAAGGAACAAGACACCGGGCTCCGACGGAATTTTATCTCACCTACGTCGACGTCCTTGCGCCCCGGCTGACGTGGCTCTACAACAGCGACTGGGCAGCCTGCCGGTGACCACTGGTGAGGCGCTTATCGTCCCCCTATTAAAACCGGGCAAGCAACCATGGGACAAGGCAGCGTATCGCCCACTGTCCATGCTCAACTTGGACTATAAGATCTTGAGTAAAATCCTGGCGACGCGTTTGCTCCCCCATATGCCCATGTTGATCAACGCGGACCAGTCCGGCTTCATCCCGGCCCGCAACACGGCACTTAACGTACGGCGGCTCCTGCATATACTGGAGGCTGACACCTATGACGGCGCTGAGGCGGCGGTGTTTGCAGTTGACATGGAAAAGGCCTTTGACAGCCTGGAATGGCTGTATCTCTTCCATGTCAGGCGCACGCTAGGCCTGGCCGTGGACTTTGTGGATTGGATGGCACTGCTCTACCAGAACGCGACGGCGATGGTCCGAACTGGGAGAGTTATCTCTGAGATGTGTGTGGTGGGCAGGGGCACCCGACAGGGGTGTCCTCTTTCCCCCTTATTGTTCGCCATAGCCGTTGAACCCCTTGCGGCGCATGCCCGCCTGGGCCGGGCGTATCGGGGGCTGGATGTGTATGGACAGGTGCATCATATCGCATTATATGCAGATGACCTGGCGGACTCGGTTGCCTCTCTGCGGGGAGCTAAGTCCCTCCTACAATCACTGAGCAGAGTGTCGGGCCTCCGGGTGAACTGGTCGAAGTCCTACCTGTTCCCGGCCCGCCCGCGGAGGCTTTGTCCACAGTCCACGGAGGGGGTGACATGGGAGATGGGGAGCCTGCGCTATCTAGGGACCTCGATCTTCCATGACAAGGTTGATATCCTTGAGGGAAATATTGGGACAGCCATTAGACACACCAAAGCGAACTTCGACATTTGGAGCACGCTCCCATTGTCGCTAATGGGGAGAGTGGTGCTTCTCAAGATGGTGACCCTGCCGCGGCTGCTTTATTTCTTCAGGACCCTCCCGATCTGGATTCCGGCGAGCTACTTCCGACGTCTGCAGTCGATGGTAATTGGCTTTCTGTGGGGGGCGGGCAGACGCAGGGTGGCACACAACACACTTCTCCGCCCCAGAGCAGATGGAGGGCTAGCAGTGCCAGACTACGAATTATACTACCTGGCGGCGCAGCTGCAATGGCTGACGCAATGGGTCGTGAGGGCCAGGAGAGGAGAGGACGGATCCGGGGAACCGGCGGGCCCGGTTCAGGTGTTTTCCCGGATTGTCCTGGGGCTCCCGGTGGGAGATTTCCACCTCACTCAGGATTGTGAGACGGCGCGGAAATGCTGGAATAGATATCGCCGGAGGGCCCGTATCGCGATCCCATATGCACCTGAGATCCCGCTCAAGCTGTGGGGGGCATGGTCTGGAAAGCTGGGAGCTGCAGGGGCTGATGTCCATGGGGGACCTATATGAGAGCGGGGTGCTACTGCCTTTTGATCACCTAAGAGACCGCTTTGAGCTGGCGGGGGGGGGACTTCCTTCTTCACGCGCCGCTAACAACGGCGATCCGCAAGCACTGGAGGACGAGCTTGACGGAGCCACCACTGTCCCTGGGCTGCCAGTACGTGGTAATGATGGCGGGGACGGTTAAGGCAGTCACGTGCCTATATAGGCGCATGGTCTCGGAGTCTGTCGCCCCACTGCTGACTCTGAAGGAGAAATGGGAGGCTGACTTGGAGATGGAGATCCCTGAAGAGGCATGGTCTGGCATTGTGGAGCGGACCCGAAACGGAACGCGTAACGCTAGGTTCCAGCTGGTGCACTTCTATGTCCTGCATAGGGCCTACCTGACCCCGGACAAATTACAAATATTTCCCAGCCCACCCGGCGGCCTGCCCGCGATGCCCGGCGGACTTGGCTGATTTCCAACACATGTTCTGGTCCTGCCCCGAGTTGGGTCCCTTTTGGCGGGAGGTAGTGGATATTCTGAGGGAGGTCACGGAGAGGGACTTGCAACCCACCATGGCACACTGCATCCTACACTGGTTCCCACACACATCGAAGAACAAGATCACTAGCAAGTTTCTGGACCTGGGCCTAATTCTAGCGAAGCGGGCCATAACGTCCCAATGGAAGGCGAACAGGGGCCCCGCGGTGGAGAGGTGGAAGGCCGGACTTCTCAAATGGGCCCGGTGTGAGGGAGAGCTCCGTATGCAGGCTGCGCTTAGAGTGGGCAATTTTGCGGCTCTGGAGAGGGCCAGGGCATGGGAGAGATTGGTCTTAGACCTCACACTTTTGGACCTGGATGAAGACGACACCCCGGCGCATAGCCCTGCTCCGGCAGCGCAACCACCTGGAGAGATGGTGGACTAGACTCCCTCGTTCCCCTTCTTCCTATGTGATGACTGTATGTTGTTTGTTGGCTGCTCCTGATGGTCTGCTTCGGGTCTGGTTTGGTCGGAATGCATGTGAACTCGCACTGGTGATACACTGGCACGTCTGGGGGGTGGGGGACAGGGTTCGGGGGGGTAGCTCTAGGCGAAGGGGAGGGGGGCAGGAGGGGTTGGGAGGAAGGGGTGTTGTTGTTCAGAAAAAGGGGTGGAGGGGCTACTGATCCTGCTGGACACTGCGCACGGGAGGGGTCGGTTAGGTCTGAAAAGCGGCACTGCCATTTCCCGGCTGACTGGTTGTCGATGAACCATGATGTATCTTCCAACACAGAACACTATCCTCTACTGCGCCGCTCGACCCCCGCGTTGTGAGCTTAATGGCTGTGTGACACATGGGATGGAGGTTTATATACATAAGGGACAACAGTGGAAATGTCGCAAATGTTTTGATGATTTCACCCGTTTTGCTGCAATAAAAAGATATTTACAAAAAAAATTAGTGATGTCACTGACTATGTCATGAGTGATGCACTATGTGACGTCATCAGCAGTGGATTGCAGGCGCGCTAGTGAGTCCAACTAACTATAACGTTGGAATTTCTATGGTTTTATGTCAGTAAAATTTCCAGCTAACTATAACTGGTGTGAAACCTATGTTTTTTTCAGTGAATTTACTAGGTTTTTTAAATGCTAATTACTAACTATATATAGGGCCTCAAACCTATGAAATGTAATATTTTTTATAATGAATCCTATATTGTATATTTATAGAATACTATTTTATTTTATTTTTTGCCCTGGAGCACTCCCGGTGCGACCTATTGTCATCGAGTTGCTCCTCAAGGGAGCTAGACTGGTGCACGAGCGCCGAATGCACATCGTGGACGCGCATGCCCAGCCAGCCAGCCAGCCAGCCAGCCAGCCAGCCCCTACCCCCCCCAGCCGTGCACATCACAATCACACACGCACACAGCCACACGGAAGCACACACACGCACACACACACCCTCTGCCCCCCACCCACTCACCTGGCTCTTTCTGCGTGTCCCTCTCCCTCTGCAGTGGTCAGTGTAGGCAGCAAGCAGCCTCGGAGGTCGGCGTGTCTTCTCCGGCGCTTCTCCGGCAATCCGATGTGCACGCTCACGCCGACGTGCACTCCCACTGCTTTCACGCCCGGCATTCTTGATTTCCTCATCAGCAGTGCCTTGTGAAATGTTATTATGCACACTGGCCAGCAGTTAGAGACCGGTCAGCAGAGACGGGCCTGTCAGTAGTGGGAGAACAGTACATCAGGCACTCAGACTGCCGAGGTCACCTTTGCCTGTCGAAGGTACCGCCTCTTTGGCTAAAACATTTTCTCTACCTTTCCGTGAGGGCAGGCAAACAAAACAAGCAGATAAACAGGTCCAACTGCCTGCGCCGGTACTTTTCTGTCACTCAGACGCCCTTTTTGAAGCGGACTATGACTTCAGAGGGTAACCACGGCACCGTCGCTACGTCACCCCCAGAACACTTTTAAAATCGTCTGGGGATCATCACCGCTGTAGACTGCGCCCAAAAAATGTGTATGAAAAAACATGGAGGGCGGGTTTAGGGCGTCACGTGACTGCACTGCTACGCTTGCGTCAGGCTGCCTGCAAGCGAGAGCTGGAGAAACGGCTGGGCATCAGTGGTGCTGCGAAACGTGGTACATACAGGCTGCTGGATACCTGGGTTCAAAGGCAAAAGAAAAACGTGGTAGCGGGACACCCAAGAGGCACGGGAGCCAATGCTAAGCGGACGTGAACCCAAGGCAGCACGCGCGAGGTAAGACGTGGCTGTGCACTCACGGTGTGCGCTGTATCACTCCAACGTGGTATGTGCAGAAACCCTTCAGCCCTTTTGTGACTGGAGCGCTGCCGGCTCCAAGGGGGTGGGGAAAGGACTTTTCCCGTTTTTGGCTGCAGTCTGTTTCGGAGCCTACTCGTTCCTGTACAGGGCTTGGATATATATTTTTATTTTATTTATTTAGTGCATTTTCATAAAGCGCGGACATTACCCGAAGGTGTCAGAGCGCTGTACAATAGAGCTAGTCACGTTACAAGAGAAAAGTGGTACAAAATAGAACATTACAAAGACTAAACAAAATGAAGGGTACACAAACACAACACTTAAAAATACCCATTAGTAATACTTGTAGTCCCATTTTCTATTGGCATAAAAGGCATTTTATTGTCATGAAGCAAAATAAAGTAAAAACATGTTAACTTAGTTCTCCCATAAATCATTTTTCCTAACAGATGTGGTCGCATTGAGATATTAAGTCCACCTTAATCTTGCTTTCTCTCTAGTGACTTGATGAATCAAAGTGTTCAGTTTTAAACCTACAACTGCCAGTCAATTTCTGGTTTCTTAATCATTTGTGATTTGGCGCTTCCACGTATGCAGAGGCAGGACAGTTTGAGATAATTAAATCTGTCAGATTTTCAAGCCAAAAGTCGCTGTCTTTAATTTCATAAATGTGCTCAAAGCCTCGCGAAAATCAATCATCTGCCTACTTTTTGTTTGTGGTATTAAGAGTTGTTTTTCGTTCAGTGCTCAAATGTGTGGTAAAACGGAGCATGTATCTTAATGCTCACCTTTAATGAACGACTAAATTGCAAGAAATCCCACTACAAAAGGTGTACTAAAGCATCAGTGCTAAATAAATGCACAACCTTTCGTTTGTTGTGTTTCATTAAGTGAAGAAAAATTAATAATAACGCAAACACTAAAATGATGATCGTGTTTACATTGCGCAACAAACTGACTAGAGAGTAGAAACAGACCTATTAATTTGGGAACTACACACAGATGTCAAATAGAGCATTGGATCTTTAGTCTGGGTGCAGTGGCCCGATTTTGGGTGGGGGGGGTGTCTGTGTACGAGTTCTACTTAGGGAATCCGAGACTGTTTAGAAAATAAAACATCAGAGGATTATTGGTGTGTGTAGTATGTGTGTATGTATGTGTGTATGTATGTGTAAATAAATGTGAAGGAATTCGGAACTGGATGTTGAACATTTAGATGAATCCTTTGATTTGT